>NC_040884.2:4007158-4307158 GCF_900634795.4 Betta splendens
GTTCCGCCTCGAGCGGATCCCCAGAGGAGGCCCAGCAGGGGAGGCGACGCGAGTCACAAATCCCCCGACTGCAACGGCGGCCCCGGGCCGGAGGCGTTCGCCGAAGGCTTCGCTGGTGGTTCAGGAGACGGGAGTCAGGGGATCGCTATACATTCCACAGAGGCGCTACATTTGCACAGACAGATGCTCGCGTGCAAGTCTCAGGAGGAGGGAGGGCCCTGCACCAGCAAAGCCACAGGTAAGAAAGACACCCACACCTTCGCTCTAGCTTTCCTCTGCTTCCTGCTTTTTGTAGAGCTCTTCATTCAAGTCTTTCACGCACGTTTCTCTCGGCTGATGCTCAGGGGCCAATTACTGTCTCTCCTGGCAGATTTTTGCGGTTGTACACACCTTGAACGCTAATTACAGCTAGTGTTGAAAATGTTCCCAATCAAAGGATAAACAGACTTTTTAAGCTGCAATCATTCCCAGTTTATTCTGAACACTACTCACAGATGCAGTTAACGCATTGAAGTTTGAAGGTGATGATGAATTGGTGGCATTGGA
Organism: Betta splendens; assembly: GCF_900634795.4. NCBI lineage: Eukaryota > Metazoa > Chordata > Actinopteri > Anabantiformes > Osphronemidae > Betta > Betta splendens. Next base: position 4,007,705 of record NC_040884.2, read on the forward strand.
CCAACATCCGATTATCAAGTCCAACATTTCTGTAACCAACACAGGCATATTTCCTTTTGAGATCTCTCCATATCAGTATCCCTCATTAGTTAAGCTCAGGCAGACATTAGCCAGGAGGAATTCAGAGCTGACATTCCTGAGAGGACGGAATATCCACTTACTTGTGTGTGGGGCTCACACAAAAGCCTGTGACCTTGTAAATTGCTTTTTTAATCACTTCACAGAATAGATGTGCATTAAAACTGCATTTCTCTGGCCTGAACTACACAAAACAGCACAAAGCCATGACCTGCAGAGTTTATTGCCCTCCCTGCACTTTTTATTTACCCGCGTGCCAGGAAATAGTTGACAGCGTTGGTCTACAGCGACGACATAATGATGACAGCCAGCGCACGGCTCCCTGTCTCTTAATAAGCTCGGTCTGCTTTTCTAACTTCCGACTTTTTGTTCTCTCTGATGTGGCAACATGGTAGTTTGAACCAATTGGCACATCTTGGGCTGAGCCTATAATTACAACTTTTGACAACACTTTTCAGTGGCACGCAACAGTCGCTTTTAGTTGTAGCGGAACAGCAGGAGCGAAAACTATTCTCACTTGAGTTTAATCCACACACCAGTAAGGTCTGTTCCTTTGAAGTGAAGAACATCACGGCATGCAGCAAAGAACAGTTGGGCCTTCAGTGGACGCACAGTTCCACGTTTGAAGGACTCGAGCTGCTGCATTATCTCCCAAAACAAATCTGCCCTTGAAAAGATGACCGATAAACTCCTTGATCCTAATTGACTGACACGGAACTCCTGGCTTTCGCTGGCATCACGTGTGGCTCAGCAAAACTCCCTCCCGAGAGACTTTCCCCGTAGGATTAGGATTAAACTGGTCCTGAATGAGTCTCATTGTCCTGGGCCGCGGACGGCATTAATCATGGCACTCAGGGCTAATTCAATTTAGGCTATTTCTGTCTGTGCTGTTTGATAATTTCACAGTCTAGATCATTTACAGCACATACCATGCCTGGAGGAGGCCCCTTCTTCTTCTCTGGTTCCGCAGCGTAGCTCTCTGGAGGGGGCACAGCGTTTGTCTTCCATGGCTTAAACTCTCTGGCGGGCTTCAAGTAAAAACAAAACAAAGGGCATACAATAAGAATAATGACAGTAAAAGAACGAGGGTTTGAAAAAAAAAAACAAGCTACACGTATATACCGCTAAATGAGCTGTGGACAGTTTTCAGCTTCTTTTGTCAATACAAATCAAATAAACAAGGACTAAAACACACCTTTTCAGGCATTTGATTAGCTTAGTTTAGTAAAAATTGCAAAAATATAAAATATGACTGGGTCTGTACCTCTTCGGGAGCTTTAACAGCCAGAGTGTCCCAGTCGATCTGTTTATTGAGGGGGTTGTAGAGGAACGCGGGTTTGGACACGGAGCTGAACAGCTCGTCGGGTTTGGGCAAAGGAGCTCCGCCAGCTGAGCGTTTGGTCCCCTGTTCGGAGGACTGGGCTCCGTTTCCAGAGGCACCCTCCCCCGTTTGGTTCCTCTGACTTTGCCGCTCCTCGTCCGAGTCGCTGCTGTCGCTCAGGTCGTCATAACTAGAAAAGAAACCTAAAGAGCCCGATTTCTTCTCTTCTGACATTTTGTTTAGTTTGTTAATGTTCTAATTTGAACGAATGACGTAGGGTGAAACGAAAGAAGATGGGCGATTAAAGCTAAAGTAGCTGACTTAGCTAAGGTGGCTCCTGTGCGACCTACTCCATTTTGAATCAGCCTCCAAAACAGTCGTAAAGCGCGATGACGTCGCGACAACTGTCGTGAAACCGAACCAAAAAAGTTAGCGACGTTCTTGACTATTTCTAGTGTTTAGTTTAGTTGCATTTGTATAGGTGTCATATACGACTGTATAAAGTATTACTTATTATGAATAAATCTATAAATAATTAAATTACCCTCCACATTTTCCTAGATTATTACCTTTGTGAAGTTTTTATTCTCAAATATAAGAGTCGGTGATGCTTTGCTTTGCAAATGAACTTAGCTGTTAAACTTAACTGAGAAACAATGTTGTTGTTTTTTTTATCTTCTGTGAGTCTATTATCAGTGTGTGCTCCAAAAAAACTCATTAACATTTATTGACCGCTAGAGTGTAGTGTAGTCTCAGCAATGAGACAATGAGCCAGTGGCCCCAAATGTCTGGTTCTCAAAGAAGAGACACAAACACTGTATTGTACTGTAAACCCACATTTGCACTTCTTTCAATTGTTCTTTTCTGAAACAGTCACTAAAGTCATGACTACGGCAAAACTTTAAGATCGGACCCTCTCCTACATCTGCTGATATTAAACAGGTTTGGCTTGGATTACTTTGTAATCAGGTAAATGATGCAGGCTGTGTCTCTAAAGTACTGATAAAGTAGAAACATTTTTGGAAGAATTGTTCTGTTTTTTCTCTCTCTCTCTTCCTAAGTCCAATGTTAACAATTCATGTTTTTTTTTTTGCCCTTTTAGGTGAGCTGTAGTTCAGATCAGTTCAGAGATATACAGGAGGTCCAGTCTGAACACATTCTAAAGGTAAAAGTTCATGGAAAGGAAATTATTTGCATTTTTCTACATGAGGCTAAAGAGTGTCTTCCATGTTGTTGTTCCACTCCTTCCTCCTGTTCCTCCTGTAGTCTTCATCATCTTCTCCTCACCTTCCCTCCTCTCTGGTGGAAGTTAGTTGAAGAAGTTGATTTCAAGCTTCTGGAAAAAGAAGCTTTATAGAAAAAACACTATGTCACATTTTATATTATAAGTAATATCAAATAGTTGTTTACATAGTAATTTCAAGTTTTATCTGTGTTGTATTTTTATACATTTTATATAAAACATCTCTTTTTTATTTATTTTTAATTCCAACAAAGGTTTAAGATTATTTCACTCATGCAAGGTAATACAAATATAAATTTAAAAGAGATGGAGATTTAAATATAAAAAACAATTTTCACAAAACAGGATGTGGCACGTCAAGAAAGTATCTTTTTCCTCCATCAGCTCCTCTGTTGGGCCACAGGAAAAGACATTATAGTGCTTTTCCTGCTGCATGTTTTCCTTAAATACATCATCTGTTTAAACATACTACCAGGACAGCAGGGGACCCCTTTTCCGCTCGTATGAGCCGAAGGTCTTTTGATGAATATACGTTGTTTTCTAATTAAAGTGTTGGCTTGGAGCCAGCTCATGGGCTTGGATGCAGGTAAGAAATAGGCCCTTCCTTCACTTTACATTTTGCCTCCAGTCTCTACAGAGGCTGATCGTGATGTGAGAAATTCCCCATGAAGGTGACAGGCCACACCTATCCACATGTCTGCTCAATCTCTTGGATGTCTTAATTTTATCCATAGGCTTAACTCAAGTCGGGACACATGTACACCAGCATGTCTGTGATTTAATTAGGCTTAACAGACACGCTCTCTCTCTTTTTATACATCCTACCATTACCGAAGTAGAGCACGCTTTGATTTGAGCTAACTAACCTTTACAACAAATGAATCCCCTTTAACAGACGTCAGACGCTTTTGTGGTGGCACCTGTGTGCTCTGGCTTGATGTCACACGAGATGATTTCAAGCGTTTTAGATCTTAATTATAGAAATCCTGTTTACATTTACATTACATAATAAAACCCACAGACACCTGGAGCATGAAAAAAGTGGTTTGGTGAAGTGCTCGTAAAACCCAGATGGAACGTTTTGTTCTTTTTTATTCACTGACATAAAACTACATGAACTGAACATCTTCCTCATACTGTGTTATTTAGTTGAAACTTAGTTGTTTTCTCAGGATCCAGGACTTTCTGGGTTGTCTGTACAGTATTTCCCACTTTCTATGTATTCCCATGTTAATCTACACATTCACCTTTCTGACTGATGGTGTCTATTATGTTTTGTTTTACCTACCTTTCTCATGTTATAGCAAATTACTACAAGGTTAAACAGTAAAAGACTCAATAAATCTCCAGTTGATGAAGTGACCTGACTGAAACGACCTTTGACCTCAAGCTGTGTTAATTCTGTTGGGATGGAACAAGGTAAAATAGCGACCTGAGCACGGTTAATGAGGAAAACAGACACGTCACTCTACAAGCACTCAGAGTTGCTCCACTTGCTGAGGATGAATCTGTTTTCCTTTAAAAGGAACAATCAGCATGTTTTGTGTTTCACTGACAGAAACGGGAGATCAAGACTGAAATGCACTAATAAAGTATAATTAGGTCATATGATGTGATAACAGCGATCTGGAAGTGGAATGAGCACAAGTTTACTCGTGACTAATTTCCATGGGGAAACAAATCTTCGTGAAAAACATATGTTAGTGATTATACGAGTATTAAGTACTGAGGAGTAGATATTTGTAGTTTTATGCCACATTATACTTCTACTCATTTATATTTCAGAGCCACCGAGGAATTATACTTTTCAGTTTAATCAAAATATTATCCTAGCTTCTGAATTATCACATGTAAGGTAACGTGAGACTCTGTGAATCCTCTGGAAAGTTTCACAAGTTCAGAGGAAAAAGGCAAGTTCTTAATTAATGCAGTTAAACATTTTCAAGATGATTTCAAGGCCTTTGTTTAGTTCTGTTTGTTTGACACAGTTGGCACGTGGAAGCCAGGCGTGATCAGGGCTTCACATGGGTAATAAGACTCCCTTTTACTTTCTAGTATATAAACATGTGAATGCATGAACAGTATGTGTAACTCCTTCAGCACTGACACTCATGCACTTCTCCCACCACTGCGTCCATGACCTTGTGCTCAAGTCTGCGTCTGTTTCATGTTTTATCCAGCTGTTAAACCAACCTCCCACTGGGGGCAATAAAGCTGAGTTGAAGCTGATGTTGCTGTTGTGTGGGTGCAGCATTCACAGACACAAATGCTGGATGTTATCACCGGCCTCGTGACGGTCTCATGGCTTAAATGACATTTTATGTCATCATTCATCTAGGTCTCTAACGTGTAAGTGGATGTGAGCATTATATATGTGCAGTATTTGCAGTGAGACAGTGTTTGTAGATAGGTTGAAGGTGTGACAGTATCAAAGCTCCATCTGTAGAGATGTAACAGTTAAATATGGCAGAGCTGGAACATTTGACTTATGGCCTTACACAACATGCACCTATTATATAACACGATGCTGCCGAACAAGACACAACATAAAAAGCTGAAGCTCCTCTGTCAAAGCACCACCTGTGGAAATTAAACATTGATGCTCAGCTTCTCCTCCAGCATTACTGGATACATATCTATCATCTCCCCTTTTATCTTTTTCCACATCTCCTTCCATCTGAGTCCATCACTGATATCATTAGCTGTGAAAAGGCTGAGGTGGAAATAACATGTGGTGTCATGACTGGTCTTTTTTTCTTCCTGACAGAAAAAAAGAGAGTCGCAGCTGTTTGAGTTGGAAGTCCGGGGGCAACGTTCATGTTTAAACATGCATTTTTATATTCATACATGCTGACTGTACACATTCATTAACTTTTCATCTTCATACTGAGCTTTTGCTCCATCCACAGCTTCCTCTGCCACGCAGGCACGTGCACACGGACCCTCCACCTCCACGTTTTCTCCGGTCACTTACAGTAACACTCGGGGAGATTTCCAACCTGAGAGGTGGCATTCCTTGGCTCATTACATTAACTCGAGGCTCTGTTTGCACCGCGGCCTGTCGGGGCTCGTGGCTGGAGGCCGGAATGGGATCCAACCAATGCAGCAAGAGGAGAGAGAGTGCAAGAAAGAGACGGAGACAGAGTCGGGAGGTGCAGGGAGTGTGTGTGTGTGTGTGTGTGTGTGTGTGTGTGTGTGTGTGTGTGTGTGTGTGTGTGTGTGTGTGTGTGTGTGTGTGTGTGTGTGTGTGTGTGTCTGTGTGTGTGGGGTGGGGGGACCATGAAGGTGTGGGAGATCTGGGTCAAAAGGACAGTTTGCGGGTGAGCGGGGTGAGGCGTGCTATGGGCAGGGGTGGGCTTCGGGGGCGATCATCCCCATCACATGTTCCACGGCGTCCTGCAGCGTGGACGGCTTTGGGCTGAGCACACACAGCACACTCAACCCCGTGCCCTTCCTGGTGCTTTGATTTTCCCCGCTCTCCCTCCTCAACAACCGACACGGACACTCTGAGATGCTCATTGACACAAAAACGTACATTCAGCGGCGACAGTTTGTGACTTTGCGACGGTTGTCTGAGGCGGAGGATCTGTTTTCTTACTGGGCCACAGCTTAAGAGATAAAGCTGCTGAGAGTGATGCTATATGAGGTAACCACACAGGCAGTTATTGATTACAGAAGTTCATTATTTCAACGTGCAACAATGTAAAAACACACTGGAGGGTGGAAAAGTCCACGGCAACCTCAGTCGCTCAGATATTGCATATTTTGACTGCATCGACTTGTTGATATAAGGAAAGAATGCAGTTGTGGCTCATGTTTATGCTGCTTTGATGTCATTGGTTCCTTTTTCCAGTGCATACGCTCACACACCCTCAGCCTGTGATGGCAGCGCACATTTGCATATTTCAGCTTTGGGATACGTCTTTCCTAGTAAAAAAGTTTTCCAGCCATGTGGCTTCATTTCCTCCTGAAAACATGTGACTGTAGTGTTTCTGTTTCTCGTCCAGATGTAGATATTGTTTTAAAAGTAGTGTTAAACTGTTTCGCTGGAAGCTGCACAGAGAGAAATCCCTTTCGCTTTTAACTAACAAGAGTAAAACAGCTCCCGCACGAACCCACCGGTTTGTTAAAACGGCATCGAACCCCGACCGAGTTTAACTGTGCTCAGCAGACGAAGGAGACTGGATGCGAAGGGGCACAAACAAAAACAGACACAGACGCAGCTCCTGTGATCTGGTGGAGCAGATTCAAGGCTGCCTGCGCTGCAGATTGGTCAGTGCGTGAAGAGCCTCCCTGCCTGTATGTTCTGCACATGTCAGGGAAGAATGCTTTGAGCCGAGGCCAGATACGTCCACTTTGCAAACGCGTAATTCAAATAAGCCCCATTCGGCTCCTTCTGCCAATCATCCCCGAAAGCAGCAGAGGACGGGGATCGAAAATAGTTTGATAATGAGCAAACAACTCTACGCTCCATAAGAGGGTCTGACACACAGACGGATTAAAGCTCAGCCCTGTGGCTTGTCACTTTTCCCACCACTGCAACTTCTTTTACTATAATTTAAAGCTAATTCGAATCCATGAGCTATGACATAAAAAATGATGGCCTCAAGTTAGAAACAAACTCACAAACCCAACGAACCACGGGGCACAGATGCCGAATGAGAGGGATTTTTCCTCTGTCAGAATTCGCAGGCTCGTCGCTCTGGTAATTGTTTACTAGCCTGAACTTTATTAGAAGATAATGACGCTCTGCACAGCGTGTGTAACAGAAAACACACTCACGTTGCTCACAAAGTGTGTAAAGCACTGCTCGGATTTCACAACGCTCTCTCAGCTTCAAATGGTGAATTTACCTGTCAAATAAAGACAGTAAAACCCGGTCCCGGCTTCGACTCTGTAGCAAACCTGCGAGTTTTATGTCAACCACCTGAAAAGTTTTACTGTTGTTTTGTTTAAACAGTTGAAGCCTCTGACCTGCTCCTCTGCCGCTGATTTACCGCCGTCCAGCATCTTCCAGCCTCGCAGCACTGATCCTTTCCAAATGCTCCCAGACTTAGTCGCGTACGCGTGAAACCACAGGTCGCTGGGTGGAGGAGTGAGATGTGAATGAATGAATGCAGCTACAGCCGCGTTGGGAAGGTTCAGGGAAGGAGGACACAAATCCAGGTCACCAAAACACACTTCTTTTATTTTTGGGAGATATTGCAGTGGAAACAGAGCCGAGCATCCTCCCTGACCCTCAGTGCAGCGTCCTCCTGTCCACAGCTGCCTTTCATTTACATTACTGCCAACCGTCTGGCATCACTGAACCTGCAGCTTCTCTGCTCCGCGTGGGAGTGAGACCGGCCCCGGTCTCTCGCTGCACTAAACGCTGGGTCGTGGCGGCCGGATACCGGCGTGCAGAACCGCCCCGGGACGAGGCGCCGCTTCCCGACCCGTCTGTTCCCGCGCCGGTCCCGCTCCTGCTGTAGGTCTGCTGTGTGATGGGCCGTGCAGGAAGGGGATCGGGGCGCATTTCACACCTTGGGGGCAGCTTGGTGGGGGGCTGGCAGCAGCTTGATGAACAGAGTGCACCTGGCTGAGTGGAAGGTCCCCCCGCCCCGCCTCCCCCGGCGAAGACACGGCTTGCAGATCAAAGCGGGGGTAATCCCTGTCTCACCCGCTCACCCTCTCCTCCTCCCACGCCTTCCCCTCCTTGGAGCCCTCGGCGCTCGCAGCGCGCTGCCCTGCGACGCGCGCTGCCCTGCGACGCGCGCCCCGCGAAACACACCTCGCCTGCGACTACCTGCTTCCCCCGATGCCCACGCTGAACCCTGGAGCCCTGGCTGTTGGATTTTCCGACTCATTAGCTCTGCTCATTCAAGTGCGGCATCCTGCGGATTCCTTCCAACCAAGTTCATCGGCGCAGCCGGCAGCTCTGACTGGGAGGTGATAAGAGAGAGGGGGCTCCAGCCAGCAGACCCCGCCGTGACTTTGTTTAGTGTGAAATGAGACGGGGGGGGGGGCTAATGAGGGGCTGCAGACGGACTTTGATGCAGTCAGGTACAGCAGCGCACTGCAGCGTGTTTAACGCAGCTTAGCAGCGTAGTTACGGGAGTGTTAACGCCTGTCAGTTACAGAGCCGCGCGTCCTGGCAGCAGGTGTCTGTTTGACCCGGGTCCGTTCAGAGCGCGGCCCGTTGACCCGCGCCGTTTGAAGGCAGACGAGGGAAGAGCAGCACCTTTTCACACCAGCATTCTCCAGCGGTTCCGCCGTGACCCCAGCTGCTGTAAAGATGAGAGCTGCTCGCGGGACGCGGGGTCTGACAGCGTCGGGGGGTCTGGGTACAGTCTCATTTCATTCTAATTGCTTTTTCATGTTCACTGCGTTGGGCTGAAAAGAATCCACCCTCGGAGAAGAACGTCCCTGTCAGCAATCTCTACAAACCCATGTCCACTTGAACCGGAAAACACAACGTTAATGACGTGGAACCAAGAAGACGTCCGGACAAAACGGCAGCATTTAGGCTGTTGGGATCTAGTCCCTGTAAAAGCTTTAGGCTCACACACATGTAGTTCAACCTGAAGCATTGCTGGGCCAGTGAAGGGAAACATGTTTAAATCCTACTGACTGTGAGCCTCTAGTTCTTCACTAATGCGCCCCCACTTTACATCTCCAGCCACTGGAGTCATTTCTGTCTCGGGGGGACGGGTGAACAACAGGGCTTAGCAGATATAGCTCCCTGAACTGTGGAGATCAGGTTCCGTGTCTCCATGCTGGAAATAAATGCAGAGGAATTGGACGAGCAGCTGAAGGCTCTGGTGACGCCGCCGGCATTTAGCACTGAAACGCATCACGCTCACAGGAGACGATGGCAACGAGACAACAAACCGGTAGAGATCGACAGCAGCATTAGAGTTTCCAGTGCAGGACTTATTGCATCACGCAGCTAATTCGCAGACGGCCATCTTGTTTCATTTAGGTCGCTTCCCTGCAGTTTAGCCTTAATGTTCTCCAGAACAGACTGCGTTAAGTGGAACTCTGTAACACACAGACAACAGGGCGATGGATGCCTTCACTGTGTGCGTTCTCTAAGTGACGCCACGGGCGACGACTGTACAGGAAATAGTTCACAGACCCCAACCTGATCAGTGTCTCAACCGTCAAAGTGCTTCCTTTTCATTTCAGTCTTTTGTTTTTGTTTAAATGAAGCTGACTGTGAAATACTTCCTTCCTGTGAACCGTTCAAACTATTCCCTTTGCTGAAAATATGTAAAAGATTTTTATAACATTTGTTATCAAACTCAATGACTCATAAAACTAAACCCAATCACATATTGGTAATATATGTTTGTTTTAAAGCTTTCACAGAAGTGTTACGTTGAGTAAAGTGTGAGGTTCATAAGGTTACAATAAGAATAAACTCTAGATGTTACATAATGTAACCACGGCTCACATGCAGTGACCTTCATCTGGGCCCGTTTCATGTTTGGGTTTCCATCCTGTTCTGTGTCCACCAGACCCAGTCGTCTCAAAACAGTCTGGAAGTCATGATGTGACCGGCCTCTGGGGCATGTCCCTCTGTCTGTCTGTCTGTCTGTCTGTCTGTCTGTCTGTCTGTCTGTCTGTCTGTCTGTCTGCCTGCCTGCCTGCCTGCCTGCCTGTCTGTCTGTCTGTCTGTCTGTCTGTCTGTCTGTCTGTCTGTCTGTCTGTCTGTCTGTCTGTCTGTCTGCCTGTCCATCCGTCCGTCCGACCTCCACAGCAGCAGGAGCATCTACTTATCAGATAAACACCCAAAATCAACATTTGATGCACTGTTGAACATGTCAGGGATGTTGGTCCCTGCAGTACATGCATCACTTTCACCAAGTAACTAAATTTGTTCAAGAACTCTAATAAAGTGTAATTGACTTATTCTATTTCTAATCGACATTAAGGAGTAAAATCTGTGTTTTGAGAATGAAATTCTCTTATAGACATAAGATGAAACACATGCTGCTGTTCATGTTTAAACCATTTTGCTTTGTGTAGACAAAGCTCTGTTCCTGTCATGTACCAGTGAACAGTGAAAAGCCCTTACATGGTTCTATTCAAATACCAGTTTGAGGCTTAAAGAGGTGGAGGAAGCTAAAGCCACTGTTAATCTTTGGACCTCATCCACTGGTCGTTCCATGAGCCTCCACAGTTTGCCTTTATGCAGCGACACCTAAAACGTGACAGCAGCTAATACTAAGAATGGGGCTCAGAACTGTTTGTCTGGACAGATGTGTGTTGGCTGAACACTTCCTCATCCCTCATCGCAGACGCTAGCGCTGAGCGGCTCTCGCAGAACCATCATCTCAGCTGAAGGCCTAATCTCACTGTGAATCGGACTTCCTTCCCGGATGCCTTTGATTTCTCTGTTGAGAAAGTAACTGAACGGGGTCCCTTTAGCCCGTTGAGTCATTATTAATCGTGCGTCCTCTTTCATCTAATAAATGCCTTCGTCGTCTGCTGGCAGCGTCGTCTGCACACACACATGAGGTAATGGCGATGGAGCCGTGTCTGCGCGCCAGCCGCACCAAAGGCGGCTGCAAGCCTGATAGCAAACACGTGCGACAGGCAGCGAGTGTCCATCTGTGCCTGGAGCCGGCTCGCGCTGGCTGACAGGTGGCAGCGCTCGGCCCGGAGGACGCGGGCGCGGCAGGACACGACGGCCCGGCTATTTTCTGCCCGGGGACAGAAGACGTGACACGGGGGCAACCGATGGATGACGCGTCTGAGCCTAAAGGGCCTGACACGCGAGGGACAGGAGGTCTCTGCGGGTGGAGGAGGCAGAAGTTCAGTTTGGTGCCTCAAACGTGTGTCTCATAGAAGGTGCTGGCGTCACAGACTCTTTCACTGTTAAATCAGCTCTTCTCTGCACTTTGCTTTCAGCAGTTTGGGCAGTAATAACTTTGAATCACTGACATTATGCAGCTGCTCTGCTTTTATACGTTTTATATCCAACTTCAACCTGAAATTGATTTATTTTGCCCTATTTCTTGGCTCAGATGTTAAATCCCGACTGCCGCTTCTTTTCTTCCTGCTCCTTGAGGCTGTTTTTGTGGAAGTCCGACCAAACCAGGGATCACTGTGGGTTCTCTTCTTCTGCAGAACTTAATGTATGTTGTCCTTTCATGGAAAATGGGAACAGTTGTTTCTAATCTTTCTCAGAACAGATTCTTTTTGTTCAGTTGCTCCTCCACGAAACAAATAGCCAGCCTGGTTTTCATTGATTCCGATGTGCGACTAGAGCTTCACCGAGAGACAACGCGGCTGCAGGTTCACAAACAGGTAAAAATAAGAATGGGAGAAACAGGAAGACTCTTCCCTCGCATGGCCTCAAATGGGGTCACTCACATCCATCACAGCAGAAATATTAATTGCACAGTCACTCACACGTGCAAAAGCCATAAACGCTGTCACCGACTGAATCGTCCGGATCTCTGTTTTCTCTGAGGACTCCACCACTGGAATCTGTGCCAGACAGGGTTTGTTTAAATGCAGATCTTGCAGATGTGGACTGTACATTCATAAAGGGCGTTGGCTTAAAAAATAGCTCATCTTTTGGCTGAACAAAATGCATCATAATTAAAAAGACTCTCCTCTGAATGTGTGACATGACGCGAGGAAATCTTCTCTGTTCTGGTCCTGAAGTGTTGGTGGGTGGAAGGTCAACCACCACCTGCTCAGAGCCGTCTGAGCGGTGAGCGGCTGAGCCGAGCGCTGGACAGGGCTGGACCTGGAGCTGGAGCTGGAGCTGGACCTGGAGCTGGACAGGGCTGGACCTGGACCTGGACCTGGAGCTGGAGCTGGAGCTGGACCTGGAGCTGGAGCTGGACCTGGACCTGGACCTGGACCTGGACCTGGACCTGGACCTGGATCTGGACCTGGAGCTGGACCTGGACCTGAACCTGGGGCTGGACCTGGGGCTGGACCTGGAGCTGGACCTGGACCTGGACCTGGACCTGGACCTGGACCTGGACCTGGACCTGGACAGGGCTGGACCTGGGGCTGGACCTGGAGCTGGACCTGGGGCTGGATGGAGCTGGACCTGGACCTGGACCTGGATCTGGACCTGGAGCTGGACCTGGACCTGGACCTGGACCTGGACCTGGACCTGGACCTGGATCTGGATCTGGAGCTGGAGCTGGAGCTGGAGCTGGACCTAGACCTGAACCTGGGGCTGGACCTGGAGCTGGACCTGGAGCTGGACAGGGCTGGACCTGGAGCTGGACGGACCTGGACCTAGGCTGGACGGACCTGGAGCTGGACAGGGCTGGACCTGGAGCTGGACCTGGACCTGGAGCTGGAGCTGGACCTGGACCTGGATCTGGACCTGGAGCTGGACCTGGACCTGGACCTGGACCTGGACCTGGACCTGGACCTGGACCTGGACCTGAACCTGGGGCTGGACCTGGAGCTGGACCTGGAGCTGGACAGGGCTGGACCTGGAGCTGGACGGACCTGGACCTGGAGCTGGACGGACCTGGAGCTGGAGCTGGACCTGGAGCTGGACAGGGCTGGACCTGGAGCTGGACCTGGAGCTGGAGCTGGACCTGGACCTGGACCTGGACCTGGACCTGGACCTGGACCTGGAGCTGGACCTGGACCTGGACCTGAACCTGGACCTGGAGCTGGACGGACCTGGAGCTGGACAGGGCTGGACCTGGACCTGGACCTGGAGCTGGAGCTGGAGCTGGAGCTGGACCTGGACCTGGAGCTGGAGCTGGACCTGGACCTGGACCTGGACCTGGACCTGGAGCTGGAGCTGGACGGACCTGGAGCTGGGGCTGACGTGGGCCTGCAGTCGGAGCAGACATGGCAAATAGTTTTGTGCCTCTTAAAGAGGGAGCGGCAGCGACGGCCCGGTGTGAAGTTCTTTTCTGGGAGCCGCTGCTCGCAGACAGAACCCTGACGTCCGCCTGCGCGCTCTCTGACGGCCCTGAAATAAGACCTGGAGCGACTCCAGCCGCCCGCGCTCCAGATCCACCGTCCAAACGGTGCGTTTTCCACACAGGCTGCTTGCCGTGGAAGCGCTCCCAGACTGAGCGCCCGTTTCAGCCTGCACATGTGCGTGTTTCATCTCTTGATAATGAAACTCAGCCTGAAATATGGGGAATATTTGTTTCGTTTGAATTCAGGAATTACGAGGACAGATGAAATAATGACGCTTGAACATAACAGCTATTTTTCTTCTGGACCTTTTTAACCCTCTGACACGATTTTTCAACACTTCGCCTTTGGTTAAAGATAATAATCATCAGTACTGGCTTGACTTCACAACAGAATATATGGATCAGGCTAAATTACTCGCAGCCTAATGGTATCACTGGCGATAAGAGACAACATGCCTTTCAAGCCATTCTCTCATGAAACGGGATTTTGTATAGGGAACTTTGTAGTAAGCGGGCATAAAGCCACTCTCTGTTCCACAGCCAGCTCCACGGAGAATTCACGCCAGACAGGATCAGCTCCAGAGATGAAAGTGGGGTCAAGGTGGCTTTTTTCCCTCCGCCAGCGAGCGAGGGAGCGAGCGAGCGAGCTCCTGCTCTCGCCGTCCCTCTCCTCCCGTCCACTCCACTTCCTTTTTGCATTTTTGCATCTTTAAACAAACTGGATATCATTCATGATGTTTGTGGGTTTTTTTTTTTCATGTAGTTCTACATGATGGTGGTCTGAATACCTGCAGCATCTCCTACTGAACATGATCTATTCCCTTACTCATCTGAGGGTTCACCTACTGTAGGTGGGGCAGATGTCAGAGTATGTGGTGAAGCCATCAGTGGTAATAACACAGTATAAACACTTGTGGGTAAAACACGTTTTAAACGTTGTGTCTGTATAAAACCACACACATTCCGAGAGACTGAATGATTTACCTGCTGCACAGTAGCGATTCAGCTGCGTTTGGTGGTAGAACCCGGTTTCCAGCGTTTGCTTGGCCTTAAGTAAAGGCTCTTGTCTTGATGATTTTCCTCATTTTGCAGATCTTCTCTGGACACGGCATCATCTTTGAGACCAAGATTTGGTTTAGCATCAGGTGAAAGGCTGAAATGATTATGAGGGACTGATTAAAAACATACAATGTACTTTTAGGAATCTTATTCAGCACATTTCTTTCTCTGTTCCTAGTTTCCAGACACCAGACAGACCTTTTTTTCTAGGGTGTAGTTAAATACAAGTTCAGACAGTGCGCTGGTTTCACAAGAACTGTTAATTGATGATGTTAAGGAAACTGAAAATGACACACATTCACCTTAAATGTGAGTCATTTAAAACGCTGCACCGTGTGATTTTGGCAGCGTTTGGATGCCAGAGGTTTTTATGTAAATGTTGACAGACAGGCTTGTTTTTGTGGCTTTGACGTCTGCTCAACATGTGCAGCCTCGATCCGTCTGAAGGCGCGGTGCTGCAATCAGAAACGGAAAGCGCGGGTTGACTTCATTTCCTCACAATAGAGCACCAACAGCGAGCATGTGATAAGATGGCTGTCTGTCTGTTGTCTGCAATCACAGGCTACTCCTCAACTCAACCATCAAACAAACTGGAAATCTAGGACTCGTCAGCAGCGCTCGCAGGGCTGAGACGAAGCCCCGCCCCCTGAGCCGACGCTTCCTCCATCCCACGTCAGCCACGGGTGCTTTCACTTTCCCTAAACACAGCCTCAAAGTTGCCTGTGCGCTTTCCCATGATCCCTCAAGCCTCGCTGCGTGCGCTACGTCGCACTGTTCCATCGCCTGAGCGTGTTCCACCATCTGCTGAACACTCCCCCAGCTGCTGCCCACGTTCTCCCCGCGCGGCACAAACAGCCCTACAAGCCGGTGACACGCACGCAGCGCAGCAATTTCACAGCGCTGCGTCTGCTAATTAGAGGCGCGGGCCGGGCCGGGCCGGGTCGGGCCGGGCCGGGCCGGGCCGGGCCGGGCCGGGCCGGGTCGGGCCGGGCCGGGTCGGGTCGGGTCGGGTCGGGTCGGGCCGGGCCGGGCAGGTAGAGCTCGCTGCCAGTCTGCAGAAGCAGCTCGAATGAGAAGCGCTGTCCTCCACAGGCGCTTCTTAACATGCACACGCCTTTAAAACGCTGTAGTCACCCTCACGGAACACTGGTCCCGCGGTCCTGGCCCGACTGCAGCGCTTTTATTAGCCATTTCACGGGACAAGTTATGAAACGGGGACGACCACATGTTTCAGGAGGAGGTCGGCGTGCGCTCATCCTCCAGAGAGAAACCGGAGACGGGGTCTGATTCAGATTTTCTGACAGCAGTCACTCTTTGGCCTCATTGTTCTGGTTCGGCACTGCACATTGGACTGATTAGCTCACATCTGGATTTGTGAAAAAAGAGGGAGTTTGCTTTAAATTTACATGTCTAAACGCATTTTATATGTAAGAAATGTTAACTAGCCACAAATGGGACACACTGGTGATGATGATTGTTGGTCTAGTAAATGCATAATCATCTCATTAGAAGAACAGCATTGCTTCATTGCAGTGTTTGCTGATCATAAAAACAGACAGAGAACAAGAGAGAGAGAGAGAGAGAGAGAGAGAGAGAGAGAGAGAGAGAGAGAGAGAGAGCGACGAGGAGAGACGAGAGAGAGAGGAGAGAGGAGGAGAGAGAGAGAGAGAGAGAGAGAGAGAGAGAGAGAGAGAGAGAGAGAGAGAGAGAGAGAGCGAGTCAGAAACAGTGGTTAGAGAGCAACCAGGTAAACGTAACCAGCACCAAGAGGTGTTAATGTTGCAGCTGATCCACTTCTTCAGCTCCATGTTCGTGCCTGCTTGTTTTACTTGTGCGTCTCACCCGGGATTGAAGACAGGAACTGCTCCGGCTCCTTGTAGTTCCCCCTGAGTTTCCTAAACTGGAAACCAGATGGAGGCCCTTCGCGTCCACGCTGGACCGGGACGTCTGGAGGAGGATGCTGGGCTGTGGGAGGCGCCCGTGGAGCCACAGAGCTCTGTTTGTTCTAGGTTAATGGGTTAACCTGGACGCGGAGCGGTGCAAGTGGAGTAGAGCCTGTTTGTGTGGATGAAAACCAGGGCAGGAGATAAAGAGGGAGACAAGAGTATTCAGACTTAGCTGCAATAATGTTTGTGTCTCGTTTTTATCCGCTCCAGAAAAATAAAGCAGAATTGATATTTGGAGCAGATGCAAAATCTACAGTAAATCCCACAAACCACATGCTACCCACTGTGATGAGTCACTTTATTTTAATATTATTTACATGCACATGATTATTAAATGGTCTGTATCATAATGATGACTGGATAATTAGGCATAAACATAAACCTGAAATCATTATTGGATTGTGGTCAAAGAAAATAAAGAGCAGAATCCAACTGGGCAGGTTTTAACGGGCACGTAGTAATAGAAGGGATCACTAAGACAGGAAGCAGCCAACAGCTGATCTCTGCCTCTGTGGCATTATGTCTGTCTCGGTGTGAACCGTAGTGCACGTGCGTCTCCACCTGGACCGCGCTTTCCTCAGCGCCGTCCGCCCTCCGGCCCGCGGACCGCGCGCTGCGCCGGCACCTAAAGCAGACAGAGGCCAAAACTATATCCGTGATGTCACGAGTCAGTAACTGGTGAAATCCAACACCGCCAGCTGCAGTCGCGTTGGGGTGAACACAGGTCCCCTTGCATCAGTGCAAGTCAAGGCACATAGCAGAAACCACCGCCTGGAGGTAGAGACGCGCAGAGCTGCATCTGCTGTCGAGCCGGAGACCGCTCCGAGAGCAGAAGCCACACACCGACCCCCGCGCGAGCTCTGCCGCCGCCCGATCAGCCGCCCTCCGGGTTTCGCCGTCCGCCCCCTCGGAGAGAAGCAGCCGGACCTGCGCGCGCCGCGCAGCGCAAAGACGCCGCGCGGGCGAAGTCTCACCACGCGACCGCAACGCGATGCGGACGTTGTGAGGCGGCAGTGCGCTTCCCGTGGCTGCAGCGAAGGGTCGGCCCATGAGCAGGCATCCTCTGTTTTCACCCAGATCTCTGCTGCCTGGACAAATGCATACAAATGCATTTAGGAGCCCAACGGACAAGGAGTGGACACGTTTCCGCGGCAGCAACGTAAGTGGCAGATGTTTGGGCAGATGTTGGCTTCATGTCAGGGTTGGAGGAACTTCACAAATGCAGTGGGAGCGCAGGTCACGTTACTGTTGTGGGGTTTGGTGTCACACTCGGTACCTGACTGACACTCATCCACTCAGTGGCTTGAACGCATGCAGCTTATTTCAGTGCAGAGCTGCCTCACAACAGGATGTTTCTGTGACTTCCCTGCCTTTATTCGCGCTCTGACTCCGTGTTCAGCCTCATGCGTTCGATAATGGTTCTGTCAGGGGCTTTGAGGCGTTTGAGCCTCAGGTCTGTTCGTGGGTGGTTGAACACGAGAAACGCAGCAGCTGCTTATTACAACCTGAGTATGATGTTTGTCTTTAATCATTTCCATGTTTGCTGTGATGAGCTGTGGGAATAAACACTAGCAGGGAGAGAGTTTGTCTTGGATGCAATTATGCATATTCAGCATATCTCTGATACATTTCTGCTGTGATCTCTATGATGATATCAACCACTGACAGTGAGTCAATGTCTTACTCATTAACTCAGTTTGTCACCGTGTTGAAACTTTGAATCTGTTCCGCCTTTAAACCCTAAAATTCCTCATGGACGTGTGTGTTATTGACATAAAGGACGTGGGCTTTGTTGCCCTGCCACATCCAGCTGGGACCGTGGAGCAGCCGATGCGTGCGTGTCGTCAGCAAATATATTGCCTGCTATCGGAATTAAATCCGAGCGGTCTGCAGCACATTATGAACGCTGTCCAGACAGAATCCACAGGCAGCTGAGCTAACGGAGCATTGGGCCGATTGGGGGTTCTAAGTGTCCTTGAGAGGGAAGGCGAGGGCCCTTTGGCACAAAGCGAGGCCTCCCCTGGAACCACAGGGGGTCCGAGCGCGTGTGCATGGGTGGACGACTGGCTCATGGGCTGCAGACAATCATCCACTGTTGGAGGCTGTGCTGCTCCATCGCTGGCAGTGGTCGGACTGGGAGAGCGCTCCTCAGGCCTGAAGGTGGTGGGTTCATCCGGAAGTGGAGTCTATTAAAGACCAGGTCTTTTGGTTCTGAGCACAGGAAGTGTTGTGCAGCTCACTGTGAACGTCACAGCCACTGGCTTCGACCCATTCACCGTTTGCTGCTTCCTTTGCTCCGTCGCAGCAAACGAAGCAGGGAAAGGAGAACGCAGCGCAGACAGGCGAGTTCAGCTTCACCCGCAGATTAAGACGCGCTCAGAAATGACAGACGTTTCCACGGACCACCAGCCTCGAGGAGGAGCTGTGTGCGTTCACCACATGGGTGCTGCCCAGCTCTTAAGGTCATTATATGAAGAACAGACACTCAAGCTCACCATGAGGCCGCTATCACATCCAATCACTACAATGCCCCTTTACAAGGCCCTCAACATTTGTTTTCCATGTACACTGGCTGAATATGCTGCCAAGGGAAGACTTTGAAACACTACCCATCATGGAAACATTCCATATTGTTATAATGAATTATGGGATTGATTTTGTTTGGATGGTATGCGGTCGTTGGGAAAAGCCGATTCTCCTACACAACGAATACAACCCTCCACTTCCTGCAAACGCTGCTGCAAATGCTTATGTCAGTGCCACAGGTGAGCGAAACCCGCCTCCACCTGGTCGGATCCCAACTTGCACCTTTGACACACGAGTGGCTGCAGGGGCTTTGGCCTGTGTGTGTCATTAGGTGTATTTAACCCTCCTCACATCTAAAGTGAAGGAGCAAACCAATAAAGCAGCGCAGACGTTTACTCACAGCCGGTTGTGGCTTCGCTCCTTGTGGACTCAGTCAATCTTTGCTCGGCACCGACCTCTTGACTCCGGTCGCCGCTCGGAGGAAGCGCACCGTCCGAACGCTTGGCTCGCGTCACAAGCGGCCACCGGATATTATGGGATTCATGTTTTTATGCATCAGTCGCTCGGGGTGGTTTTAAAGTCAAACGCAGGAGCAACTACAGCAAGTCAAATGAAAGTAGTTGACTGTTAATTTTTGCTGTTGGCCATTTGGACGTGAGAGGAACTCCGAGCCGCTTCACGCTTCCATAATGAAGTAATTATGCTCAGGATACGAGCGCTGAGGCTGAAACGCAGCCAGTAGCAGCAGATATTGGCTGCGGATCAGTGGCTTGTTCATATCCAGGAATGTTTTGGTTGGGCCTGAGAGGTGCAGCGTGTAGGGACGGATCACCTGATTAGCAAGGAACACAGATGTTTACTCCATGCCCTGTCGTCCAACAGCTTCACGTGGGCTTCGCCGGCCGCTTCGTGCAGAGCCCCGTGTCATCAGAGTTATTACCTGCCCTGTGTTTCAAATACAGCATTTAAACCGGGCCTCGGCTCAGCCACGTCTTTTCAAAGTGGCATATAATCATAATGGAAGATACACACACGCTCCAAGTCCTATAACCACAAATCTACTGAGTAATGACTCTGTGTTGAGGCTCACAAACACTGCAGCCACTGTTACAGAGCTTTTCTAAACCAACAATTCAGTCACGGTGACTGTCGGCTTTATTTTCATGGTCTGACGCAACCAATGCACCCAGGACAGGAGAAGAAGCTGCTCTTATCCCAGCTGGGATTAACAGAACCTGCATCGGTATCATGGTCTACATGCTTCCTCCTCATCTCAGAGTTGTGTGACAGAGGGATGGATTTGGTGAACGAGCCGCCAAATCAGACCTGTGAACAGTATTCTGTAAACTCAAGCCACCTTCTGACACACGTCAGTGCTGAACACGAGGAAACAGCTTCACTGAACGGAGGTGAGCTTTTCTCCGTCGAACCGGATCCGACACTTTGCTTTTCCGTTTGACTCTCGGCCTTTTCCCGCGGTTGAATGAGCCATTGTTTGGAATCCGAGCTCATTTTGAGGAGAGAAGGGCTGTTTCTGCAGGAATGATTCACGGCGGAGGGGGATTTCAACTTGTGATTATTTATAGTCTTTACTCGACACCCATAGTGGTATTTCCCTTAGTCAACAGAGCAGTGTTTGGGGAGCTTTGTCATGCTTTCAGCAGGCTTTTCCATTGGGTGCCAGAACTGGAAAGCATGTCACAGTGTGCTGTCAATTAGATGAGGATTTAGCTCCCAATGTAATAAATCATATATTATAATGAAGTAACAGCAGAAACTGGTGAGTTTGCAGCAAATACTGTGAGTAAGTGTTTCATGCTTCCACCACTTCCTTGTTGTTTCGTCATAAATAATTTGATTATTACAATAGGAGCTGACTCTTTCCCACCGTTGCTGCACATGCACTGAAGCGATGACCTGGGTCTGTTGGTGGCAGAGCCCCAGGGATGCCTTAAATAGACCCGTGTTCCTGACAGACGGGCTGAACAGGTCTGTCTGCATCAGCCTCAGATGAACCCACTAGACTCAGAAAACAGACCATCAAGGCTTGAATTCAGTCACTTTAAGGTCTAGTTTGGTGTTTTTGTCTCAGCTAAGTTGAAGCAGCATTCTGTACCGTCTTCTGAAGTGTCACTTCTACCTCTCAGCACATGGAGGCTTGTGTTCATATGCCCCCTCCTGCTTTCCCCTATTGCTTCTTCCTGCTTTGGGGATATTTCTGTTTTCTCGGCTGAGGAATGTCGCACCACTTTCTTGACGGGGAACAGGTGACAGACACAACACATGCTGCTTTTACTTGCACTCAGTCAAAAATAAACTTTGCCTTTCTCTTTCTTTCTTTCTTTCTTTCTTTCTTTCTTTCTTTCTTTCTTTCTTTCTTTCTTTCTTTCTTTCTTTCTTTCTTTCTTCTTTCTACAGAACTCATTTGTTGGACGCACTATAATGATAGGATGACCCACTGTATGTACTTACAGGACATATGTCCCGTGAAGTCTCTGATCTTTCCATTTAGCTGCATCTAATTAGATTTTGATTGTCATTCATGGCTGGACTGAGTTAAACCTCCTTCAGATCTGGGTACAGTAACTTTACAAGAACAGTTGTGTCCAGTGGGTGGACACATATGGACACATGAAAATAATCCGCTGGAGACTGTGATTGCTTTTCACTCGCAGTTTATCAGACCTCATCTGTAAGTGTAGGGATATAATTTATGTTTCTCAAGAGTGGGAAACGAATGTTAGTGCAGTGTTGAAACTCATCTGGGTTCATTTATTTATCTTTATTGTCTTATTCTCTGCTCTCCTGTAGCTGAAAGGTGGGCACTGCCACCTAGAGGTGTTGGCATTTAGGCTCCAACAAGTGATTCTTATTAAAATAAGTAATAAAAAACATTTATGATCATGATTAACTACACCTGTGTTTCCTTGTGCATCTTATTGTGACCACTGTACATACTAATTGTTACAGCACCGAAGTAGCCAGTCCTGTGTAATCCACTGATTGACTTGTGTTTCCACGTCTCTGTAGGTGGAACTTCCTCCTGCTCCTGTCAGTATGCTCAGCGGTACTCTCTGGAGAAGAAAGCTACCTAGCTCAAGGTAAATCCTCATGTAAATCAGAATTAAAGTTCAACAAAGACGTTGCTGACATCAAACTCAGGGGACGTGTTTCTACATTTGGCTTTAGTAAAACCCGGATAACAAAGTCAAACCCAGAGAAAAGCTGTTCTGTGATTCTGGTGAATGCCACCTTGTTCCTGGTTATGTGCACTGTGGCTTTGAGGCTGACTTCAATCATGTCATAACGTGGAGTGAAAGCAGGCAGTTAGATGAGATGGTCTTAGTAACTAAAAGCTGTGGAAATGTTATTTAAAGCTATGAATAAAGCACTTACGATAAGAAAATTTGCCTAAAAGCAGGAAGAAACAAACAATCAGTGTTTTCTTTTTATTAAAGGGAGCAAACATCTGTATAAGGAAACATCTGTACAATGAAAATATATAATATATATAACATATTTGCAGAACACCTTGACTAACCAGCATAATGACATTGGGGTTACAGTATAATATAATATAGTATTATGTCACACATATATCACATACATACATACATTTCCTTCACACTATGAAGGAAATTCATTCATCAAGGAAGAATGAAAGTGTCTTCTGCCCACGTGTAGCCGACACTACTCCAAGGATCAATCCATCATAATGAGGGGAGGAGGAATGCACACAGAATGCTAGCGGAGCTTGTCTTCACATCAGACAGGTTAATTGGAATCTGGGCTGACATTACTCCAGGCAAAGAATGTCAAGGGCATCGCAGTGTTTGCTTAGAGATAAATAGTCTGTCTCCTGGTCTGCACTAAAAACCCTGTGAAACCAGATTCAGGAAGATGAACTGCATGTGGTGCTTGTGCTAATCATTCACTCGCTCTGTGTTTAATCCTCCCTCCAGTGCAGTCACCAAAATCCACAATACAAAAGCTTTCCCTCAAATGCACCACTTTCCTACTAACTAACTAGTTCTTTTGGTGTTAGTTGTGTGACACAACTATATTATATTAATGCCGAGTGTTTTGTAAGGTGATCTATGATGATCTTTCCTTGGTTTCTTCAGCTGTAGTAGTTCATACCTACTTTAACCATTTGCCCAGTGATGCTGTGTGTGACTCATGTAACGTAGTGCCCTGCAGCCTTCTGGTCTTTAATTGTGTCCAATCTAGTTAAATAACTGGTCACCCACGCATCTGCTGGCTGTGCCTCAGTCTCATAAAGTCACCGAGGAATTACCTGTAGGCAGGAAAAACAATGACAGGCCTCTTTGAGCTTCCTGTGCCCCAAGTCTGCGTCATCCTTCTTGAGCCTCTGCTGCTCATCTGGAGCACAGCTGCCTCTACAGTGTATGTGTAATAGAAAGAAAGAAAGAAAAATAGCTGATAACAGAAAATAATATTGTCTGACAAGTAAATCATTTGAACAAAGAGTGGACGAAAACAGAGTTCCTGACTATTTGGGGTTGGAAAATAACTATATATGAATATGTGAAAACTAGTGGTGTGGAATCAGTCAGAGACCTAACGTAATGGTGGTTATCAATATAAAAATGTCTATACGAATAATAATTCTGGGCGCGTTAGTCAAACCCTCATGTTAGTTCTGTTTTTTGCTATTGTTATGCTGACGACACTCAGCTCTAACTCAATCTGAACCATTTAGTGAGTAGAGACTCCCAAAGGTTGACAACTGCCTCTGTCATGTGTAATAAAAATATCTTTTTGTATTTATTTATTACTCACTCATTATTGAAGCTCCTTTTTTTCCTGATTGAATCAAGCCTCCGAGCAGTAATAAGGAGCGTTGTTTTCTGGCTGCTCTCTCGTCTGGGTGGCATTTCTTCTTACATACATTTGGGACCTCAAACAGCAGCACCATAAGGCATGTGTATATTTGGACTTCCTTATCTGTTCCAGAGATGTGATGAAGGGGGAAGGAGCATTTAGCAGACCCCAGGGCTCTGCAGCAACCTGCCTGAGGAAATCAGAGTTACTGGCACCTTTAAAATTTAAAAGATTAGCATCTAAAAAGACAAGGTTTTGCTACCTCATGGTTTGATTATGGTACTGCACAATGTAATCTTATCTACCTGCTTTGTGAACTTGTTTACACATGTTAACCTCACCGGTGTCTCCTCTGTTCTACAGGTGTGGATATCCTTTATCAGCTGGGGCTTACAGCTCAAAGCAGCGCAGAAAACGACAGGACGAGCTCACCTTTGACTGCTCATACCACCGCTTCCTCTCCCTTCAGTCTCCCTGTTCCTGGATTTGGTGTGTTACTCAATTCAGACTCGCTTTATGAGGCTCCGGCAGCCAGCCTGTTTCCGCCGGAGTTCGGCGAGGAGTTTTCCGTCGTGGTGAGCCTCAGCTCCTGGCGAGCAAGCAATGCCTTTCTCTTTAGTGTCAAAGACAGCAGGGACCGGCTGCGTTTCGGCATCCAGCTGCTGCCGCGCAGAGTGGTGGTGTACACGGCTGAGAAGGCCTCCATCTACTTTACCTACAGTTGGCAGGACGGGCGCCAGCACTCGTTTGCCGTTGGCGTTCGTGCGCGCTCGGTGTCCTTCTTCGCGGATTGTGGGGCGGTGCAGCAGCGAGAGCAGACCCTGGGGAGGTCTCTGACGTTGGGGGATTCCAGGGGTCTTCTCACTCTGGGACGGATGAACTCCAAAGCGGCAGCGTTCCACGGTCGCGTCTGCCAACTAGATGTCTATCCTTCCGCTCAAGCCGCCGCTCGCTACTGCAGCTACCTTAAGAAAAAGTGCCGGCTGGCCGACACTTTTCGATTGTTGCATTCTGGTTTGGATTCTGAGGCAAATGAACCTTCTGCTAAGTCCCCCGCTGGAGTAGTGCCTACACATCGTGCTTCCATGAAAACAGATGCCAAACTAACCCACAACTCAAGCTTCAAATCAGCAGTAAACCTTCATCAGAGGGACGAGAGCCACATTTCCACGTTGGACCCCCTTGCTCAGCCTGACAGCCCCATCTCACCCAAACCAAGCGGGCAAGGAGTGCTTGATCCCGTCTACAGCACCAGTACGACCGCTACAAAAAACACATTGACAAAAAAGAATCAACCCCAGGGTGATGATGATGTGTCTGAGAACAGCACAGAGGATGAAAGCAGCTTTGTGAGTGTCCAGATTCTGCATGGCGCCCCAGATCTGACCTCCCCAGCCAGGCAAAGTCGACTGAAAGAAGGACTTAAGAACAACTCCATCACCGGCTCCAAGGACCCTCGCGCTCAATCCCAGTCCACTCCTCAGCTTCAGGAGATGTACCTGATAGCCAACGGCACCACTTTGTACCGGGAGAACCACGTGGACACCTCAGAACAGCACGATGTGGACGGCAGCTACGACGACGCGAACATGGAGGGATACGATTACGGATACGAAGAGCCGGAGTTCTTCTATGATTACGAAGGCGGTTTCCATGGTCCCAAAGGAGAGCCAGGTCCCGTGGTAAGTGATCGACTTTGTGAATCACGAGAATATCTGAGTGATTATGGAATCGCCTTTGAAGTCATGAACGATCCAGTCCAGACACTACTGTACCCGTCAGAGCTAATTTAGGCTACTTACATTTGAACGCTTTTTGAAATGTCTTACATGGGCCAAGAATATATGAAGGAATATTTGGAGGGTGGTGAAGTCATTTGGAGGTGATGACATGTTAAAGCACTGTTCTTTCTTCATGTATCCACAAGTTGTTACAATAACATATCATTCCCTTGCTGACATTCTGCCAGGCCCTTGTGTTTTTATGAGAGGATTACTCATCTGGAGGTTAGAGGTATTACCCTGGCTACAAAAACTAGCTGTCAGTGGAGCCTTATCCTGGAAGATGGCTGCGAGCTGCTCAGCTGTTTAGGCATTGCTTATTTTCTGTTAAATGTTTTGGGTCTTTATATCAAATCAGTTCAAGAGCTTGAAGAATGATGTAAGACGTCATCCGCCGGTTACCTGAAGCATTAGCTTAAAGTGCCTGCAGCCCATTAGGTGGAACATGGCTCGTGATCACTGAGCCCTGCAGCTCAGCTTCAAACTCTTTACAGCAGTATTATGAGCATGATTTTGCTCATATGTCTCCAGTGGATGGGCAAACGATTGATATCACTGCTAGTATTACTATGTTGCAATGCTTTTATTTTCATGGCTTGCATTTCTTGACTGCCATGTTGATACCAGCAGACTTTGAATGCTGAAAGAAGGTCTTCCTCTGTGTCAGTGCCTCCCAGCTGATGTTCTTGGACCATTTACAGTTACTACTAACATGTTGATGTCATGAAGGGTTCTCATACTGTATTGATCAAGGTACAGTATCCAGTACACATGACCCAAAGGCCTAAAAATGAGGTATTTGCTAAGGTGAACAGAACTGCTGACTTGTTTACTGTATGTTGGGCAGCAACACAGTGGATATTGTCATTCAGCCAATGTCACACAAGTGCAAACGATGACTCATTCTCCCCTTCAGCTTTCCACTTAAGTGACTCCAAGTATTTGACCCTTGTCCTGGCATCAGAGATGAGGTATTGTGGATATTATCATTTTGCTGCATGAGTGCCTCAGTTTGTCTAGGCCCTGGCGAGGGCGGTGGTGTGCTCACAGTTTCCATGTGTCTGTATGTGGGAGTCCGGAGGAACAAACAGCTGTTTCTTTATTCATGTCTCCCTTTGTGCCCTTCTAGTGCTCTGTTGGGATCAGGATGAGCCAGCAAACTCCTTTCTAATCTCCTGCTCAAGCCACAATAGAATCGGATCAGAAGATCTGGATATTGTACCTTGTAGTTTTTCTTTACATAAAACAGACATTCCTCCTGTTATCTTATTAGAGATTTATGTGTAGGCGTCTTCATGCTGTTGTTAATGTTTATTGGCTTTGAGATAGATGAGTTTCAAAATTAATTCCTATTGCCATTCTGTCATTTCTACTGTAATTGTATTAAACCTGTAATAGTCCTACATGATGAAGTGAGTGACAATGAAAGAAATCTGAGTTCCATCTCAATGTACAGGCTTGGGGTCAGGCCTGTTGTTCAGTCACCTGCTGAAAACTAATTACTTGATTGGTTTTGTGGTCAGCAATGTTCAAAGAGCTGTGTTTATCCCAACGCTTTACTTTACAGCAGTATCAGCTGTCACAGTCAAAGATGTACCAGAAATGACGGACATCTGATCATCTTTCTGATTATCTGAATCAGATTAGCTTTGTTGGTTGTTGATATAATTCAATATAATACATTTTTCTTAATTTGTGGACTAAATATTTTTTACTGTCACGTCACTGTTGACTGTGACGTTGTATACCTGTAGCTATCGTCCTGTTGTTTTAACACTATTGTAGGCTGATGATGAAAAAAAAAACACTGAAAATGAAGTCATACAAAAATATTATTCCCTGTAAAATGTCACAGCTCCTTTAATTATTTGATTTTCAGTAGGTGTGAAGACTTTGGGTTTATTTACTTGTCTGAGTAGGTGTGAGATGAGTTGGTGATTCCAATAGGAAAAAGCAGCCGTTGTTGCCACATCTGTCTGGAAGCGTTTAACAGTGGACAATGATTATTTACACGTAATCTTCCCTGGAGTCCCAGAAGGTTCACCCTGTGTTCAGATCATGTAGGACTCAAAGAGAGAGGAAAAACCCCAAGAGCTACATCGAACTGCGAAGCTCTCGCTAAGTGTGTCAAATGTTAATGTCAAGGTTTGTTTGGGAAGTTGCTAGGAGAAAGACTCTTCTGTCCAGAAAAGGAGGAACCAAACTCCAACTCTCCTGTGAAACACGGTGATGGAGGAGTGATGATCTGGGTTTGTTATGCCGCCCCAGGACCCGGGCGCCGTGTTATTGAGTTGCCCTGGTGGATCCTGAAGACATACTGTATATGAGGACACGTATCCTATGAGTGTAACCATAATAACCTGAGTGAAAACATTACAACATTAGTCAAGCTCAATACAGAAATGGTTACACGTCACAGCTCAGCCTGCTCTGTGGACTGGGTCGCTGTTTTCAGTGTGCACTGGTGAATCCAAGCTGAGGCCGTCAGAGTTGTGGGTCTGTTCTTGTCGTCTGATTGACGTGACTTTGCTCTCTAGTGTCTCCCATTTTGTAGTAGCAGATTTAATGTTACTAGATAGGTTTACTGAGCAGCCAAGAGCAGAGGTCAGTTCAGGCGTTAGTGAATTTTAACAACGCCCTCTGCTGGAGAGAAGACAAATGACATCCAACTGTTGTAGAAAGTGGTCCAAGTGGACGGTTGAAGGAGGGAGTCTGTCTCTTACAACGTCAAATCAATATGTGCCTCTGACACACACACACACGGTGCATGACATGCAGCTGCCCAGGGCCAGAGGACCATGTGAATCCTGGAGGTTCACCAGGAGTTGGTGGTGTCAGTCTCTCTTCAATAATGTAATTTAACCCCTCTGCTCCGAGCTTTTAGTTGAAAACACTTGGTCTTTTCAGCACTCGTCCTTCGGAGGCCTGGACAGTGGGCTGCGTGTTTTTGCTTGCCATTAACATAGAGCTTTTTTTCTTTTTCCCTTCACTCTGTGTCTCTTTGTCTCTGTGATTTAGGGTCCTGCTGGTCCCCCTGGTTTACCTGGCCCTCCAGGACAGAGAGGCTCTCGGGTGAGTAACCTGCACAAAGCCGATGACACAGGCCAGCGTTTTCCTTTCACTGTGTCCCCTTATGTGTCATTTTGTGTTAATTGTGTCATTACCATCACCAACATATTAACAGATGTATTTATATGACGTCAGCAGACGTTGACCATATGTGTTTCCACTGTATTTATTATAAAAACCCTCCTGCGTCTGTCAGGAAAAGTGCCCTGAGGCACAATGAGGCTCAGAAGGACTTTGATTTGTAAAGAGACATGACGGGAAACAAGTTCGTTTTATGGATTCAGGCAAAGTTGTTTATGTCTCAGCACCCTTAGGACATTAAAGCTGAGTGAACAAACCTTCCCCTTCGCTCTTATCGTGAGACTGCGCTGTTTGCAGCTGCTAAGACGAATGCTGTGCTGCGATCGAGCCACAGACCCTGGAGCCTAAAGAGTAGGTGAATCCTACACGAGGTTCAGTTAAAGGTTGATGTTTGCAGCATCAGTAGGTGATGCTGTCGCTGAAAGCACGTGGCCGATAGAGAACCCGCTCTTGGAGCTCAGTGACGAGGGCTGAGGCAGCGTGTGGTGTTGTGGTCGTGTCTCCGGGGAAAAGAACGACTGCAATGCCTCTAATTGTTCGCTGTATCACACTCTGTGGTTACAAACCAGAACGCTATTTGATACAGGGATGTGTCATGTAGATGGTAAATTACGGAGCTGATGATTGACAGGATCGAGTGTGAACAAAAGGCAGCACGTTGGTTTTGTGTTGCTGTTTTGCACTGACTCAGTAAAACACCACAGTGAAGCTCATAGGTCACTTCATTCTTGTTAACTTAAACTAGGCTTTCAGTTTATGCAGCATGAACCAAAGAATGAAGGTTGAATGTGGAGACCTTTTATTCTTCACTGGGACTTATATTTTTGCTGAAGCCTCTATTACACAACTGACAGATAAGACCGCGGACGAGAGGAAGAAAGAGAGGGAGATCCTTTTCCTGAGAATTGGATGCCGTGCAGAAAAAGCAGCCAGAGAACAGATGTGCAGGAATGCAGTATATTTGTAGTTTGTGTGTGTGTGTGTGTGTGTGTGCGTGCGTGCGTGCGTGCGTGCGTGCGTGCGTGTGTGTGTGTGTGTGCATGTGTATGTATGAGTGCGTGCATGCGTGAGAGTGTGTGTCTGTGGGTATGAATGTGATATTTGGAGTGCTTCGATGTGGTTGTGCATTCATTGCATACCTGTGATGTTCGCAGAATGAAATAGCTTCAGTGAGCTGAGAACAGACATGATACAAAACGACTGCATTCCTAGTCTGCGTATGGCATGTGTGGTATTCATATTTAGGAAACTGTTGGATTCATTGATTCTAACGCTGCAACCATGTCTTTACCTTTTTCATTCTCACTATAACCGCCGTCATGAGTCGTAGCTGCTAAACGGAGCCCAGAATATTATAGCTTTGTTTAGTGTTGTGTTCTGCTTTTTTAGGGACCCCCTGGTCCACATGGTAACCCAGGACAGCCAGGACCACCTGGGCCCAAGGTGAGTTCAGTATCTGAGGACGGGGACAAGTCAGAGGATTGAATAATAAAAGGTTGAATAAAAAATTCATAAAACAACAATAATAAAATGTTTATGATGAACTGAATTTAGCCCTGTGCTTTAATGACAGCTTTACTTTTAAAAGTCCTGTTTGATCATGGGAGCAGATGTAGAGGATACGCTGGTGTAACTGCGTAAGGATGTGGGCAGCTCCGTGCAGATGCTTGTGGTGCCTGTGGTCCCGACTGGCCACCACAATGTAATGGCTCTAGACTGTAGACAGAACAAAGCTGTTGGTTCACTCTCTCCTGGTTTGTCTCTCGATGGGAAACCTTTTTTATTTGTAAGCAGCCAACGCAGAACAGCCTTAACCTGAAGACGAGACACATGTGGAAGTTTTGAGCACTGCGGCCGCTTCACATCACTTCACATCTCAGCCCACACCTACAAAGAGAAGAACCCTGTTCTTCCTCTTTGATGAGTCATATACTGCTGATTATAAAATATAGAGCCTTCTGCTTTCTGGCTGTTCCTTCAGCTTTTACACCCACATGTTCAGGCATCCAGAACCAAGATCAGTGCCTCCACAGTGACCTGTGAGTCATTTTCACACCCTAAACCCCTGCAGAGGTGGAACATGGATTGAGAAACCTTTTGATTTAGTTTTGGAAAATATGTGTGAAGTGTTTTTCATGCTGAGCCTATCTTTGAGCTATCAGTCAAAATGAAAGTTTAAATGTTAGTAGCAGGTAATGATTACATTCCTTACATTTGGACCCTGTTGCTGTTGCAGGGTTCGAAGGGGGACCCTGGGCTGTCTCCAGGCCAGGCTCCACCGGGTGAGAAGGTAGGACTTGTGCAACCTGTCGATTTCTGTCCTTTTGTTCTCTGACCCATCACATATTTTACCCACTGTAAATTGGAACATTATATCCTGTGTTCTTTCACAACGTAGTTCCAGTTTCCCATTAGTCATCGAGGTCGCTGAGCTTTTGTGGAAAACATTGTTTATTTACTTTTACCTAATACTAAATGACTTTCATCTGCGTCGACTGAAAGGAACTTGATATTCCTCCTCCTTCCTTTAACGTACTATTGTAAACCACAATTAACTATTGCCACAACACATTAATGACTTCTTTTCTTGTTCTATAGGGTGACAGAGGTCCACCGGGTCTGCTGGGACCAAAGGGATTTCTAGGCCCGTTGGTAAGATTAAGGTTATTCTGCTTGTGTTTAAATACGGCGTGGGTGCAGAGGTGTGAAATACTCCATCTGTGTTGAAGTAGCTGTACTGTAGTTGCTATTTAGCTGTTTGCTAAAGAATGTGTGATGATTAGCTGCTGAGCCTCAAGTCCAAACATTAAAACTGCATATGTAACTTTAAATTTTCTTTTCTACAGTATGTTTCCTACATTATCTTGGCTCAATCTTCTCCTTCTTCTTCTGCATACCTCTATGCCTTTGTCGCCGCCAGTCTCTCACAGCTTCAGACTTGGCTGTTGAACATTGCTCTTCTTGCTCAAACCTGAGTGAGCTAAAGGTTAAGGTTAAAGGTCCTCTGTAAGAGGAAAGGCCCCCTGCCAGAGGTCAGGGGCAACGGCATCCACAGTATCACATCTCAGCCTTCTCACCTGCAACTGACATGCCTAAAAGGAGGAACCACTGGAACTGAGCGTGTTCTTTACATGAGCTTTTTATTGAGTGTGACAGGTTAAGCATCTCCACCTTGGGAACTCAGACCCAAAGCACCGCTACTATTTGAAAGACAAAGATGTCACTGATCTGGCCTTGTGCTTTGGATCTGTAAACATCTGTTGCTGTTAATCATAAGTCAAGGATAAATGAGCTTCAGAGAAGGAAAGTTCAGATCTGTCTGATTGCATTTACTGAAAAGAGTTTGTTTTATTCCACTTTTAAGGGCCCCAAAGGTTTTCCAGGTCCCATTGGACTTCAAGGTGAACAAGTAAGTTGTGTTTGCATTTCTATCATCATCCATGCTTTCGTGATTAACACAAGATACAGTGAATAGGTGTTCAGTTCAGTGTGCAAGTCATCATCAGTCCATTTCACCTCCTCAAAATGCTAACAGCTAATTAAGGCGTCTTTTTGGCCATCTCAAGTAGAAATTTATTTCAATGAATGCAGGAATAACTCCAGTGGCACAACAGAGACAGTGGAGAGAGATCATGTGCGCTTGCCCCTTGATTTTGTATCACAAACCACTGATCATTTTAAGAAAATGAAGTTTTATCTTCCTGTATGAAAATAACACATCATGATAACTTTTATTATTGGGACTGCGAGGCTCTTGTAAAATAGCTCAAAAGTCTGATTTGAACAGTAAGCTGAGGGAAAAGCAGCGCTTTAGCCAGTGAAGGAGGGCTCGGCTGGAGGGGTGCAGGCAGGTCGGGGTAGTGGTGGAGGAGGTGTGGAACGACAGGTCGGGGTAGTGGTGGAGGAGGTGTGGAACGACAGGTCGGGGTAGTGGTGGAGGAGGTGTGGAACGACAGGTCGGGGTAGTGGTGGTGGAGGAGGTGTGGAACGACAGGTCCGGGGTAGGTGGGGGGTAGTGGTGGGGGGTAGTGGTGGAGGAGGTGTGGAACGACAGGTCGGGGTGGTGGTGGAGGAGGTGTGGAACGACAGGTCGGGGGTGGTGGTGGAGGAGGTGTGGAACGACAAGGCTGGCTTTATCCCTCAGTTGGCATTGCGGGTAGAAATGTGCGTTCTCCTCTTTCACTTTGTCATCCGTCTAATCCCTTTTTGTTGCTGATTCTGCCTCGCTCTCTCCCTCTGCGGCAGGGCGTCCCGGGGCCTCTGGGAGAAGCTGGAGCTGCAGGTTACCCTGGCAGGCAGGTGCAGTGAAAAATACGACAATACGCCTCCATCAGTTCTCTTAGAAACTACTGACAACAGCAATAATTATAACTGTGTCATATCTAGGTGTTTATTCTATGCCTATTCCCTATTATATGGATTTGGAATTTAGTTAATACAGGTGCTGTCTCCTAAAAAAATCTCCAAAACATTTGTTTTCTGATGCTTTTTTTTTACTTTTAACCATGTGCAGTGTCAAAGCAATATGTAAAAGCTGTACATGTATGTTATACTTACGGCTCTTCCTCATCACTGTCTCTGCCTGTTTGCAGGGTTTAGCTGGGCCACAGGGGAACCCAGGGCCTAAAGGTGTGCGTGTAAGTACAAGCAGCACCACTCTCATCTGGACTGAGCATTTCATTCTCTCACACTGATTAGAACAGCGTGAGACCACCGTCAGTGCTAATGTACAGGGACAGGTAGGAAGTGAGTTGTATGGTTTATTCAAGCTGGAAAAAAGACATATATACACATAGAGGTAGAAGACAAACAAATAGGAGGTGAGATGAACGTAAAACCCTTGAGTTTGAGCTCCTGTAGACGTCAGAGACAAATGACATCAGGTTGTCGTGATAAAATTGCATAATATTGCTCAAATGTGGCTGTTACACACTATTCTTACTGGTATATTATTGCTCCTATGTTCAGACATTGTTCAACGTGCTTGTTTGCAGGGCTTCATTGGGCCTCCTGGCACTGCTGGGCCTCTGGGTCTGGAGGGGGAGAAAGTGAGTGATGTTTGATTTCACCAATTAAATTACACCCGTTCTAATTATTCTACATAAATCACATTTCCCTCTGTTGTCCTCATCATTCTATGACATAGTCGTCTAATCCTTGTCCACCTTCCCTTATCTTCAGTGTGTTCTAACACGGACTGAAGTGTGATGTATTCTGCTTTTTGGTTTTAGCTTCTAATCAACATTTTGCTGCCAGCTTCTTGATTTATGTTGCACGACTAAGCGCACAGGAAATCCTTGTCTTCATGTTCCCTGTTATGTTTGCTGCAACTGCTTTGTCCCAAGGGAACTATTAAGTGGATGTGTTCAGTCCGTTCTTTGGGCTAAATTACTGTACTCTCATGCATTCATTTGTTTTCCTTTCTAGGGTCCTCCTGGTCCCGTTGGAAAACCTGGTCCCAAAGGAAGACGCGTAATGATCTACTTTCATTTCTGCCATAGTTCATAAATGCTTCCAAACACAAAACTGTGTCGTCTGCCGTCTGTCACTAGCAACAGTTGTCTGTCTACGTCTCAGTATGTAACAGATCCCAGTGGTCGTATTTAATGGCGTTTATCAGGATGCAGTTGCAAAATTAGTGCCACTGTTGCACAAATTAAATTACACTTAGACTGTGATGAGGACAGATGGAACGTCCAGTTTGGGCCCCGGAGTCTGAAGTTAATGTTTTAAGAAGCTTTGACTGTACTGACGCTGCCAACTGGGCAGGAGGCCCAGTGTCTGCTGAATGTGTAGCGTACGTCTGGCTAAGTGGATCAAAGTCATTACCCCCAGGGCTGTTATCACCATAACTGCTGCTGAGCTTGATTAAACTAGTGTTTTATGTTGAGCAGTTTGATTCTCCTCTAAAGTTTTATTTACTGCAGGTTGAGGGTATATTTAGAAGCTGTTAAACTGAATCTGGGTGTACTTGTCTCACAGGGTGTGGTGGGTGACGTGGGAGAGAGGGGGCCTCCTGGTCCTGACGGCAATGAGGTAAGAGGAGCTGTCACCTGTGTTATTCTCCTTCCTGTATTCCACCTCTTACTTGTATATTATAACAAGTGGTATGTGTCACATTTATACTTGCCACTGCTTCAGTTTAGCCTTGAGAACTGGGAATGTGTTACATTGTAAGTGTCCTGCCTGTGCACTTAGGATGTTGCTGTGATGTTTCACAGGGGCCCGTTGGTGGAACTGGTGTTAATGGTTTTCCTGGTCTGAGGGTGAGTATCGGGTTCAAGCTTGTGCCAGCGAAAGCATTATCTATCACTAACATCAACATAGTTTTAGGCAACAACGTGAGGCACTATTCAAGTCTGTGATACATAAGCTTCGTGTATTGCGTTGTCTCCACAGGGGGATCTGGGGTCTGAGGGTCCGAGGGGTTTAGCTGGTCTGGTTGGACCTCAGGTAGGCCACGCGTTAGCTGATGCGACTGCTCTTATTTAAATCTTAGTAACAGTAAAATTATAACATTGGAATCTTGTCTGTGTTGTTTGCTGTGTCATGAGTCTCACACCTCTAAATCTACTAAACACATCCTGTCGCTTGTAACAGTAACTGTTTTAAGACGTAAGTTCTCCAATCGTTGCCACAATCTAACATCATTCAAACGTTCATTTCATTTGCAGCTCTGTGCTACAAAGAGTGTTTGTGATGACGTTACTGCTTCTTACACATTTTCCTATTTCCTTTTTGCCTCCTCTTCTTTCCCGTCCGTGTCCTCTCTGTGGCAGGGCCCAACAGGACAAGCCGGCCTGCCTGGATTGAAAGGTGATAAGGTGATCTAAATGTTTATATTATTGCTGTGTATCCATGTGTGATGTGTCAGTAGCCCAGACAATAATTAGACACTTTTAAGATCCCAGCAACCGATGAACTGAATTTAATGCTTATGTGCAGCTTTACTTTTTGCTAAATGTAAATACTGTTATTGCAAAAAGCTTGTTAGACTTGACGTAACAGCATGTACAGTTATTGTGTGAGGTTCTGTGTGTTGTCCATGGTTCTACTGAGAAAGGCTAGTGTTGTGTTATACCTCTTTATGATGCTGTGAAATCCAGGGTGAAGTGGGACAAAGGGGCGAACAAGGCGAGATGGGTTACCAAGGTGACAAGGTACGGTCCACGCACGTCCTCCTGTCCTTGCTGAAACAAGCAGCGAATAATCAAAATTAAAAAGTGGATTATTGAATTCGACTGAATGTTTTTTTGTTCGCTTCATATATCAATGTATATATATATAATGTTGTTGGTGTCTTTCAGGGTGCTGCTGGGGCTCCTGGTCCAACTGGGCCAAGAGGGAAGCCAGGTCCATTGGTATGTTTGTCCAGTGCATGAGGCCTAAACTTCATTTGTTTGCAAAGTGGAGGCGTATTGTACAGTTTATTGTACAGTGGCTGTAGTGACACAGTGTCTGTAAAAAGAGAATTGAGAAAAATAACCGAGGAGGAAAGGATAATGATGGAATGCGGAATGCGGAAATGATTTGGCTTGTGTTTTAAACAGGGCAAAGTGGGTGAGATGGGAACACGTGGGCCACCCGGGCCTCCAGGACCGGAGGTACAGTACTGTGAAGTTCCTCCGCCAACATTTTTAATGTGTTTGCTGCAAACACATTTGTCAGATAATTGGAGCAGGATGCTTTATCAGACTTTTTTAAAGAAAAAACATACAGACAGAATTATATATTACAATAAAAAAATCAATCAATCCATTAAAAATCAATTTAATTAAATTGTCAGTACAGTAGTGGTAGGTTGCTGTGCAAAGTAAAGCTAAATAACACTATATCTCTAGGATGTAATAAAACAGTTGTGATTTATGGTTATTAATGTGAAGTCTATGTAATGATCACATTGGTCAAACTGTCTGAGCAGCTGCTAAGCTTTATGGCAGAACAACAGATATTTTCGTTCTCATTCCATACACTCACATCCTTCTACAACATGCCCACACTTTACATATGCTTCCTCACCTACAGCAGGTCGCTGTTGACGCAAAGCATGTGTTAATAATGGAAAGTGACTGGCACGCGGTTTGCTAGGAGTCTCCTAGGCCACAGTTTGCCAGAACCTTCTCTAAAGTGAGTGATGGTGTGATGGCAGGTGCCTGGAGGTTAAGTCAGCTGCAATCAATCACAGGCTTTACATCAGTTTGATAAAGCCTGTCTATAGACTCCAGGAAAGCCCCGCCTTTCTGTCTGTTTGATACAGATTAATGTGAGATGCCTTCACTGATTTGCAGAGTGGAGCTGCTGTAGTTCACTGCCTCTGCTGTAATATAAAGACTGTATGTTTGTGATAAAACCTAAATTGGGACTCATGCTAGATTATTAATAACTTATTATAATGTGTTCTTCTATTCTTTTTGAAGGGGTTTCCTGGGGACATTGGCGTACCAGGGCCCAACGGCCCCCCTGGACCAAAGGTAACTGCATGTCTCTATTATATAGTGTCTATAATTCTTTGTTGCTTCAATTTATATTCATGCATTCATGTTTCAGGGTCTACAAGGTGCCAGAGGACTCCAAGGCCCACCAGGGCCAAAAGGAATAGAGGTAGGACAACAATCCAACGTGTCTGCTCAGCTTTTGACTCAGTAATAACGAAAGTGGAAAAATTAGCTCATCGTGAGACTGGATCACTGATCTGAGAGCAGCCGAGAGGAGCTACACTAGGTATGTCTCAAGCCATTGTGTCTTAAGGGGTTTTTCTGCAGGATCTCTTGGGGCATGTTCCACAGAGTGAGGTCATGATTTATCATTGAACACTTATAAAAACAAGCTTGAAGCTTTTCCAGCCCTGGAAAAGGAACAGAAGCCTCTGGAAGATGTACAACACACACATTTCTGCGTTGGCCTCTCATCTGCTCACAGAAGTGTAGCGTTGGTGTTTGCACCTAAAAGCAACGCTATGGAAAGTAACAAAGCGCATTTACTAATTGCAAATTTAAGTAGAATTGCAGTTAGATTCCATTGTTGTGTAGAAGCAGGTGAAGACTTGTTTGCTGCGTTGGGTCTGTTCTTCTCAGCTGTTTAGCACATTTAATGTGAAAGCTTTATTTACATGAGGTGAACTGTACTGTGTTCCTCCAGGGGGATGAAGGACCACCTGGCCCACCCGGCCCCCCTGGCCCTACTGTAAGAGCTCCCAGATTCACTCACTGTGTGTACACAAACATGCACTCCCACGAGTCCTTTGCACATCTAGATGATGCATGATGAATATTTGATTAGGAAGCAGCTTGGAGGAAGTGTTGCACACACATTACTGTATGTTGTGTATGTTACGTTGGATGACATCATCATGTGTACGTGTCTGCTCTCTGCCTGTCTTTGTAGGGAAGAGCTGGAAGGAAAGGCTACATAGGCGAAGCTGGCCCTGACGGTTTAATGGTGCGTCTGTCTTTACAGGGCTGTAACTTTAATTGTGGGAGTTTTGGTTGTAGGTTTTTAAACTTTTCACACAGACAGAAGATGCAAATGGATTAAACATCAATCAGTGTAGTGTTTTTTGTGATTTTAATCTTTAGAAATTACATACTTTTCAATATAATGTTTTACTCTCATTAATTATTTGTGAATGTTTACAATTAACCATAAACTCTTGTTCAGCATCCCAACATGCGTCTGGATTGACCTGATTTGGTTTTTATCCAGATTTTTAGTGAGATGTAGAAGAACCTCATGAGTTTGTTCTTAAATGAAGATTTTAAAGCATTTAGGCCCTGTAGAAAGAAGGAACCAGCCTCCATGACTGTCATATGCAGTACAGTATGTGGGCACATTTGGAAATAATCCTGCATTGCTCCTGAGACTTTGTGTTGGTAGCGGGGCAGCGTGTGACGGCTCTCTTTTTAATGGCAGGAAGCTGAGCAGCACTTTGTTTGATGTTTTTTGCTTGCAGGGAGAGAAGGGGGACACGGGAAATGTTGGAAAGATTGGACCACAAGTAAGTCGCTTTCACACGCGTACTGTAATAGGATTAATCAACAGCCGTCCTGCTGCGGAATCGTAGCTTTTCATTAAACTCCTCTGTAAGTGTCCATGTGGTGCCTGTGGTGGAGGCGTTGGTGGTTCAGATTAATGTACACACTTCATTGAGATAATGATGCCATGCTTCCACAGTTAAACGGATAGAATCCTCCTGGGTGGCCTGATGGCCTGACCCACAGGCCCGGTTCCTTTCATGGACCTGTAGACGACTGTTTTCATCAGGACACCACAGTAGAACAGAAGAGGCGTCGGTCACTGGTTCCTTTTTGGAAGTGACCTCATTTTGTAGCTCAAAACTTTTATAAATGTTTAATTTGCACACAGCTAAAGTAGGTCCGTTCCTCCGCTTGGCCCCTTAATGTTAATATTTGCATTCTGTGCATAGTGGCGCCAACCACACAGGACTATGTTGCTGCAGTGAACATATGAGAGGTATTAAGCAGTGACTAGAGAAAACTTCCAAAACATATGAAACCCCAAATAAATGCCATAACAACGTTTTCAGATAAGTTGATACGTAAGAAGTAAACATGTCTTTTTGTTCCCAACGACGGCGTCTGTCTGTCTGTTCTACTGTTGTTGACTAGTGTACTGTAGGTTAAGCATCAGGTCGATGCATGGAAACTTTAGGCTGCCAGGGTTGATCCAGTGCTTCTCTATCACCTTAAATCTTCCCATAAACTGTTCTAAGTGAAATTTTATTAGAGAGTTCTTGGAGTTTTGGTTTTGGGATTTTAAGGCACACTTCAGTCACAACCAGTAAAAACAAGGGCAGATGTAAAATAATCTGCTCTGGAGTTCATACACAGTCACACCGACTCAGGTTCCATACTGTCCTACTCATATGCAAGATTTGCAAACCAGAGTTCATTTAAGTGCCTGATTGTGTTCTTGATAAAACAGTACCTGGTGACATTTACAGTCTGTACAGTCCAGTCCAGGCTGGCACAGGTCCAAACCACAGCCCGTGGTGCTGATCTGGAAGTGGTAAAGCTTCTTCCGAGACGCTCATATTTACTTTAGCTAGTGTTGCTTTACTGAGTTTGCCATTTGTACTGACAGACACGGTGTTGACCTAAGTAATCCCCCGTCATATTGCATTGGCAGTGTTCATTTGTTTAATTTACTAATTCCAATCTACATGCTCTCATCTCCTTTGCAGGGTCCATTAGGTCCAATTGGGATAACTGGGGTAATAGGAGTTCCTGGTGAAAAGGTAAGAACATTGTTTCTCTATCATTATGCTGTCAGTCAGCATTAGATGGCAGCTCGTCACTGGTAGAACCCTTTAATTAGGACTGTCTTAGTCAGCCATGGCTTGAGGCCCCAGAACGACCAGAACACACGAGATGAGCACTCTCACAAGAACAATATTAAAACCACGACAGCATTGCTCCCTCTCGCCTCTCATTCATTTAAAGCAAAAAAGAATCAGTAGGCAAACTCTCCAACGTCACTGTATATCAGAATGTCCAGGCATCCTTAGTGCTCACCGGAGTTCACTCCTGCTTTAAGGTTTTCATTTACTAGGAGAAAGACTAGAACACCCGGCGTAGACGAATTAGGAAACATGTATGAGAAGCTGTGTGTTCGTTTCACAGTTTAATGATCCATTTCATTTTCCCAGGGCGACCGTGGACCAGCAGGACCGACAGGTCCCGCTGGGGAGAAGGGACCAGGGGTAGGTAGCGTTACTGAATATACTGCAGAACCCTGCAACTCATCTGAAAGCGGGTCCGCTTCAGACCCGCACTGTAAAACCATCTTCATCTATAATCAATATCACACCACTGAACAGTCTGCTTGTGGGTTTTGGCAGGAAAAACCTTTTTTCAGTTACTCTTTTGCTTAAGTGTGTTTTGACTTTGATTAAGCAAATCTAATGAGCGACACATGACGCTGTGACCACTCTCATGTAAAAAAAAGGCCTGCACATGAGCCCAGGTCCAAAAATCCTTGGGCCTGTTTGCAGAACAATGTCATACAAACACAAGATACGAACGCCATGACTGTGATGTCTCGCTAGTAATGGAGCATGTGTTGAAGTTGGATAAATGTAGCTCCTCACGACTTTGTGTTTCTAACGCGGTTGCTTAAAATGCTCCCGTGCAGTTTAGCGGCGTTTGCATTGTCTGCTGTGATCCTTTGTGAGTTCGTAGAGACAATATGGCCGCCATCTCCGACTGGCCCCAGTCCTGACCTAGCTGGCTGGCCGTCTGGGTGATTGGCTGACTTGACGAGTAGAATGACTAATTTGGTGGCTGGCTGACTGCATAGTTAGATGGTGAAGTCACTGCGAGTATGTGTATGTATTCGAGGGTCTTTCGACTCACACAGTGGAGTATTTTTTGTAAAAAGTCTGGAGCGCATTCTAACACATCGTAATAAGAAACAGTTCATAACAGAACTAATCATGTGCCGTTCAGCTTTGGCCTTTACTACACAGTCATGCGCTGATGCTGTTGTTCCACATTAGTTCCTGGTCTACTTTTGCATTGCTATAAACTATATCTTGCTCTGTTCTGGTATAAGGGCTATCCAGGAGTGCCAGGAGGTCCCGGGGACGTCGGATTGCAAGGTACACCTGTAAGTGTCATACCCTTATCTCCAGCAGATGTTTGAATGTGAATCCACATTAACGGCCTGTTTAGATCAACTCTTGGTACATTAAATGCATTTTTAGAGGGTAATTTGATATCAGGTAGTTTAGTGTAGACCAAGTCTCAACTGACTGACTGTATGTTTTCCTTTGCTTTATTGTTTCCTGCTTGTCTTTTTTTGTCTTACAGGGTCCACAGGGGCAGAGGGGCAGTCCAGGCATCGCTGGGCCCAAAGGCAGGAGGGTGAGAGCTGTGTTTATCATTGAGACATCAGCTGTGTATTATGTTATTTCTGATTAACTCCATGAAAGCACTGTACTGGAGATTTTGTGTGACAGGTCATTGTTTTTTTCACACCAGAGAAAATCACTCACATCCCAGAGGTTCAATTGATAGAAACACATGATTTGGGCCACATTCTAATAATACTAGTTATGATTAACACAGAGCAATGCATCCTACTGCACAAAACCAACCCCTGTCCACTGAAACCCAAAGGTGTGTTTCGTTTCAGCTTTGGTCAGGTTTCATGGTGCAGGAACTCAAATCTATTGTATCAGTAATAGAATCACATATTGCTGATTACGCTGTGTTTCTGAACAAAGTGAATTATAAGATGGAACAATTGACATTGATGAAAGCAGCGATGCTAAAGTCGTGTTGTTATCACACAGGGCCCACAGGGACCAGATGGCCCGGCTGGAGAACCAGGCCCTGAAGGCACCAAGGTAAAATGCTGTCATGCTATCAGACAATCACAGAAGAGATTCTGAACTAAATGTGTTATGAGTAAAATTGGTATCGTTTTTCAGGGTGAAAAGGGGGACACTGGGCAGAAAGGAGAGCCAGGATTCATAGTAAGCATTCTTTAAATGAACTTGTTTACACAACATGCCCATAACTGCATCAAGCGCTTACAGTAAGCTATTGGGTAGGTTACATTTACAGCAAATGTCTCCAGATTTTTCCATAGCCCTAAAAAGGCATCATCCCGTAGCATCCACGGTAACAAGCACACTCCTTTTGAAGTGGTATATTTTCACCATAGAAAACACATTACTGCATGTAAATTCAAACGTCACGCCAGCATAACCCGCAGGCCCCGGCCAAAGCGTGGTGGGCCTTTAATCATTCTCACTGCATAGTGGGCCTTTGTCTTCTCGCCTCTGTATCAGGTTATGCCCAAATGTAATTACTATGTACAGCTGCCAGCTTGTTGTGAGGAAACCTGAGCTAAATTTCCTGAAGAGAAGGAAGATAAAAGTAAACTTAAGTGATCCAGCTGAGTGAAACCCGATCCAGCTCCAGATTCTTTGCTGGTGCCTTATTTTTAGAGCTTGGGAGTTTTACAAAGACCGGTTTGCTAATCATCAGATGTTTCACAGGTATAAAAATAGAAAACTATGTGTCTTCCCACAATATTTTTCATCATCAAATTACTTGAGAAAACACTGATTTCTCTTTTTAAAGGGCAAAGCTGGGAGTCCCGGTGAGAGAGGCCTTCCTGGAAAGCCTGTGAGTAATAATTCACTTACATTAGCTTTGATCACCTATAATATACACAAGCATTATTATTTGACTCTGCTCTAGTAAAGTAACCAAACGAGGAAGTTTCTATAGATAAAAGAAAATGCTGAGCAGTGTTTCTAGGCACTTCAAAAGGGACTAAACGGCCTTTTACTGGAAGTGGATGTGCCAATGATTTGGAACAGCTGTTTTATCTAAACTGCCCTCATGTGTGATGCGTAGCATTCTCAGCTCATAGTTACCATGAATGCATGTCAGAGTATCCTGCTGTACAGCCATTGGAAGTCACTA
The DNA here is from genome assembly GCF_900634795.4 of Betta splendens. NCBI lineage: Eukaryota > Metazoa > Chordata > Actinopteri > Anabantiformes > Osphronemidae > Betta > Betta splendens. Next base: position 4,051,008 of record NC_040884.2, read on the forward strand.
TGCCTGTCACCTGGTCTCACTATGATCTAACCACATGTGACCGTCCACGGTAACGAACTGATGCCACCACAGTGAAGCATCGGTGCTATGGACCCCCATTAACGGCCATGTTACTGCTAATGTCTCCACTAAGCCGCCAGTCTGCCCTTGTAGTAATAGTTTTAAACAGCAATACCCAACAGATGTGCATGGTGTGGACGTATCTCTGGTTACAATAACTATCGCTTGTTAAATTAACATCTATTGTATCCTTCCTCATCACTTCCCCACTAATATCGCGTCCCGCTTGTACAGGACAGCTTAACTGTATCAGGTTATACCCAAATCTAATTACTGTGAACAGCTGCCAACCTTTGAGGAAACCGGAGCTAAACTCTGATGAGGAGAAGATAAAAATAAACTTAGTAATTCTGTGGGGTGGTGAATAAAACGCTGGACAGGTTCAACCTATGGTGCATCCAGACTTGTACCGATGTCAGTAAATGGTGGTCACAGCACTATTACTAGACTATTATGTAATTCGCTCTTACAGTTTGGGTTGAGTGTAGCTGTAAAGTACAAATATCTGAGCGTATATTAGCACCTTCACCCACAGCTGCCTCTCTGTGGAGTTTGCATGTTCTGTTAGTGTGGACACTTTGGACACTCTGACTTCCTGCAGAGATGCTCAGCTTGGTTAACAGCTGGGCCAGGGGTTGTCTGTAGCATCTCTGTGATAAACCGGCAACCTGTCGCTTGCTCAATGGCCTCAAACCCTCAGCAGCAAAAGCAGTTAGAATAATGACACAAAACATTAACTCTTAAATTTGAGATGCATTCTTATTCACTGAATCAAATAATAATGTTACAATGCTGCTGTTAATGTTACATGTCTGGATTATAACAATAAGAGTTTATGTGTTGTGCACCTGTGTGGAGTCATGGCGCCACCTTGTGTTTGAAAAAAGTGTCTCTGGATTTAATAAACACTTAGTCACACATAACTAAAAATCATTAAGTGATTATGTCAGTGCTGATTTTTATGTGATTGTACTCGTGGTTTCCCTTCAAACACATTTTACTCATTGGCGTCTTTTATTATTTCTGCATGTGAGAACTTTTTAATGGTTATCCTTTTTTTCTTACTTCAGCATTAGTCATACATTTTGAGAATGTAAGAAAATTACAGTTATTTTAAATTAAAATATTTTATTTTGCAATTAAATATGACACTAGTGCTACCTGCTGTACTGATGATGGTTTTACATTATGCCAGTAAAACATCTAAAGGCTGAGGCTCGTCCCCCTCATCTAACTTTATTTATTCTGGTACTTGGATTGAGCAGCTGACACATGCAGAAGTAATGTCTTATGTCAGTGTTGGACTAAAAGCTGTTTCAAAGTGCCGCACTTTATCTAAACTTGGCAAAACCACAAAAAGATTTCTCTCATTCCATTAGTGTCATGACTGTAGATTACTGAAATGTTAATCACTTATAATGTTTATGGTTCTATTAATAATGACTATAATTATGACTCTGTTACACAGGGTAAAGCAGGTATTCCAGGCAGTGTTGGGGAGAGGGGACCCCACGGTGAAGCCGTAAGTATCCTGTTTTCTGGCCCATGCATTAATGTTGTTGGGCACAGATTTGACTGCAAATGTTTAAGTATGAAGAACAAATCATTATTTGTTATTCTTATTATTATCTTGTTGGATAGCCCATACTTTTATTTCCTGTAGTTCAACTATGTAGAAGGGAATAGTGATTATTGATTATTAATGCCTGCTCTGTTTGTGTTTACCACGCCTTAAAGCTCCATACATTTTCCTGCCACTTCAGATTAGTCTTCATACTTGATTATCCCTGAAATCTCACTGGTCCCTCAGGGACATCAAGAATGTCAAGCAATCAGATTCGAGTATTTATTAGGGTGAGAGGTTTCAATAGCGCTGGAGGCACGGTTTATGTTACGGGTCTTGTCTTGCTTTTGGCTCATCTCCAGTTTTCTTACTTAAGAGATTCCAAGCTCTCGGTTTTAGTTTTTCTGCAAAATAACATTTTTAACTATATGTTTGTTTTGCCTTTTTTGTGCTCTATGTTTGTTTCTGTACTGGTCTCCCCACTATTTGGATTAATCTTAGCGTTTCACCTGTCATAGTAGTCTGTTTTTCTTACAGGGACTCAAAGGACCACCTGGAGAACCTGGACCTGACGGGGAGCAAGGACCCGAAGTACTTTTCTTTAAATATTATTTAAGTTTTAGTTCATAGCAAAGGTTTTCGATGTTCATTTTGAGACTTACAGATTCAATATTAGTGGTGCCTGTCTTATCTTTAAGGGAGTGCCTGGTGCAGAGGGGGAACCAGGTGCCATTGGAGAGCCTGGATCAAAGGTTAATACAATTCTAAAACGTTTTACAAGTACAATACAGCATTGCACTCTTAGAAACCAAATAATTTGGAAGCTCACTCTCAGATGAAAGGCTGTGAAGTAAATTTGTACTTCACATAGCTGATGCCCTAGATGAGACAGCATCTGACTGCCGTTCATATACAAAACATAAAACATGGACCTCTGCTCCAGGTGTCAGAGGTTTGTGTTGGGTGACTATTCCCAGTGTAGGTATCTAGGTCATGGCCACTGGACATATTTGAAATAAACTGATGTGAAAGTTTAAATACAAAACTATGTTTTGACCTCCAGACATTTCTGTTTCGGTGTCTTGTGTTTCTGTAGGGTGAAGCTGGGCCGCCAGGAGATGAAGGAGAGCAGGGACAGGAGGGAGTGAGAGTAAGTGATCATAAACAACACACTAATCCCTTTCTTCTCTTATTTAGGTTAATATAGCCACGTCATGTATTTATAAAAAAATACATTTCTTGATTGTTAATGTATTTCTAGGGCCCACCTGGTCCTTCTGGTGAAGATGGTCCTCAAGGGAAAGATGGAGTCAAGGTAAATGTAACAAGACCACAGTGTTCATTATTGTTGCCTAAATTTACTGTTTTCTAAGAAAATCAACAATGTGGTCCAAATTAGTTGCGTATTTGTTAATACATGACAACACGTTTAAGATTATTGTCACTGCTGCAAATTATAATATCTTCATTGCGCTTTCTCCCATGTCTACTTCTGTCTTTTTCCAGGGTGAACCTGGTGATTGTGGGCCAGTTGGAGAACCTGGTGATAAAGGTGTGGAAGGAAACCCTGGACCTCCAGGAGTGCCTGGGGAGCCTGGGAAACAAGGCTTTCGTGTATGTTTGCTATAAAATCAACACTTTATCTTCTACACCTATCTAACACTGTCTTCATCATCTACAGTATATGGAGGCAGGTTACTCTTATAACTAGAAAATGCCCTTGAATCCCAGCAGAGGTCAGCCTTTTCATCAGCAAAGCCTTTTTTCCTACTGGGCAAAAGCCTCATCTTTTTAATGGGCCCACAAGTTAGCAGTTGGAGTTCAGGCAAAGTAGTGTCCCTAATTCATCATGACATTCAAAGGTTCAACCTGTTAATCATCAGTTAACTGACAGCAATCGACATCATTACTACATCATTACCCATACACAACCTTGCTGATAAAATGCTGTCCTGTGTTCATGAACGGGCCAGTGGGTTGGATCATCAGGTTCCTTCTCCAACAGAGCCATCAGTCCTCCAACAGAGGTCATCATTACATATTTTATTTCATATTTTTTACAATGTCCTGTTTCAATAAGAATATATTTATATGTGTGTAGATAGATGAAATAGATAGAATACCTTTATTGTCCCGCAATGGGGAAATTACCATGTTGCAAAAGCACAGAGACATGTAGACATATACAGAAGAAAAAACACAATAATTATAAGAAATTAGAACTCCCAATATCAAGCCTCACAAGTAATTTTAGAAAGTGAGGTTAATAGAGACAAAATTGGAAAACTTCCACTCATCCATCCTAATGGGGTTATTAGGCCAGAAGCAGGTCACACTATTAATGTGAATGAAAAATCGTGTTTACATTTGGCACTGCCTTTGAATGTAGAGTAAAAAGACCTCAAATGTGTGTGGTAAACATGTAACATGTTCTTGTACAGGGACCAGAAGGAAAACTGGGACCCTCGGGAAACAGAGGAAGACAAGGAAAAAAGGCAAGGACACTGATCACCACCATGGTTTTGTGTACAGTATTCCTAACTGTAGTGAAACAGCAGTAACACAATCCCCAGTCATTCAATTCACTTTCTATTGGGCTATTTGCTTTTAGTTGAACTATCATTTGGGCAACATCTGATGCTCTAAACATAAGTTTAGACATTCTTTGGAACATTAGCAACTTGGGACAGTTCTAAAGTTTTAGTGGGTGAAAAGGGTGTAGGTATGTTTTGTTTTGTACAGATATTTCAAGTCTTTTGACAATTTGTGCCTTTCCAGGGAGAAAAAGGTCCTCTGGGCCTTGCTGGTGAAATTGGCTCACGTGGAGACATTGGTCTTCAGGGTGAACCAGGGCTGAAAGGTGCCAGGGGGACCAGAGGAACACCAGTTAGTGCCCATTCTTCCAGTCTTTCCTCTCTCTGATTGTGCTTATGTTCTAGTAATTGGATGTACCAAAAAGCAATACTGTACTTTACGTGGAATAATGGTACATTTTTGAATGGTGCAGAGATCTCAAATTAGATGGACTCACAGGTCTACAAACTACAAATTAAGGAGAAGGAGAACCCAGAACGCAAAAATTGGTTTATGTTGTGTAAACAAATGCTGAATCATAGAAAGAAAGCCTAATGTGTTTTTTATCTTACGTTTTTTATCTTACTAAATTAGGAAAACAAATTAATTGGTTCTAGGACTGATTCTGACTTTCTGTGTGTGTTGTTTCCAGGGCCAACCTGGAGCCATGGGAATAGAAGGACAACCAGGAACGGCAGGATACACAGTGAGTTTTGTCAATCATCTGCCAAAGTACTTATGCGAATGAAAGGCCTTAGAAAGTATTAAACTCTCATAAATGCAGAAGAGTCTAGATTGCATAGCATGAAACATGTACAGTATTTAAATTTAATTTTGTCTTTCCTTATCCTTAAGTGACTCAATGCAAAACCTTTTAATTAAGGCGGCATCTTTGTAATAAACAGTTGTGATTAATATGCTGCCAGGATTTCCATTGCAGCTCACATTGCTTTGAAAAGCTTGCTGTGTCTAGTAGATAGATAGTAAAATCCTTTAAAACTATGATCAGCTTCTGTGTTTTAGGGTCACGCCGGCAAGCCTGGGCTGATTGGACCACCGGGACCAAAAGGTGAAAAGGTAATATACGACATCACATACGGTAACAACACTCCTATCTACACGTCTGCTGAAGTATTTTGATTTAGCAGTCAGACAAATAACAATCAATTTTAGTTTCTCTTCATGTGTATGTGTGAATGTGTTTTTGTTTGCTATATTCCAGGGTTATCCAGGCGAGGACAATAAGACCCCAGGACCACCAGGGCCCTTAGGTGAACCAGTAGGTCTTCCTTAAGCTCTCCTTTCTAATCCCTAACACTCCTCATTCTGTTTAATCCAATTCATTTAAATAGTGGAAGTTAATCTAGATGAAATAACATTTCTTAGCACTAAGGACAGTCGTGTATTTGTCCAAGCAAATTGGCAGTGTATTAGTATTTCCACATGTTTGTCACACAGGACCCTGATTATCAACCTGTGTGGCTCTGATCTTTTCTGGTCATTGCAAAGTACTGAACAAAAACATTTTTACAATTAAGATTAAGCCTTCCCTTTTCTCATAAACTGTGGAACAGGCCAAATTTTTGTGAATGGTAGTAAGAGCTGTTACTCAGCTAATGTTACCTCGTGGCACAATGAAAACTAAGCTACTTTTAGACTAATATGAAAAGAGGATCAGTTCATGTCAAGCCAGTCTAAGAAAGCTCAGAGCTTTACTGTACAGTGTTATGGCTAATGAATACTGTGAGACACAACATATAAGCTTCAAACTCACATATGACATCTAGAAAACAGCCTCTGTGTGCAACCTCATTTAATGCATATTGTGTATAAATTAAAACAGTATATGTGTTAATGTGAGCATTTGTGTCTGCATAGGGACCAGCAGGAGAACGAGGAGAGCGTGGAGAGCCAGGGGATGAAGGGTATCAGGTAGAGGAAAGCATTACATCAACACCAGCCATTTCACACGGAGTCCTTTTCTTTTTGAATACTGTTCTCTTCTGGGGTTCCACTGAAACTCAGAAGCTCCGTCAAGGGCAGACCACACAAGTTGCAGGAGATTACCTAATTCCTTTTATTAAAGCCAAGAAAATGTCGGGCTTTAGTCATGGATTCTTTGCTGTCAATAGTGTATAAACTTGCACTTCACAGTGGCCTTTGTGTTCCGCATCTACAACATAATGTACACCTATATCTAATTACAGCAAGATTAACAAAAACAGCAACATCATAACATGAAAGGGTTCTGTGAGTTTACCATTTCTGACGTTTTTAAATAGTTTCAGATCTTTTTCAAGGAATTTTCAAAGTAAGGTCAATGATAGTGTAATGAACATCTAATGCATTTTGCTGAGACTTAGAAACAATGGTTTTAAAGCACAACTGTATTTCAGGGCCACATTGGTACCGTTGGATCTCGTGGAGCTATTGGACCTCCAGGCCCACCAGTAAGTCAGTTCGTGTCTATAGTACTGTGCCTACATTACAGGGAGTCCCACATGTATGCAGTACAGTATTACAAAAAATGCAATCATTATTTTACTGACCAGTAGTGTATCAACATGTATACAGTCTCATTCAAAAGTAGAGAATTTTGGATTTTCTGAGTACACTATTGTGTGGAATTACTTGTTGTGATGGATTTTTTTCAATATTTTTTTTAAATTGCGCCTTATTCAGGGATCGCCAGGCCATTCTGGCGAGAAAGGCCCAAAAGGAGAGCAAGGTGCTCCGGTGAGTCCCCAGCAGTCTTATTAATCAGCCTTGGTGTAATTTTCATCTGCTACTTGCGAATAAGATGTGACATTTTTGGCATCAGGATTTAACTCAGGTAGCCTTGGTTCATAGGTTTTCGGGCCTGTTACATGTTTGTACAGCTTTTGTATTTTTCTATATGTTTTCTTTGTGAATTTAATCCTGTCACCGGTTTTTGCTTATACAATAGTGATTATGTAACCATATCGACACATTGGTTAGCTGAGGTTTTAGCAAAACGTTTGTCTGCAATATATAGACATCTGTTTAAGAGAACCTGTAACACCACAGACTTTGGAAGGATACAAATGTTGATAATTGCTTTCATCTATGATACATTTATTGAGTGATTATTTTGATATTGTTTATAAACCATAGAAGGGTTCGGCTGAAAATAAGCATTTGCCATTACTTAGGATACAAATATCATAAGTAAAAATATTTTCTTTTTCAGGGCACAGCAGGAAAGAAAGGGGCAAGGGGGCTCAATGGAGCTCCTGGCATTGAAGTAAGACTCATACACTGCCTATTAACCTTTAGCCTTAGACGTCATGGTGCAGCTTGTCATGGAGAATGCATGCTTCCCTTCAGCCATCACCACTGAATAATGGTTGCAAAATGATTATTACATGTGCACGTACAACCCAATACATAGAACATATCAAGTGATGGAGTTTTCACAGTACTGTACAGTAAATGATAAAAGGAGTAACTGTATCATATCAAATCCAAAAAAAACATAGATCAGATTAGGGTTTCTGCTTGAGATATGCAGGTATTCGTCTCTATTTGCTTTTATTAGGTTAGCTAACATTAAGTATGCGCATTATTTCCCAGGGGTCAACTGGTTTGCCTGGAGTCATTGGAATGAAGGGTTACCCAGGCCCAGATGGGCAGCCTGGACTGACCGGCCCTCCCGGACTACCAGGAAAGCAAGGGCGACAGGTAATGGAAGCACTGTATACCTGCACATGTGTTTTTTTTAATAAGTGCTATATTATAATTGAAATGTTGCTAATGTGACCATCATTGTTCTTTTACCACAAAAATTAAATTTCACTGCATTGGTTTTTCATGAGCTGTTACCGTTTGTTTATTAAGTCCTGGGAAATGGGGCTAAAATTAAATAATCACTGAATGTTTAATTTGGCTTTCTCTAGCGCAGTCAGCCTATTAAAATATTTGTGCAGCCACATTGGAGAGAGATTTTATGCATACTTTTATCTCCAGAGCCAAAAGTTACAAATCCTTTCATTCCGGCTTTCATTTGTGTTTTACTGTTGTATACAAGTCTTGTCTAGTAAATCTGTCTTTGGCTGTGAAATTAGGTCAGTTCTTTGAAATTCAGAATTGTAAAAGGTGCTCACTTGGGCTGACACCAGCATCAGTATTAGGCAAACAAAGACGTGCCTTTTCATACATTTATGAAGTAAAAAATGATAATCTTGGTCTGCTGCCTGCATTCAAGAGCAAATTAGACATCAAAGGGATTATCCTAGCAGGCTGCTACAGTATTTCCGTATTTAGAAGGACTTCACTTATTCCTTAAGTCCTGTTGGCTCTCTGGTGCAACTACAAACTAATTTGTAACAGTTCAGCTGGTAGTAGTTTTGCTTCAAAATACCAGGAGTTTGACACACCAGCTCTGTTTATATGTAGGGTCAGCGCGGCTTACTAGGACAAGAAGGACCTCCTGGACGGCCAGGTCCTAGGGGCGAGATTGGACTTCCTGGACAACATGGAGAAATAGGACCACCTGGTCAGAAGGTGAGAATGAGACACTTCTATCAGTATTAATGTGAGGGAATCTGAATGGTTGTATCTTATCCAAACACAAACATGTTTGATACGTAATTAACGATTGTAAACTTCTGCCTTTTTTTGTTCAGGGAGAACCTGGTCTTCCAGGAGACAGAGGAACCTCGGGAATCAAAGGCATGGAGGGTTCTGCAGGTGACCAGGGCAGGAAAGGTGACCCAGGACCCAAAGGACAAGCAGTATGTATATGGCCATAGTCTTGAATACCTTACATCAGCACCAAATTTGTACCCAGTTTGGTGCTGATGTAACTTTATTGTCCAAAATACCTGTGTTTATTTGTAATCATCATAAAATCTTCTCCACCAGGAGAGTCCTTAGGTTTTAGAGCTTCTTTAAATAGCTTCAGGATCTTGGGTCTGCACCCGTGTTAAAAATGTGCTTCTGACAGACAGTAATACAGTAACAAATTGTCTGGGCGAGACCGGGAATGGAAATATTCCGCCTGGCAAAGTTATGTAAGATCCTCACTCCTCAGAGACTAGAGAAAGAGGTGGTCCACTTCACTTATGTAACTCCTCAAAAAGGAGAAAAAAGGAGCAGCATTTGATCGTTTGCTCCTTTCCTCCTTGCACTACTTGTCATGGAGGCTTGTGAGACACAGGGCAGGCTCAGGCCCTTGGGGCAGATCCCGTTACACGTTCCTGTGAACAGATCTTCTGCGCCAAAGCCACAGGGCCAAATGTGCAGCCGTCTGCAGGAAATTGATATATGGCTGTACAAACATAATTGTCTGCCACCCTGGATAACAGACAGTCCTCAAACAAACTGTAGGGTGCACACACCTCACCTTTCGACTGCATGAGTGAGAGAATATTGTACACGTGTAAATTCTTAAGGTCATCTTAAAGACTAATTGAGTTCTTCTTCCGAGTGGAAGCGTATTGTGCCTTTTGTTAATGTGTTGATCTGTTGTGATGTGAATATATTTTTAATTTTCAGGGAGAGCCTGGAGATGCGGGGATGGTTGGCTTACAAGGATTTCCAGGACCAAAGGTAACACACTGCATAGTGAACCAACAGTTGTAGGAAAGCCAAGCAGGAAGATCAGTGTGTTAATAGTTCTAATCCAGTGAAACATTACAATTGAAAAACAAATGTTTTCCCTTTGATTAGGGTCCAAATGGTGATTTGGGAATGGGAGGCTTCCCTGGTCCCAAAGGCCCTATTGGAACTCTAGTAGGTTTAATCATAACATAAAATATTTTAATTTTTAATTTTTTAATTTATTTAAACAGGTTAAATTGGAAAGATTCCTCATTTGATTTGTTTTCTGTTTCAGGGATTTACAGGACCTGTAGGCCCGGAAGGAATTATGGGCCCAATGGGCAAGCCAGTATGTGAATGTGTGTGTGTGTGTGTGTGTGTGTGTGTGTGTGTGTGTGTGTGTGTGTGTGTGTGTGTGTGTGTGTGTGTGTGTGTGTGTGTGTGTGTGTGTGTGTGTATGTAATATGAATAATGTAATAAAAAATGAGATGTTTCATTTTAATATTCTTTTTACAGGGACCAAAGGGGCCAAAAGGAAGTGATGGTGAGATGGTAAGACATGAATTAAAATCAAAAGCTTGTCAAGATAATAAAGAGTAAATGTCAGATTCCTCACAAGACATACTGTCTTGGCCTGTTTTTATATTAACACTGATTGTTTAACACAGATTCTTTTTCGCAGGGGCCTCAAGGACCACAGGGAACTCCAGGGCCCAGAGTATGTTTATCTTGTTATATTATTGATATGAAACCAAAGATCTTCCCCCAAGTTCTTTACATAAGAAACAGTGTGAAAGAATCCATGGACCATGAGAGTAAAACACCTTGTGGAGCAGAAGCTTTATATGGTGCAATAAGCAATGTCCAGTGATCTGAGCTTGCTAAAGGTTGTCAGGTTCTACATACCTCATGGAGATTAGTTTACCAACTCATTTTGTCCCCATTCCTCCTTAGGGACCACCTGGTGCTCCGGGTCCAACAGTAAGTTCATCTTATTACTCACTGTTTTGTGGTATGCCCCCACTGTAGATAGTTGCTATTCAACACACACGTTTTAATAAGTCTAAAACCAAATATATCAGATTACTCCTTTGCTCTATATACACACAAATGGTCAGTGGAATGTGTGATTCTATCCTCTACTGACATCAGCAGTGTGCTGGTTTATTGATGCAGGACTCACCTTACAGCTTTTCTCTGATATTAAAACGTCTGGTTCTAATAAAGGTGTCCCTGCAATGCTGGTGTTTACAGAATCTGAGTTGTTGTTCACAAACCAAACTGTGACTAAAAATATATTAATTTAATGATGAACAGGATATTGAATATGCTGTGGTTGTTTTTCACACAGAAAGTGATTTATGATGACTCTGCAGTCTACAGTTTGTCAGACTCAGGGGCAGAGGTAAGTCATTGAGGACAGTCTGTTTGGCTCTGGTTCTTGATGTTGGCTCTCTAAGGCGCCTACTTTATACAGTAGAGTTTGACCATGTGGTTTTTACCCTTCCTGCCCAGAGCTTTCAAAATACTGAGACCAGCTTTCCGGACCAGAATACTGAGATACTGAGGACGCTGCGTTATCTGAGCAGTGTGATTGAGAGCATCAAAAAACCTCCGGGAACCAGGGAGAACCCGGCCCGCGTCTGTAAAGACCTGCTGGACTGTCAGCACAAGCTCGAAGACGGTGAGGGTCTGCAGGGACGGATCAGTCGAACGGAGATGCTTTATGTTAGAAGACCTACTGTACAACATATTACTTTTTTAACATTTGCCTGTTTTCTGTTTGGATTTGGGACCTTTAGGTTGGTTCTGGATTGATCCAAACCTAGGCTGTACCTCTGATGCCTTCAAGGTGTTCTGTAATTTTACTGCAGGAGGACAGACCTGTTTACATCCACTGGCCTCTAATAAGGTAAAAAATAAGTAGCCCAGGTTTCATGTGTTGAACAAAAGGACTGAGCTTATTCTATTTATTATATTTACCCTGTTAGCATTGGTTGAGCTTTCTGATTTGATTGTTTTTGTCATAGTGTGCTCATGACGGCAGTTTGACCACGTTCCCTTCTGTCCCCTCCCCCACAGATGGAGTTTGGTGTAGGGAAAGTCCAAATGAAGTTCCTCCATTTACTGAGCAACGAGGCCAACCACAGCATCACACTGCACTGCTTAAACGACCCAAACGGCCCCGGCTCCACTGGACCCACACACCGAGAACGCAGCACTCTCCGGTTTCACGGCTGGAACAAGCAGATCTTTAAGAAAGGCGCGATACTTGAGCCACATGTGCTACAAGATGAGTGCGAGGTGACGAACTTGGATTTTGTTGATTCGTGTTTTGGAGAGATCTGTTCTGCTCTGTCCTGTTCTGTGTCTGAATCCATCCTTCCTCTTTCAGATCCAAGATGGCAGCTGGCACCAGTCACGTTTCTTCTTCCACACTCAGGACACTCGTCAGCTGCCCATTGTAGACGTACAGGAATCGCCCACGGAGCCCAACAGTCAGCGGCATATTGAATCTGCTCCCGTGTGTTTCCTCTGACACCGTCATCGCTGTCCCCACATCTTTACATTAACAACGTAAATGCAGGGCTGCCTCCCAAAGAGAAGCTTTGAGACCAAGATGGAAGGAGTGTCTGTGAGAGTAACAATGGGCCCATGTTCCATCAATAGTAGACATACACGAAGGGAGTCGATCTCTGTTGCATCTCCAGGCAAAGAAGTCCAAAGGATAACAGTGATTACCAATATTTATAAGAAATAAATGTGTAAAATACGTTTTGTTTTAATTAAAGTTCAAACAATGCTTAGGTTGGCTGCATATGGACCCATATTTAGTCCCTGATCACAGGGTAGGGCTTCACCCAGCAGCAGCCTACTGACACCCAAAGCCCAAAACCTCCACCGCCACCCCGGCCCGCTTTCCAAACACTCGTAGACCTTTCTACACAGGGGCCCAACCCGAAGGAGCGTGCCGGGCCTCTACATCCGAGCACTGTCCAGCTAAAGGTTTATGTGAGTGCAATAGCATATGGGTCATATGTGACTGCTTTCAATATTTCATTTTCCAATCCAAGGCTACGGTTTTTATTTTCAGTCCTGTCCAGTCAGACCCGTTCATCTTCACAGATGGTGCTCTACCTCTACCTGCTTATTTGCCTGCTAGAATAGTTGCTAATGTCAAGTTAATCAATTTTGCTTTCGTGTTGTATGTACCGGTTACATCAAGATTTGTCATGTTGTGTAAGTACTTATGTTGATTTTGTCCATTTTAATTTATGAACCATTATTTTGTTACACTACATATTTTTGTAGCGTGTCCTTCTATGTGGTAGGTTCTTCAGGGCAAACCTATCATTGGTGCTGCATCAAAGAATGAGTCATCAGTGAGTTTTTAAATTTCCTGTGTATATATTGACAGCATACTGTATGTTTATTTATAACCTTTTTGTTAATGTTTTTGGCCATATTACTGTACTACAGTAAGTTATACTCTCAGAGATTTATTTGGTCAACCACAGCTCAGTCTATAGAAGTATTTATGTTCAAATATGTGTTTGTGTTCACACCTCCGACCATATGTTTATCATACTGTCTTTCGGTTTCAGTGGTGGTTCAGTGGACTGGCAGCTACAGCCAGAGTCAGAATACAACAACAAAAACGTTTTCTATACTTAAGTTATATCAACTTGAACCAAGTGTAATTTCATAAAGTTGGATTAAAATGTGTAAATAATAAAAAAAAATATAAATTTGATCACAATTAAACAGAACATTTTATCCACAATTGGTGTTGTACTTTCTGGCTTTCTTGTTACAGTACTTTGCCAAATAAAACGTTGTGAAAAGCTTTTAATACATATAACTACAATTTCTCTGCGTATTTCTATGCTCTCCTTCCATTTTGAATTTAGCTTCGTGTTCTTTAAATTAGCTCACTCAAAACCTGAAGAGGTTTCAGAACTAGATGCATAGCAGAATCATCAAAGTCATTACAGCTCAGAGGTGGAACGTAACAACACATTAGTGATGAATTTACATTCTCATTTTCTCAGTTTGCCAAGTCAACAGATAAAATCAACAACAACGAGGTGGTGTGTTGTTAACAATAAACAACGCAATGCTTACAATAATGTTGTAGTTATTAGCTTTAAACACCAGGGGGCGCTAATGGACACGTATTGAACCGGAACACAGCTCCACGTGCCTCCACCAGCGGAAGTAGGTTTGTTTTGGTGCCGCCGGTTGTGTCCAGCGTGTGTAACAGCTCTGTAACGTCTCTTTCAAGTTCATCGGCAACAGACACGATGTCAGCTGTGGAGAGCCTGGTGGAAGACAGCGGCCAGGAAGGAGAGCAAAAGGGGACGAAGAGGAAGATTTCCCTCCTGAAGTAAGGTTAACGAACACGGCGCGAGGCGAACTGCTAATTTAGCCGTAGCTAGCTAACACGCACGTCCGGCAGAATGGCATGTGTGCTGGTGTAAAAAGCTATTAAACATGACAGTCAAACAAAAAGAAGGTCTTATCGATAAAAAATGTAATGTCGTTGTTTAGTATTCGCGTTTAGTGCCCGGGTTGCCACGTTAGCTAGCGCTAGCTCCACCTTACATGTCCGTTATTCAAGGCATCCGCTGAGCACTTTCTGTGTGGTACCACGCTGACCTCGTATTTCTCCAACAGTTGTGGTGTGTGTGGATCAGAGGAGGCCAAGTACAGGTGTCCTGCCTGTCTCACTCATTCCTGCAGGTGAGATTGGTCTCAAATGTAAGAACGGTAGCAGAGTCATCAAACATGCTGCTCCAAGTGCATCTTCCTTCACAATATACCTGTGACACAAAGTTGCTTATGTGTCTGATTCAATATTTTTTCTTTTATTACCATGTGTTTTGCAGCTTGCTTTGTGTGAACAGACACAAAAAGGATTCGGGATGCACCGGAGTGAGAGACAAAACTGCCTTTGTCACACTCTCGCACTTTGATGAGATGACACTTCTAAACGGTGAGTAACTTTACAACCTGCTAGGATCAGTTTCAGGAAACAACATTATAGAAAGTGCTGTTAAATGTAAGCTACATCCTTTTAAGCAAAAACATTTGGACATTGCTAATGTTAAACCTACTCATTGTCTTTTTGTCTGTACCTTTACTGTAGACTACAGGTTACTGGAGGATACAGGGAGATTTGCTGATGGTGCCACCAGAGACCGTCTCGTCCAGACTCCTCACACCACTTTAAAGGTAGTTTCTTCAATTATACGAAGTCATATTCTCTTTCAGTCGATGGGTTCAATGTCTTAGATTATGTAAATATGTAATGATGAAACAACTGGAAACCTATTAATAGCCTTAGTTAACTTTGGCAGATGACCAGAGGTCATTGTGGTTTTACGTTTTAGTAGTAGATAGAGAACATAGAGAATCCTTAATTTGTGTGAAATCCTGTAGATTTTATTTTCAGAGTTTGAAAATCTGTGAATGGTATACTGATGATTATAAATAGAATCATTACTTTTTGCATAGCAGAAATGTTTACTTCTTACTGCTTTTGCTCCTGCTCTTCTATAATTTGTGTCTGGAGTTATGCAATGCATGCATCTGCCACTCCAGACCTCAGAGGTTCATTTATGTAAGATTCAATGTCCCTGCCAACTTTCACCTTTACTGTTACTACAGTGCAGTGATATTTTATAGCTTGGAGTAAAGCTTGTTCCATTAGGGTTTTTGGAGCCAGTGGCTTCGCAAATTAATCAAAATAATGAGGATTTCTCTGTGAAACATTTTGATTCAGCTTTGGCTCAGGATGAGCTTTGGGATTTATATTCTCTGTATAACATTACAAGTGCTTTAATCTCCTGTTCGCCCTAGCTCTTAATACCTCTCTTACTGTTGCTATCCACCAATCTCAAACCACCATGCAGGAGTTACATGAGTACCAAGAAAGAAGGCCCTGTCCTTAGAAATGCAGACATGGGTTCATGTAATCTTTGGTTTAATTGCAAATGAAACCTGGACAAACGTATTGATGCAAAGCAGATGTTCAGCATCAAAATATTGTGTTTGTTTTTAGAGGAGATCCCCTCTGGCTTTTGCATTAAACTAAAATGTCAGCTAGCCCATGGCCCCAACAAATCTCTTCCAGTCTAAGAATAGAAGGTTTCCATTAAATCTGTTTTTTGTAAAACTAGCATTTTTCTGGCGTAGCTTTTACTAATATTTAATTTGAAAACACCACACTACACAAAATATCTGCATCAAGTGTAAAATACTGACGCATGACATCAGGGACATTCGTACAATTTCATGATGTGTTTCACATTTCTGCCCTGTCCAGGCCAAGAAACTGAGATCCTGTGCTAGTAGGATGAACATCACCTTGAGCCTTCTCCCAATCACCTTCACTAAGAGCAGAGAGAATTCCACCGTCTTCACAAAGTAAGAATTCACTTACACCCATCTGGATCACAAAGCTGTTTCTAACGACAAAGATTTTATTCACATACCTTCAGTTTTTGCAAATTAGCTTTTTAAAGAAAAGTGACATTTCATAAAATTTGAAGCCAGTCTTTGCTCTATAACCTGTACCAGTTAATTATTGTTTGTTTGGGGATAAACCCTCTTTTGTAATTTTATCCCATTCAACCTAAAAAATCCTCTGAACTTTTAATTAGAGCTTTTTTCTACATAGCCACAGGATGGCACTCTTGTTTAGCCCCAGCAGTAGTCCTTTCTGGTTTGGACTCTTTTTTCCAAAAATGCTCTGGATGATGATATAACATGAATATCCACTCACGTATATGAAACACATTACCTGAGGCAGGTAATGGTAACGTTTAGACTAGTGTATGACAGACTGAAATGAGTTGCTGGGACGCTGTCATGCTCCTACTTTATAGCTGCTTAGAATGTTGACTCAACTCATGATAATGACACTTGAGTCAAAGCTTAAAAGGTCTCTCATTGCATTTACATGCACTAAAGCAAACCAGGCAGAAATCAGCTTTCTCCTTTAAGCGCATTCTTAACTGTCGTGTACTAGTGTTAAGGAGCGTGAAGCAGCCTTTTTCAGGTATTACCAGGACAAGGTTTCCTGTTGAACTATACCTGATAAACCCTTTGTTGCGTTGGCAAAATGGATCTCATTGGTTCTCTGTTGGTGGGTAAAAGGCTTAGTGAAAAAGCAGAACCGCACACTTTGAGTAATTTGGAGACTCAATGAGACCCTGAAGTTGAGAGTAATTCTTTCACATGGGCCTTTTTCCAGTTTGCACTGGTGGTCTTTTCGTGTCTGGCAGCTTTTTCCCAACTTGGGCAGGCTTCTGCCACTCATTTTCTCTTTTCTTTGTCACTCTGTCACTCTAATCGTTCAGTGGGGTAATATAGGCAGGGAATAAGAGGGAAAATGGTTATTGAACTGCGTATTAAACTTTTACAAGCTTTGCATGCCCAGGGACTATTGGATGTCAATATGTTTGCCACTAAAAGACTCCTTTGTGAGTGTCTGCAGCTGCTTTTATGTTGTTAGTTTCCTTTTTACCACCCTCTTTTCCATCCTTGCATCTACCACTCTGTCATGTTTGTCTCTGGTGTTTTGCTGGCAAGTCATATATATACGTCACAGTTCAGGATGAGGCAATATTATGTCAGGTTGTAGTAGCACACTGTATCCACCCTCCACTCCTAAAGTCCTCATTCCCTACACAACCCCTTTTATAGAATGAAACATGTACGGCTGTTACATTTTAGTCACTTTATAAAGGTTCAGCACCTGTGGAAAGGGTTAAGTACCTGCAGCTGCTTCAGCAAAATTCCCAGGCGAAAGATTCACAAGTCCACTTCAGAGTTTTAGTTCTTTATTTAGTCTGGTTGGACAAGGTCTCACTACGTGTCAGTGTGAACAGTGTCCCATTCACAGAACAACAAAGGGACACAAGGGATGGGTTGAGCGTTAAACAGTCACTTGTGAAGGAGAGAGAGAATGAGCTTCAGAATGTACCAAGTACATAATATAAAAAGCAGATGTGAGCAGTGTGACTGCAGCTGGTTAGCGACATATTCATGCTACGCACTCGTGCTGCCAGAGAAGGATCATTACTGGCAGACGGCTGACTGGAGGGCTTTCATGCCTGGCAGCAGTGTGTGCGTAAGTGTCAGCGTCTGCCCGCGTGTACAAATTTAAGTTTGCGAGCTCGCGTCTCTTTGATTAAATGTTTGTACGCAAAATAATGGCGACTACTCCCACCCCCCCCCCCCCCCCCGACAACAAGACACACACAGTAAATAGACTGATGAAAAATTACAAGCTGACTCTCAGTCCAGCCCTTGGAGGGTAAGTATAATAGCTGTCATTTGGCAGAACATCGGGAGCAGTTGAGTTTGGGTGCAATCAGGGCATTTTCTCATGGACGGCTTGAGTGGACTGCATGTCAGTATGATGCAGATGGAGTTAATGCGTGTGACATGTTTATAATTACATAATTCATTAGCTTTACAGATAATTACTTGTACAAGCTTGTGTGGTTGTACCATCTACGTCTTTTTCCTTGATGATGGGAATTGGCCTCAATCAATCCAGTTCTCTTTGATTGACAGGTACCAAAGAACAGTGAATTTTTGTGGATGGAATAAAGTCATAATTACATATTAACAGATGTCTTCGTTATGCTGCATTTGTCTGTCAGGAGAATGTTTGATGCTTTGGCCTGTGTGACGCATTGGCCTGTCAGACTTTTCTAAATGACCTGTGGCATCTGTTGCAGGCTAAAGTCTTCCTCTTCCCCCGTTCAGTGTATTGGTTGAGCAAAGTGCCGCCTTCATTATGCTGTAATTTGAGTTTCTGATGGAGCCACAAAGGAATTAAGAAATTGTTGTCGGACTCCTTGTCATCACCATCTTATTTTTACAGCTATTGCTCGACTTGATGATGTGCTGGAAGACAGGGTTTGTCTGTGTTGCAGGAAGCAGCTGTCACCTGCACCTTTTCCTTCAAGCACTTCCCTGCAGATGCTGCTCCTTTTGCAGCGCTGAACCTGGGGCGCTTCTCATAACTTTATGTCATGCCTCATCTCTCCTTGTTCCTTGAGTGCTTTGGAAATTGTTTCTGGCCTGCTGTCATCAAGGACATCAGCTCCCCTATTTTTGTTCAGTGCGCTAAGAGGCAGAGTGAGCACACAGCAGATAGCCCCTTATCAGGCATATGGTGGTGACTGTCGGCTCACAAATAGAGGAGACCGGGTTTGAACCTGCTGGCCAGCCAACGTGGGTTCTCTCGGAGTGCTCCAACTTCCTGCCACAGTCTTAGTCATAGGTTAATTGGCGACTCTGAAGATCATGGGTGTAAGGTCTGATTAGCTGTGTCTCTCTCTATTTAGGCCTGTTACAGATGTGGTAACCTCTTAGTAACTGGATTGGCCACAGCATTCACAAAACCTTCACAAGGAAAAGCTGATGTGACAATAACTTCCAAATTTTGAGTTTAGTAGAAAGTTTAGCTGAATTAATTGACTCATTTTAAGCTGTAGGACTGATTATAACATATTTTTATATGGTTTGATAAGGGAGAATATTGTGTCGTTGAGCTTACTTTACTTTGAATACTTTGAGCAGGGTTTTATAAGAATGATTTCATGCTAAACTATACTGTTTTGATAGTTCTGTGAAAACACCTAAACATCCCTGTAGATCTGTGCAGACACGTAGACATGCCTGTCATTTAGGTCACAGCCCATCTTTTCAGGACTGGAAGCATGGACACACACTTACAAGTTCTCCCCAGATGTGAGGTAAACCATCCTCACGAACTTTAACTTCCAGTTGGCACCACACGCTTAGTGGATAAAAAAACAGAATTATGAATTTATTTGCTAGTTGTGAAAATAGTTGTACTGGGTGTAATTGGAGGAGATGGAATTTCAATACCTCCCTAAGGCCAATTAATGCAATTTTGAAAAGGCAGCCATGTAGCACTTGACATTCATTAAAGGTTTGAAGAAAAGTAAGGGAATAGATATTCCCCTCGATGAATAAGTGCAAAAGTCATCTAAACCAGGCAGAAGCATATTTTACCACAGATATGATGTTGGGGGACAGTTCATTACTTTGCAAGCTCACATGCACTACCCCTCCTTCTTCCCACCGATTCATTTAAATGAAACAAGCATCGGCAGCCTTCTAGCTGTCGCTGGTTTGATTAAGCACTGCTGATGTAGAGCAGAGACCATGCCGGCTGCCATCGAAGGCGAACCTCACATCAGAATGGCAAGCAGCAATTTCATCAGTGTTGCAATGTCTGCCATCACTATTGGCAACTTAACTGTGGGCTACATGCTGCTGTCTGGCTCTGAATGAAATTCCACACCGTAAATTAATCAGAAGTGCGAGTGTGGTGCACGAGCTGCAGAGAATATAAACTTGCCATGTGTCATGCTCAGTTCACTGAGACTTCATAATTAGGTTTCCATGTGTTGTATTTAATTAGAATTAATTGGGTCTTTTTGCACTTGGACAAAACGACTTTGGTGTTAATAACGTTTGGCCACGAAACAGGTCTTGTTTTAGCACAATGATCTAGCACTAGAGGTGGCTACTGTGGAAGAACAGGCACACAGACCCCTTAAGTGTTCATGTTAATGTCCTGGTTTGTGTTTTGTTTTAGCACAGACTACACCTGGTCCAAAGTATGAGTTCATGGCTGGATATGCAAAGCTACAGCAATAACCAGGCACATCAGTAATGTGTGTGAGAGCTGTTTTTGTGGTTTTACTCTAGTCTCATGTTACATTTACTAACATACACCTTCACATGCCGTCTGGGTTTTGCCCCATTAGGTGTAAAATAAATCAATAAGAATTTGTATTTGTATTTTGTTCAAATTCAGCTTTTCTCTAACAAAAAGCTGTTGTTGAGTTTTCTACATGAGCTTTTTGAGGGGTTTTAAGCCTTTGTCTAGACCATTTTTTGTTAATATTCAGTAACCTAGTGAGGGAAACAAAATAATGTTATGCTGCCAATTTGAGAAAGAGGAAGCAGAAACCCTTGGGGATGAGAGTTGGAGATGACCATCTCTATTCTTCCTACGCTATTTGGGCCACTGAAAACAATTTGAAACCTCGGATTTCTTTACTCAGGACACAGAGTTTTGAGACTGGGACAAAATAAACAATGAAAATCTAAAGCTCCTTCAGTTTACGCCCTCCAGAAGTAACTGTGTCCAGACAATCTGTTCTGGTGCTTTTCAGCCGGTTCTGATATTCAAAGCCGTTGTCGTTTAAGGTTGAGCCTTCTGTTTTGACTTTTCCCCCCCAATGAACCGTGGCAATTATCCCAGGTATGTGCTGTGACCTTGCTTGAAACGATCCCATGCATCTTTGGGCAAGCCCCTTTTCCATTGGAGCACATAGTTTCCATTTGCTGTAATGACAGAATAATGGTATCACACCTGGTGCCACACCCACATTTGCTTCCACGTACAAGCACACATACTTGCACACGCATCGGGTGAACCAATACAACAAAGGAGAAATACATAAATTCCTCTGACTAAGGAGTTTGAGGTATTGGTTGCACAGGGAATCCCCCATAGCTACTCCTCTTCTCTCCCTGTTTGTCTGTTGCTGCTTTCAGGAGCTCTAAGGACTCTTTCCTCACCAAGTGTAAATGTATAACCAACTTATATGGGGCAGTTCGCCACAGTTGGACCTGTATTTCTTTATTTCTAATTCAATAATGATTATTGATTCATTCTTTAGTCTGTGGAAAACTTAATGCTTTTGCCCACAACCTGGTTGTTTCATTTACATCAAACATTCATAGTGGAACCAGATATTTTCTGAAGTTTCCTAAAATGACTTAAACTAAACATGTTGAACATTACTTAATTCCAGCATGATATTAATATTGCATTAGATTTATTGATTTTTCATCTTGTTCAAATTGAAAGACCTTTTTTGGTTGTTATATTATAGATCTTAAAAGAAACCTCTAAGTTGTTCTTGGTTAGTACGAAAATCTCTAATAACAAGGTTTCTTTTATCTAACTTACAATTAAGCTTTGCCTCTTTTTGAGGGTATGTTTCATCTTCATTCCTCAGATCATCAAGGGCTCAGTCATCCTACTCTGATGGTGAAGAGGTTGATGGATCAGACCCAGGCTATATATGGCCAATTTTGCGGCCTTGCTCAAAGCAATGCTTTGTAGTTATATTTAGCACTGTGGGGTCTCGTACTAGAAGAGCATTTGACCAGTAGGCTGGACTTTATGATGCCTGTGTTCATATAGTCCACGGACGGCAATATGTATACTCTAGAATATTGTGTGTGCGTGTGCGTGTGCGTGTGTGTGCGTGTGCGTGTGTGTGAAAAAGGCCTCATTTTGTGAAGATACATGTACTTAAATGTAGTGTCATACTGTAAACCACTATTTACATTATATAGCACATTACTTGTCATCTTAGTTTTTGATAGATGGTAACGAATGGCCTGGCCTTATTATTCATATCTCTTAAACAGTCTGATACATCAGATTCCGTTGGCTATTTTTGCATCAAGATGACCGTAGTAGATATGAGCTGAGCAACTGTTAAGGGGAGACATGTTTGGCTGTGGAGCACGCCCAGCAACCCAGAAAACCCAACCACATTTAATAGCTACTGCCCAAAGCATTACCCCAGAAGAAGTGGTCATTATGTGATATCCAACAGCTGGTGTCGTAGTGTTGAGTGTATATGTCATGGTCTCCATGGCAACTCTGGTTTATTCATTTATACACACACAGTCACTGAGATGGCCAAGATCTTGGAAGCAGCCGGACGTATTGTCTTTTTGCATTTGTGTTTGATGGTGAACACAGATGACCTCATCTGTCAGCGTTGGAAAAACAAACATCAAACTTTACTGTTTTTGATAAGATGAGAATAAACACAGATTTTGTTTCTGTCCCATTCAGAGACAAACAGTTCATGTGGCACCTCAAACTCATCTTTCCTCAGAGCAGCACAGAGTTCAGTCAGAGGAGGTGAGTTGTTTAACAAAACGTTCTGTTTAATGTTATTCTGCTTGGTACAAGTGTTCAGATTCAGATAAATGTTTATCAGCCTTGTAGAAATCATATTGAATTTAGAACCGAAATTTGAGTTGACTTTATTTCAACGTCTCTCTTTACATTTTAGGGTGTCTGACAAACAAACCTTGAAGCACATCTTGAGATCTTACATCCATCCTACGGAGTCAGACCCTGTGACACGTCAAAAGTGAGTGCTGGCCTTTTAAATGCTTTTTCTTTTAATGTGTATGTTCTCCCTGCACATGCTGTAAGTGATCATTTCTTCGTGCTGGGTAGAGGTTCGCTGTGTTCACAGTCATCTTCCACTGCATCGTACAATTTTAAAAAATGAACTTGTAACAGTCTGTCTCATCATGGTTCAAATTAAAAGTCGAGGTCGGTGATGGGTTTCCCCACTGGCCGTTTACAGGGCTCAGTTCTGTGTGAGCACATGATACCCCAGTCATAGCCTATACATGTGTCCTTCGGTGTGTCAGATAAGTGTGCTGCTGTGCACACTAAGTGAGCTCTTTGTGTTTTGACTTTTACAGTTATCAAACGGTGCCTTCTCTTTTACACTGGTAATTGGAAGTTTAGAGATTTCTGCATATATGATGAAATATGATCTAAGACGTGGTCAGACATTACAGCTGCCCTGTCCAGTAGTGGTGATCAAAGATCACACAATGACTGGGGTGTTTATTGGTCTGGAAGGGCCCAAGGAAGCCCAGAGTAACTTCTAAGAAACATCCCCCAGAGTGGGATACAAGAAAAATGAAAGATTCAGTCATAGCTGATGCTCACACAGATTTACACGTTTTGAGCTGCACAAATATTAAGATTGGACCATTTTCCACAAAAGGTAAATTATTTGGGTAATTTCTTTTCTTTTATCTTATTTTGGGACAGGTGAAAGTATAATCATTGCTAAAGTCATATGATAAAGAAATTACAAACAACATAAAGGTTTCTCAAACCTAAATGCATCACTGGAAAAGTTCTTATCTCAGTGTCTGACACCCCGTGTTTTGTGACTTTTATGTTTCAGGTTGAGGATTTATGTTCAAGCTCCTCCTGACCACGTTAAAGTCTTCATGAAGGCGGAGGGGAGGAAGGCGAACTCTGTGAGGTGAACAGTTTCCGGTTTCCTTACAGTTCAAACTGGGTTTCTCCGAAATTTGGGGGAAATTAGTTCTTAATGACTTACGGCTTATCTGCCTTTATCTGATAATATGACTATAAATTTGCTTTTGCTGAGGATTCACCAGATGTATTACTGTTATCCTCCCTGACCCCTTACTCTTTCCAGTCAGGACAGTTCTTTTTTTCTTTGACTTCCTCAGACAGAAGTTTCCTCAGACTCGTGTCAGTGAAGTCTTAACTGGGAGTTTTACTATCAAAACATTCAGCAGCTCTCTTTCTCCCACCTTTTCCCTCAGATTCTTAGGCTGTTATATTTTCACTTAGTCATGTTTGTTTCCGCTTTCCCAAGAGGTATCACCCTAGCACTGAATGCCTCTGATTAAAACATTTACGGCAACACGCTGGCTTTGTTTCCGTAGTGTTGCCTCACCTGTGAGCGTCTTCCTGCTGGATCCACTGGTCTTTGTTTATTGTTAATGACAGTCAGAGGCTTGTGGTAATAACACCCTCTTTGCTCGCCTGCTTTCAGATTCTTTGGCTCTCCTCCATTTTCACTTAATCATAGAGTAAATGATGGTCCTGGGCGCTCCTAATCCGTACCCTCCTGGCAAGCGTTTAACGTCATGAAACTTCCCAACCCGTCTTTCATCCTTATTCCACGCACAGATTTAGTTTGCTATTTAAAACTTAAGACGCCGTTCCCACAGGTGCTACGATCAGTTATGAAGACACTGACTTACCTACTTTACACGTTTACTTGAGCAGTTTATGTAGTAAACCAGGAAACTACCCCACTTTACCTTTTTCCGCTGTATCCATTCATATCAACGTTAAGTATTGGTGTAACCACTTTGCCTACAACTGAAGACAGGTTGTGTATGTGAAAGCTTTGAGCTAATTCTGCCTCTGTATAAAGCCAAATAGTTGGACACATTCTACTAAGGTCAGTGGTATTGAGTAATCCAGTGGCTTACATTATCTCTGTGTCCCACTTACGCTCAGCCAAGTCCAACACAAAAGCTATGAGTGTATTATGTGTTGTTGAACGTCTACTGGAATATCAGCCAGGTCAAATGAATGAGCTCTTGTGTGAAGCTAAACATAGCTGTGTACCAAGTCAACATCATTACTGGGTAGTACACAGTCCTTCAAGAGAAGCATTCACCCACTGCTGGCTGTTTGTTTATATTTTTTATTTTAATGTTTATTTATTTTTTGGCTGATTCCACTCTTGAGATCATGAGGATGCCCTTTTTCCCCTGACGACTTCTTTTCCTCTCAGTCTGCTGAATCCCACAGAACCCCTACGCCCGTTGACGTGTCAGGAGTGCACATCCTGTTTTTACCTTTGAAGCCAGTAAAAGGAAACCTGTTAGTGAACTTTGTTTTTATTCCAAATTTGGATTCATTAGATACCGATGTGTTTATCCAGATGAAGCAGTGCTTTCTGTTACACATTTGTGGCAAACCCAGACTCTCCACTAGCTTTTCCTTGAGCATTGTTCAAGTTAGCTTCTGTGCAGTACATGTTTTCTTGGGACCTTTTGTTATTTTGGACGACCTTGTTACTAAAACACTGAGCGAGTATTAGGACATTCAGATGTTTAAATGTCCTCACGTTTAGTGTTCCCTTAAGAGAATCAGTTATGGGTGTTGCGCTTATGAAAAGTGACAGAGGGGCTTGTGTTTAGAAGTAAAACTGGGTCAATTGCTTAGTGAAGTCAATATGCTGGTTGGACTGGATGTTCTGGAATTAGATACAGTCCCTTCAATTACCATGTGGGAAAAGTGTTTTGACAGGCTTCAGGTCTCATATGACAACTGCCCAATTTACTGCATATTAGCATTTTTGGATTGCTTAACCTGGTACAGAGGTAACTAAAGGTATTGTTACTTGTCCAGGAGATGAATAAGTTTATTATTACCAGAGTCACGTTGCCTAATAATACCTTCCATGAAGCACAGAAGCAATACTGCTTTGACTACTCTTACCATTTTTCTAACCTATTATCAAAGTCTGTGATAACCAGATAATTTGGTAGACTGTTCAGAACAGACCCAACAGTGTCATAGATTCAGAAAATTTGTGATCATCACTTCCAAACCTCATTTACTTTAATGTCAATCAGTACTCATTGGCTTTTAACAGAAGTGCAAGTGACTTAGGAATATTTTACTTAAATTTACTGTTTCTGTGCCTGGAATGAATATAAAATATGCATTTGGCTCAAACATTCAAATGCAACGGAGACCTGCACTTTCTCATATTAAGAACCATGTGCATCTTGATCTTTCGCAGTCTTGTTTGTTCATCAAACGTATTTGATCGCCTGCCCTGTCGATGCACAAGGACACGTAAGGACATAGAATTGGCAAGAACAAAAATGGGTCAATTGCCATGAAATCTCGGAAGACGTTCACACTCGCCATTCAAGGAGTGTCTGATTTCAGCACGAGCCGAACCGAGAGTGTTTTCCTTGCGCGTTGCAGCTGTTCAAACTAAACGACGGCGCTACCGACTAGCGAATGGCTAAAAGACGTCCAGCTTAATTTTGGACATGTATAATTCTTACTTGTTATCAAAACAACATCTGTTCAGTGTCAAAATGTTTTCGTCGGTTCTCTACCACAGCTATCTCCTCGCTGATGGGCCTCAGCGGTGGAGGGAAAGCGAAGTGAACCCCCCTGAATAAAACATCAGTCTCACCCTCTGTTCTGTTCATTTACTAGAACATTATATAGAGACCAGATGTGCGCCTGTTCTTGGTTGGTCCTTGCAGCCGTGTTTCTGGAGATGGCCAGCTCTTTAACAGTCTCCTTGACACCACAGGGAGCTGCAGCCTGTTTGGCCACCTACTCCCGCTCCTTTTTGCCCTACTTGTTTACACACTCATGTGTTTCAGTTTAGCCTGTATACACAAAAATGCCGGCTTTGTTATCCTTTGCTTTCTGCCCTGCGACTCTTGTACCTACATCTTGGGTCCAATGTTCTATTCAATCTGTTCTAGTCTTTTGATGTGGATAGACCCCCACGTCATCACAATACCTGGCAACCGTTTGCAGTTTGGCAAATGAGCAGTGTGTTTAAAGTTCCTACAGCCATCACCTTCATCCTGTCGTTTAGGAAGTGCCAGCACATACAGCAGTTTACTCTTGGGCTGTGTCTTTAGCCCACCCAAAATAAATGAAGAAAAGGAAACTGGGTTATTGGAACCAGACCCTTTTATCAAATATTGGGAGCAAGAGTTAGGGAGTGGGTATCTAACTGGGAAAATAAGTTTGGTTGTGCCAAACAAACAATCCTTCTTAACACTGTCAGGGGTTTGATGTGCAGCAGGGAGGTGGCCCCAGATATCCAGCACATACGATGCCTTGTGTTGATGTTGAATGTGTGCAACCCACCTTCACTATTTAGTCTGGTGATTTATCAGTCCCTGATTGCCAAGTCGTGGCTCAAATCCCTATCAGCTGCCGATGCCCCCTTGGCAGTTTAAAATATAATGCTGCAGTTTCCAGTTTAAAAAGGTTATACTGTCTGCGCTGGCACACAGACACACAAAGTGTAGATTACCCACAATGAGCCTAATGTCACGCAATTTAGCAAACATGCGGTAATTGGGTTGTCTTGTAACCGCCTCCGTGTCCTTTGTGCTTCAATTTGACCTCAAATAGGTACCATGAGTTGGACATGGAGAAGAGCCTAAGGGACAACCTGAGCTACAAAACGCTGATCGAATATCCTGTGCTGTATGTTGTTCTGCGGGAACACTGGGAGGAATATCCACTAAAAGGACGAGGTAACGAAACCACCCTGCCCTTAAGCTTTTTACTGTGAATTCTTCGTCACTTCATTGTTCTTATTGCAACAAAGGTTTGGTGGTATATCATGAGTCAATATACATATAACCCCAAAGAGCCAACCAGTCTACACCCCTGATTCCATCAGTATTGTTTCATGTCCTGTTGGCTACATCTAAAACTTTACAACTCACTTATTTGTCACTATGGTAACACGCTACCACTATGGACATTACATACACCAACGTAACGTCGACTGCAGGCGCAGCCAAACAGAGGATCAGACGTGCATAACTGATGAACGGTGACCTCCCGAGCTGTGAATCATCAGAAAATAACAGAGCAAATGATCAGAAATTACACATCTCCTACATTAGTCTTTCAGTGTGTGTGCTAATAGGGCTGTATATCACCATGTGAGTGGTGTGGTAAGACATTGTCTATCTCATTATCATTATACTGTCAGACCCAGACGGGCAGAATGACGAATGAGGTAATTTTAGTCTGAGCCTGTTTGTGTTTTCAGTGATAAGGCGTTGGTAGCACACGGTTTGGCTGTAATGCTAGCCATAGAAACATCCTGATAATTGCACATGCCATGGCCTGGGAAGCTGGGCAGGAAGTGATAACAAACAATTGGCCTCTGTAGTAACGCTGTATCTAGTGAGAATAAAGTAATGCCAATAGGCAGCATGCAGCTGCACAGTGTTCTGGTTCAAGCTGCATTCAGCTTGTTAAAGTCTACACTTTATTTATGGCTGGAGAATTTTTTAATGTCACGCTTGAGAAGCACAGTTTGTAATCCAATGTGGCTCTGATAAACCATGAGCAGTGCAAGCCTTAGTCTCACAGTGAGACGTGGCTCCCAAAGTGAGGTCCTGGTCAAACTAGTGGCCAGAGCCACAGTTAGTGCTTAGCAGTGGGATACAGGTAAATGTAGTTGAGATGTAACACAGAAGTACAGGGAGTGGATGTAAGTGAACACGTCGTACGTGCTCACACAGAAGAAAGCTGAAACGATCTCAGCTTGATGATGATTTATTTGGGATTTTGCATAACTTGTTGACTTAACATTTGCACAAATTATATTATTCATTGCCCATTATTGCTTGTGTTTTATGTTTCACCAGACTGTTTGGAGTTTATGTTAAGAAATAATTAGTTCAGGATTCACATTTCACAATTGCGTTTGCAGTCATTCACTCTTAAGCCTTTATTTCACAGGTGTTTGTTCTATTTTATTGCGTAACTTAATGCTTGTCATATATTGCGCTTCTGTTTAAACCTGT
This sequence comes from Betta splendens, assembly GCF_900634795.4. Taxonomy (NCBI): domain Eukaryota; kingdom Metazoa; phylum Chordata; class Actinopteri; order Anabantiformes; family Osphronemidae; genus Betta; species Betta splendens. The sequence goes on from NC_040884.2 coordinate 4,080,031, forward strand.
AGTCTAATGAGCTTTTTTCTTTACCCTACCGTATCTGTGCAAATGATCACGTGCAAGTTTGAACATGTAAGAACTCTACAGTGGGCATTGTTAATCATGTGATAACCAAATAAGCTCCTCGTTTCAGCTGAACCTGTGTCAGCCTGCTGTACGTTTACAACCGAGACTGGAGGAGTGGACCGAGAGAATGATGTAAAACAAGTTTCAACATCCCTGCAAGGGTCTCACACCCCGGGAGGAGTCAACATCTGGATGGGAACCTCGGAGACTAGATCTGAAATCGATAAGCCACAGCAGAAAGGGGCCAAGAGAAAGGCGGAGGGAGAAGAGTTAGAGGAGGGAGAGCTCACAGACAGTAGTGAAGAAGAAAACGATAAACACGTAACCCCAGATAATAAGAGCTGTGATCAAGCCAGAAGTCCAGCTACTGAACCGGAGGTGGTGAAAGATGAAGTAGGAGACGACATGGACATTAATGTTGATGAGGGAGTTATTAGAAGAAGTGACGGCAGCACGGATCAGTGTATAAAGGAGAATGTTATTGCATTTGCAGATGACACTTCAGCTGTCACAGAAAGTGCTGAGGTCAGCGTGAGTAAGGAGAATGCCGCAAAAGAGTCAGAGCTTGTTTGTATCCATCAATGTCAAGATGAGAATGAGTCAGCTAATGCTGCTGACAGCTGTGGATAAGAATGATACTACCCAGATGTTGGTGATGAGAAGAGTGAGGGGGCAGACGTGTCTGACATCTGCCTGGTAAAAAGTGAACTAATGCAAACATTGAGAAACAACACATTTTTGTGCAAATGTCTATATTTAGTTTTTTTTTTTTTTTTTTTTTTAAATAAAAGCCATTTAAACTGGTGTTGGAAAGTTTGCTGTTTTCTACTGGTCCTACTACAGTTTTATGTGATCTCATCGTTATCTGTGAACTCATCAGCTCATCATTGAATCGTTTGTGCTCGTTTCTGGAGCGTTCGGTTGCGTTGCGTCTAATGTGGGTTTGTTACGGAAGCGCGGTGCCACTGGTACCGACAGTATAAACACGCTGGTGGGGTCCGTGTTTTCATAACCCGGCTAACATTTTTGGGACGTTGACTCTCATGCACAATTCGTCCTAAGTGCTCGCTGGGATGAGGCATTTTTCCGCTCCTCCTGAAATCCGAGGAATTCCCCAACATTCAACATACACAGATATGGAGTCAGTTAAAGCCTGTGGGGGCTCTCCCATACATTAACAGTGTACAAACATTTAAAGTACAAGCTGTACTAGCAAAAGGTTGCAGTGTCTGAAGCTAAAAGACATCTGCTTTCAACACTAGCAAACAGCATATTTACAATTTATGCTTTAGTTTCAGACAAACATTTAATCTGTAAATGGTGGTTATTACTAGATCATTAAAGATTGTGTTGTTTATGATCCGTACAGTGTAGAAGCACACACGGCTCTTATGAGTGGGATCAAGTGGATGAACCACTGTTTTCTCTTTCTTTTGCCTGGTTTGAATTACCGCCCATTTTATTTTAGCGGTTCTCTTAATTTTCGATCTCAATAAAGTGTTTCAACGCAACCACACAAAAGCTGTGCTTGTGTTTCTGTTTGCTGTTAAAGTTAAATCGGAGCTGTTTTTAGTCTGAGGAGAGTACATTCACTGGAAATAATGCCTCCAATTTAGCTAAATTGGCCTTTGAAATGTCTCGATTTGGTTTGCAATTAATTAGTTGTAATTTTGTGGGAAGGGCTTAATTGTAATAATAGTTGAGAATTGGATTTTACAAGACCAATTTAGGGACACAGCTGTGTTCTGGTGGACTCATCCAGAACTAAACCACAAACGAACGTTTCCAGAGCTCGATGCCGCCTGTTTTTACACACAATTGTTAACGTTGTGCAGTCCAGATAATTTAATAATCAGTGTTTATGGTGGAAATCCTAAAATCCATCCTCAACCAAGTCTCTACTTTAACTGGGTCATATTTTACATTTCTTTTGATGTTTTGAACTGAACCGTTTCATTGATATTTTGCTAAAGTCACTATTTTATTAAATGAGGCCATCCAGCCTGTTTCTGTTAATGTCACTGACACACTTTAGCACAAAAACACCCGGCACTTGGGCCTCGGAGACTGAAGCCCAATTGAATGTTTGGAGCAGAACTTGTTCCCTTTTGTTGAGAGCTCAAACTGTGTATTTTCACATTCACCTCCAGTTGTGAAGTTGTCCCCATTTTAAATGTTGAATCTCCGAACTCCACCATCAGCAGATCAGGGAAACTGGGTCACATTTCTGGAGCCAGTCCTGGTCGAAGCCGAGGGGTCTTTGCTCATACACCCAAACACCACTGTGTCGTACCAGAGCTTTGATTGGTGATCGACGTCGGCTCATTTTGCAGATGTTTGATCTGCTGAGCTGTGGAACATTGACCTGGACATCTACCACAGCTGTGTGTCTGTGTTAGATCGAAGCAGAGTTCTTCAGAAAGCCTTTGGCCTCCTAACGGGTTTCCTCCTTAGGTCACTTTACAGGTTTGACAGCGTATGAGGCAAATGAACGTTTCTTTTAATGCATTAAAACAAACGAGTTCTCATCACATCCTTGAACTTTTCTCTGGTCACATCTTGTGCTTTTACTTTCTACTCTAAAAAGAGGAGTTCCACTAATATTAGAGTCATAGTTGCCGCTCATTAGCCACATTTCCATAGAACAAACGCTGTCAGCTCTGGAGATCAAAGATGCAGAGAGAATCCCAAAGTATGTTAAAAGGGGAAGCGGGCAGCAGTATAATGACCTTAGTCGTCCACAATAGTGGAAACCAGCCGGCAATTACACAGCATGGGGGAAACAAAGCAGTTGGAAAATACATCACCCTTGTCACTTAATGTTCCATAGGAACATCAGCAGGATGCTGCTCCTGAGACAAAGCGCTTTTGTAAAATAAACCCAAGAAAATGATGTTTCGTGACATTAATCTTTGTGGTCTGTGAAAGAAATGAAGTTTTTCTTGTCTCCAGTCATGTGTCCCACATTTGCTGAAGGTTTCAGGGCCAGCGTTTGTGTATAGATTGTAAGAGGTTCACGCCTTTGTCATTTAGATAACTACAGCTGCTTTAGTGCTGTGTATTTGAAGGTTCATATATTCAGTTTGACGGAAGCCAAACTTGCAGTCCGTTTCAAACACAGAGGCTGTTGTAGTGTGAAAGCTGTGATGGCAGCGCTACAACTTCTGCTCATGTGACTTCATTGATCTGCCCACGTCGAACAATAGCGGGCGCAGCAGGCGCCAACATTAGCTCAGCTGTTGACAGTCTTTGCCCTCTTGGAAGTGATTCAGTCCAACGCGGCCTCCGCTGGGCCGGGAATCAAGATGCCGAGAGGCTGAAGCCGCCTCTCCCATCAATGCTCAGCTTGTTCCAGCAAATACTCGGCGCACAAGCCAGTGGCCCTGTGGGGACGGGCCGAACGATCCGCCCGCCTGGGAGGGATTTATTCTGATTTCCCCTTAAGCCTGCTCATCAGGTGCTCCTGTGTTATTGCAGATGGGGATCTGGAGGGGTGTGTCAGGACAATTGCATCACTGTCGCAGAGACGTTCTGTGCTGTTTGCATTGTGAAGGGAGGCCTCACCTCCTGTCAAGTTCTGGCAAATGGATTTAATTTGCATCACTGTTAAAGCAAAACGCCTATAATTTAAAGCGGCACTCGTTCCATTGCAGGTGTTCTCAGGAGTCCTCTCATGTGGAGTCATGGCTGGGCTGCTTTCCCCGCTATTGTCCAGCAGGGGGCGCATTCAAAACAACAGCCTGCCTCTTGCTTTGCACTTTTAGTTTCTTGCCCCTGGGCTCTTTATAAGAACGAATATGAGTCTGGGCTTATAGACAAGTGCATTGTAAAGTAGCTGACATCCGTGTGTAACGTCCTCACTCCCGTTAGCTCCTGGTAGCACAGCATTACGTACGCTTGATGAAGCTTTAATGCTAATGTCTTTGTCATATAAACACTTTTGGGGTTCAGGGAGTGAGGAAGTTTTGAGAGGTTTAATTGCACGGGCGCCTGTGTGCGAGTGCTCGCTTCCCCGTGCTTTTTACAGCTCCGTGCCTGGTTGGCTGCAGCGGCACCGTTTATTTCTCCCAATAAACATGATGGTTGCGTTCCCTGAGCCACGGAGGGACTGTGGACCTCGCTACCGTGCTTATCTGGACACTATGAAGGGAGGACCCTGGCTGAACAAAGGGACTGCTCACATAACACGAAGCCCGTTGCATAACCCGGCGAGCTGCGCTGTGTTAACATGACAAATGCCAGCGTGAGTGCATGGCACTTTCTGAACGATGAAGGGCAAAGATGGAAATTTCTCCTTGTGGAGAAGCAGAGGAGGAAGGAGCAGACGCGGGGCTTACTGTAAATCCAGGCAGCCACACATCTTTGTGATTATCTAGACCTCGGCAGCCTTTGATCTGTGCGATCTGTGAAAGCCTCATCCTGTGCGGCACGCAGGATGTGCCATGCATTACTGCCAAACACCCCTGATTGGAGCTTCTTCTCGGCAGCTGTGTCATGCACACGCAGACGGAGCGCTTTGAAAGTTCAACCCAGTACCTGGGAGTGGGTATTTTTGGAAAAGCGTCTCCGCTGCAGTGAACGAGTTGCCCTGGAATATTTTCCGACATCTGCCGCCCATCAGGACGTCTGCTGCCGGAGCCACTGCTGCATTCCTGAGCCGCTCCCTCTACCTGGATTCCCTGTCCCCCCCCCCCGCTCCGGCCCACCGCGGCTCCTCGTGCGGTGCAGGCGCCGACCGTCACACCTAACGCACGCTTCAGGTGTGACACCTGGACCCGCGCTGGGCCCGGTGGTGTTTACGGACTCCGAGCTGGAAATGTGACTTTCTGTGGCCAAACGAGCAGGCGTGTTTCCTGCTTCTGCCCCATCACACTATTTCTCCATCCCCATCACAGTGGAACCTGGACGGGGACGCTGGTCCTCCCTCCTCCGCAGGCTGTTTACAACTGTTCAGCAGATCCCTGCAGTTTAAGAGGCAGCAGAGGCCAATGCGTCTAATTCATTTTAAAGGCAGCTGCTAATGAATTGGGATGATTTAGTGGTGTGTGAGAAGAGCACCCAGGAATCCTCGCTTCGCAGACGCAAGAATAGTCATTGTCCATCTGCACGGCGTCTAATCCCAGCCCATTCAAAGCAGCACTTTAGATTCTTGGCATTCTCTCATACTCATTGCTACTCATGGACTTAACCCCCCCAGAATCAGTCATGTATATGGCTTAGCCGGATCAAATGAAAGCAGGCTAGCTGCTGCAGATCACATTCCACAGCACGGAGCGTCCGGAGAGACGGTCTTCAAGGTTGTGTTATATAAGAACAGGGTGACCCGGCTCAGTCTGTTGGGTCTACGCGCTGATAGAACCCAAGGATCCTCTCTAAACGGAAGCACTCGGGACAAACTCAACTCACACCACGGCGTCCTTTATAAATAAACTGTTTAATTTGTAGCATATAAAATTAAATCATTTTACAATTTATTCCAGTATGACACATAATATCCAAATAAAGAAGCTACGGCTTTTGATAAATAATATTAATAACAATAATCCAAACATTCATTCATCCTTTTGATGTTCTGCTTTGTCTTTTTCGTGAAGGGATCGATAGCTGCCAGTAAACATGAACAGTAATGCCCACGTCAGGAAGGAATGAAACTGCACACTTGTCAAACAAGTCCATAGGTTACACTTGGGTTTCTGCGTCTTGCTCCTAAGATACAGGACGTTAGACTAATTGAAGTTGCGCATGTGCATATCCACATATCTGGAGTCTGGGTCACGTCTGATGCAAAGGATCAAAATATACACAGTGAATTGATATCAGCGACTAACTTACATGTACAAATCTTAATTACAACCGGCTCCATAACGAAGCTACTCGATAGGCTCCATTAATATGAAGCAGTTCTTATTCAGAATGCTGCCGTCGTCGCAGCAAACAGTGCACTTCAATAAGTCCTCGTGATGTAAGCCCACAATTCCTTGGGAATCTAGTTACAACAAGAAGCTGGCAGTTGATTGGTGGTCTGTTGGAACCCCTGCATTCATCTGCACTGCCATTGGCTGCCAATGACGCAGACCGCGGCTCTGGGCCGATCAGTCCCTGAACTTGTGGATGTCGTTGGAGAGGCGGTAGAAGGGGAAGGCGGCCTCGCTGGCGTGGGGGCAGTTGTACGTGCACTTGCAGGACTCGATCATCATGACGTTCTTGTTGAAGGTCTCGCCGTCCTCGCAGCGGAACTTGACGCGGATGGTTCTGGTGTCGTGGGGGCTGCAGCAGCGGCCGTCCACGCAGGCGCCGCAGTACTTGGGCCGGTACTTCTTCAGGCTGGAGCAGCCGGCGTAGGTGAACTTCACGGGCTGACTGGACTTCTTGGTTCTGCTGCACTTCTTTCCTTTCTGCGGGGGAGCAAACGACAGAGACGGGGATCAGTTTTGCCCCCGCGTCCGCGGCACCGGCCCGGTTCCCCTCTCATCCGGGCGTTTGACACGTACCTTCAGACTGGAGTAGGGCGACTGGGTGCACGGTCGCACTTCACAGATTCGGGTCTCTTTGACCAGCTTGCACTCAGCGTTGTTGTTGGTGACTCTGGAGGAGATGCCGGTTCCGCAGCTCTTGGAGCACGGGGACCAGGGCGTGGTTTGAATGATGCACTTCTGACTGTCAAACATGTGGACCTCGGGCTGTGGTCTGAATGCTGCGATATGAAAAATAAAGCATTGGTACCTTATAGAAAAACCAACCCTAACGCCGTTTCAGCTCATAAAGACTCATGCTGAAGTCTTACCAGGTAGAGACTTGAGTCCGCCCTTGACTATTGCGATGAGCTCGTTCCTGTTGGTCAGGTCTCGTTCCAGCTCGTCGGCCAGTAGCTCTTTCCCAAATATCTTCTCCAGGACGTCGGTGTCCCTGCCGTCGTCGCACACCCACTCCTCGCAGCACTTGCCGGCCACCTTCACCAGCCGGGGGTTGGCGCAGCCCAGGTTGGGCAGGGAGAGCTCCTGGGGGCAGAGCGGGACGCAGCCCACGGCCCCGTCGATGCACGTGCACTGGTGCTTGCAGTTGGGCTGGAAGCTCTCTCCGTTCTGGTAGATCCGGCTGTTGTACTCGCAGGGCCGGCCCTCCAGCTTGGCTGCAAAAGCGGGAGCGGAGGAATGTTATTCTTTCCTGCCCTGCTCAGGGACGTCTGCAGAAGGCATCACATGGCTGCCAGATAAGGATCAGTTGTGAGTCTGTGGCTCCACACTGAGCTGCCTGTGCTCGGAGGTTCAGGCTGACTGCTGAACTAGACTAAACCAGAGGCAGGAAGGCTTCATACGCACCTCGGCAGATGCCACGAGCGGTGGCGCCCGTGAAGCTGGCTCCGTAGTTGCACTCCAGCCCTTTGGTGTGGTCGCAGGGCTCCGTCAGGCTGCAGTCCTCGTTCAGCTGCCGGGCGCAGACTTTGCAGCAGCCGCAGCCGTCCAGCGCGACGCTCACGCCGGGCGCGCACTTGGGCATCTCCAGCGGGCACTCGCACACGGCGGGGCACGAGGATGAGGAGGGGGAGGAGGAGGAGAGGACCTGCGGCGACAAATCCACCGTTAAAAGCTGGAATTTCTGAAGTCACGGCAAAGATTATTAGAGGAAATGTATCATTCGATCCGCGTGTCGACATCAGTTTCCCATCGTGAGACTAAAGGAAACAAAGCGGCTGCCGCCATCACTGTTGTTATTCAGAGACAGGTTGAGAAATACACGAGAACTCACCAAGCCGAGGCTTCCGAGGAAGGCGACAACAACAGTGAGCATCAGCATCTTGGATAAAAACCGTGTGCGCGTTCCAGCAGGTTCCTGTCCCAGGTGTAGGAAAAGTCAACAAGCGCGTGTTCGCAGGTATTCCCTCAGCGAGTCGTCTGGACGCGGCTCTCTGCTCGTCTCTAGTGTGAAGCAGGCGCAGCTCTCGGTAACGCCGTTCAGTCTGCTGAGGTCCGGCCACCTCTGGACATTTATAGAGGAGTGGAGGCTGACGTCATCCCCGGGCTGCCTGCTGAACTGTTCCCAAACTATGCCAGGAATGTTTCTCGGCGCATTTTCCATCCAAGAAGCTAAGCTCCACCCTGTCTAAAGCGTTTTTTCTTTTTTGAAATGGATTTTTCCCCCCTGAATCCCATCTGAACACACTTTCCGTCTCACATTTTCCCCTGCTTGTTTATTCCTCCTTTCGTTTTCTTCCTCTGCTTCTCACATATAAACTCGGGTCCTTTTCTCACGACGTATATGAGCTGTATTGTAACTGTATTGGCTGCTGTAAATGTTGGACTTCATCGTTTCACTTTCCCCAAAACTAAAGAAATATCGGTGACTTTTTGGTTTTTTCCGTTTAAAACGTGACATATGTAAATATAATCAAACCACGTCATGAAGGATTAACAGGTTATTATCGAGACGTTTACTTCAGTTATTGTCCCCGTTTAACAGTGTTTTCTTCTACTTCCTTATGAATACAGTCTGTTTGCATCATGATGTTGCAGTGTCCACGGTTAAAATAGCTGTAGTCTTAGTTTTTCCTGTGTAAATCCTGAAAGGTGTGGGCAGGAATACTTTTACCAGCGTCTATTTCTGGCTCGCCAGCCTTTATTCAGAGCAGCTAAACGTTTCCAGATGCGCACCGGAGCTCGAGCGCAGACGTAACGATATTGCCATATTTGGTATGGCAGTAGCCTACATTATTAACATATTTCACTTCCTTTGGTCAGCGCACCACAAAGCATTCCTGACAGCATAAAGGCTTGTTAAACGCGGTCCCCACGCACGGGCATTCCTTTTCCATTCATTCCTTTTCACGCAATCTGTCCATCACGTTCCGGGGCAGAAACGTGGGTCCCGCGGTCCAGTTTTCCACGGGGATGTTGTTCTGTTAGCGGTGCAGGAGACAAATACTTGGTGCGTGTCTATTTTTACCCCAGGGCTTTCAATCAGTCCCCTCCAGTTGGAAACAGTCACCCGAGGGAAACGAAATGCGTGGAGACGCAAAATAAAGTGTTATCGTCGCCACGAAACGGGACGCGTGCAGTTGTGTGTTTGTGTTTATCAGGATCGGACCCTTCACCTCTGTCTCCCTGTGGGAGATCTCCCGTGTAGACTTAACATAACGCACATGCTGTGAGACCGCAGCACTGAGCCACGCGGCTGAGGAGCGTCTCCGGTGAGTTCGGACTTCTTTTGTTCACTTGTTTTTACGAGCTCCGGTGTGGTTGAATTTAAGGGCTTTTAATAAAGGGGGGGGGGGGGGGGGGTCGCTTCAAAACATTGTGCGTTACGTTATGTTATGAGTGTGAGAATCTGCGAAGGTCAGCTGATGATTAGAAGTCTTGTTTTTAAGGGACCGTAAACGAACCACGTGATCTCCCGAGCGGCCGCGTGGACGACGGAAGACGGGGTGAACGTCGCGATGCGCGTCATGAACTTTCTCACAGCGACCGTCGGAGCCGAGGTTGTGACCGCGCTCCTGTTCTCATACTTCCATTTCGAGACGCTAGGCGGTGACGTGAAAACGCTGCCTTCACGACGCGCAGGCTTTTATTGTGAAGAGTGACCAGTGTGAGAACACGTCAGCGGTCGCCTCACCTCCAAATAGTCCGTGTCGTGTTCCAAACCATTACGCGGCTCGTATTTATAGTCGGTGGCTCGAGTCTGAAAGCGTGAGGCGCGCGCGTGGGGAGGGGGTGTGTCCGTGGAACATGTGCTCTCAGCTGCGTGTTATTCAGATAAACATGTGAACCCAACACTGAATGACGTCATCTTGGTTCAAGTTGAATTTATACTGTTAAATTGTGTTTTCTCACAAGCTGAGGTCGTTGGGTTCAGTGTGTTTGCAGTCAGGATGTGTTTGCTCGCATGGATGTGGGTCAGTCCTTGTTCCCGTCCTTGTTGAAGGACAATAAATAAATTGCTGGAACATTCCTTTAATGTGTCAGCAGTGCGTCCGTGCAGCCTTTGTGCGTGCATCCGTCCGTGTGTTATGGAAGTAGGAAACGGTGCTGTCATTGCACGTCAGCGGAGAATAACACGCAGCGAGCGGCCCTCATTCCACCGCTTCCCATTCAGGAAAGTCGCTCCAACGTGTTGTGATGCCTGGACGTAATAGTTTCCAAAAGAACCACATCCCACAACGCTGGAGGGACCGTGAGCAGACGGCTCCAGAAGCAGCCACGCCGGCCTCTCATGCGTCTGACGCTCGTCTGCCACGTTCCTCCACCGTTGGTGGAGAAGCAGTCGTCCTGTAACGAGGCGTGTGGACCGACGTGGACCGTGTGCTTCCTATAAGGTCAACTGTCTGTCGGGTGCTGCAGCGTATTCAGTCCATGTGTTCTGCTGCATGGAGGTGATTCAAACTCGTCTCAAATCCGGTCAAACACAGTAACGGTCTCTGATATTAGGAGACAAGTTGTCCTAATAAGGGATATGATGGGTTTAATCCATGGATGATAATCCTCATCTTCTGTCTAATCCCTGCGTGCTTTAAAAGTCACAGTGAGGGTTCAGCACGTGGTGTTTCCTGTGATCTGCTGGTACAGAATGACCCATTTATGCGCTGGAACTTCATAATCAGGCGTTGCTCAAACACGACGTCACCGGCCTCCAACGTGATGTGAAACAGCGCGGAGCAGCGCGTGTCAGATAAAAAAAGAGTGGAATCCAGGAGCTCTGTCGAAAAGTGAGCCGAAATGAGCGCCCTCTGCCGAGAATTCACAATCAGCCGCTCTGATTACGCGGAAACACGTGTGACATTTGAGGCCGAATACATTTAATTCCAGGAAAGAATCTCCCTTTGATGTTCTGACACAACGATGTGTTGAAGAGGTGTTAGTCATGTTTGAACGTGGAATTAAAAGCAGAGCCGATCTATTGGATCACTATCAAAATACTTCAGCGCCGCTCATCTCGTTGCTTTGTCTCATGTTAATCACAGTTTGCCCTGTGCACCTGTGTAATCATGCACATCTGTGTAGCGTCTCAGGCTAATCGTGCTAGACAATAATGTGGGGGAGGATCCCGTCTGCTTTCACTCTTCTTCTCTCATATCTCTCCTCAAAGTCAAAGGGATTTCCTCCGTCCAAAGCATCAGAAATTCCTCCGACTGAGGAGAAGAGAGGGTTTTTTTCCGGGCCGCATCCACAGATGGTGATGGAACAAAGGGGAGCGATCTGGGTGGGGGCAGGTGTTAGTGTTGGGGGGGGGGGTGATCCTTGATAGAGGAGAAAAGGAATGTGGGGCTCCAGGAATGTTTGGAGCAGTCGGGATAATTGAGTGAATCTGGAACAAGAAAAAACAAACCGAGGTCCCGCAGTGGAAGAATGTGCTTCTGGGACGTCTGCAGAAACATTCCATCCGTTCAGACGGCTTCACCGGGCCCACAGCTTCCTCAGATGGCACCACAGGGAATAGGACCCCCCAGACAGACACACTTCCTACATTACACCTCCCCTCTCATGCTGCTTGTTGAGTCTGTTTATGATTAGCACAATCAACTGACTGAGGTTAATGCTTGACAGCCTCGTTGCCTTATCGCTCAGGTTCCATTCGGAACCGACTATTTTCTTCTTGGCAAAAAGAGTGTCCTGCAAAAATACCCGTGAGGGTGAGGATGAACTTTATTGATTCCACAGTGGGAGCATTCAATGAACAGATTGCAGATACTTCTAGTAAAACCACAGCCTGAACCCTAAGAGGGGGAAAAGCACGTGGAGCCTTTGTGAATGTGCAGAAATGAACGATGCCCATTAATATTATTGCTATGAACGCATTGCTGCGGTTCCCCTGCGGGACAGAGCCGGCGCGTGCGTGGGCCGGCGCGTGCGCTCCCCGCGCCGCCGTGCAGCAGTGGGACATTGATTGACCCCGGGTCCGGCGTGTCACGGTGCGACCATCACGTGTAGCTCCCACTCCACACGTGATGTTCGCTGCGCGTCACCGACGCGCCGCCGCTCGCCTAAAGAGACCGGAGCAGCGCCGACTGACACCGAATGTGGCAAAATAACGAATAAAAACGCAACAGCCTGCAGGGGGACAAACAGGCGAGCAGACCGCTGCAGGTTCACCGGCGTTAGTTTCATTCATTCACCGACGCGTCCGCGAGCTTCTGCGCAGCCCGTTTCTTGTGTTGCCACATTTGAAGGTGTCAAGTAAAGGAAAGCAGAACATGGCTGGTTTGATGGCAGGCTTCGGCCACTACACCCACGCCGTGGTGCGGGGAATCCCCGCGTCCCTGGTCAAAGAGGCGCTCCGGACCAGCGCGTCGGAGGCGGACGTGGACCTGGACAAGGCGCGGAGGGAGCACGAGGCGTACGTGGAGGTCCTGAGGACCAGGCTCGGGCTGGAGGTGCTCGAGCTCCCCGCGGACGAGTCGATGCCGGACTGCGTGTTCGTGGAGGACGCGGCGGTGGTGTGCGGTGACACGGCGCTCATCACCAGACCCGGGGCTGAGAGCAGGAGGAGAGAGGTAGGGAGGCTTCCAGAGCTTCATTCAGGACGAGGGAAACGAGAAAAAAGTTTGATGTGAGCATCCTCCCCTCGGGTGTTCCTGTGCTCACGGCGAGTAATTACCCACAGACGAACAATATAGGGAAACACGTAAATGTGCTGCGTTTAGCCTGAGTGGCAGCTTCTAGATTTCAGCGGGGGCGAGAAAATCCCGCTTTATTCTCCAAATGCTTAATCCACAATTAACCTAATTGATTAATCGCCGGAGTCGCGTGATGCCGAATGAATTCTTCTGCAGAACCGCTCGAAACTTGGTGTTTGGCGGATTCATCATCACACACGAGCTCCACATGTGCGGACGCTGGAGCAGCGCTGCCGCAGCTCCATCACATTTTAACCATATACCGCTCCAGCCTCAACAAAGGGACGCGGTGATTATCCACGAGGCAACGCCCATCGCGGGGACGACCGTGTTCTTTATTATACACGCGTGTATTATGTGAGGCAGCGTGTCAGCGTCATCGTCTCCTCTGACTTTATATTCTGTGCAGGTCGAGGGTTCGGCGCGTCCCACGAGTTCTTCCCTCATAACTAATAATATGACATGATAATTGACTGTGTGCAATCATGACAAGCTGTGAGGAAGAGGAAATTGTATAGAAACCTGCAGCTGAAACACTTTGTCTCCGCTAAAATGAATGAATGAATTAGCGAGTGAATGAATGGAGGCATTTCTGAAAATAAACCAGTGTGAGTGCACTGGGTTGCAGTAGCTGAGGGTATTGAAGCCGTGCGCGTGCGTGTGTGCGTGTGTGCGTGTGCGTGTGCGTGTGCGTGCGTGTGTGTGTGTGTGTGTGTGTGTGTGTGTGTGTGTGTGTGTGTGTGTGTGTGTTTGCCTGTTCGTATCTGTGACAATGGAGGAGACGGCAGGACGGCTTCTCTCAAAGCCCCTGTCATTTCACATCACAGTCACTTCTCCCCTCTCACTGGTGCTAATGGTCCCCGGCTCCACTGGCAGCACGGATATTGATTGAAAATTCCAGCTACCTTGAGCCGCCGCGTTTCATCGGCGCAGAATGCGCTGTGTTTGAATCCTCCCCTGTGGATTGTGAAATCGCTCCCATTTTAGAGGGAATTCTTATTTGGTTTCCTAACAGTGCTCTGCTCGCGGGAGATATCAGCAGTGATGCATGGAAATTTGGCAAATACGGCACAAGTGCGTAAACAATAAGTTTGCAAATCACAGATGGATTCCAGCAAATGCAGAACTGGATCCTTTAGCTTCCAATAGAAGGCAACTGTCTAAAAGTTTAACGTCATTGTCATCGGAGGTGAACTTCTGCTGGAAACTAAACTAACACAACGCTTTTATACATCGAGGCGAGAGTCGAGCTGTAGGGTCAGTGCTGATAGTGCTCATTGAATCTGGGTCATATTTTCTCCCATGTGCTCCTGACGCCCATTGTTCATTGTGTAATCATTACATTTATCACTATTGCAGCGATAAAACCTGACTATTGCATGTTCAGCACGATCAAAGGACCAAAACACTGTCGTTTACAACTTTTCTCAGGCCACAGACTCCCATCTCCCTCACTGTTTACCACCGTTGCCGTGGTAACGGATAAGCTGATGCCGCTGATGCTTCCTGCGCTGCACGTCCGATGTGTTTACGTCGCTCGGTCTGTTGGGAGTTTGAACGTCATGCCTTTGTTTGCACCTCCAGGCAGACGACGCTGAAATGATTAGGTGCCTCCCCGCTGCTCCGACAGCCCCAATTCCACTTCTTGTCAGCCTTTTTTGTAATGAATAATTGTACTTGTGGGTGTGAGAGAAACCTGCAATTGTCTAATCAGCCCCATCCTTCACTTTGACTGGTGTGCACTTGGTTGGTGCCATCGTGGGACGGCTCAGTTTTCTGAGACTTCCACATTTGCACATTTAATAGTGTATTTCTTTGTATTTTTGAATCTATAATAAAAAAATCCAACTTTTTCATTTGCAGCTTTGAACCAGCAGCACTTCTGTGGCCTCTGAACGTCTTGGCTGTGTGGAAGTATCTCCTTTTTGCTGCTGATTAAAGTGAGAGCGCTGCTCCATGCGCAGCCTTGCACAGACTCCTAATAGCGTTCAGTCTTGGAGCGAGGAAGAAGCCAACCTGATCCTCAGGAGGAAATCAACCCTCGCTGTGAATTTAATTGCACGATTCTGATATCTGACCTGGAAGTTTAATGAGTGACCGCCAGAAAACAGGCTTTCTTTCTGTCTGTGCATCAGTGTCTGTTTTGTTGCAGTGAACGCACGAGCCGTTTCTACGTGTTCTTATCCTGGGATGTTGATTAAACGGTGGCTTCTTTGTTAGTTAAAGAATAAACCAGCATGTTTCATAACCGATCAGAGGTCGACGCTGGTTTCGTCCGTATGACACATGGATTGAAAGAACTTAATGAACGTTTCTTGTTTGCAGGGATCAGATCCATTAGGCTGCGGCTTAAAAGCTTCAATACTGGCGGGAATATTGGCCTAAATGCACTAAGTTATTATCTACAGCAGACTGGAGCACAGAGTCTCCCACAAAGAGCCAGAGTCATTAAACGCTGGTCTGACACTCTCTAAAGGACCAATAATGTGAAAAGGAAATGTTCATAAACATTCACAGGTGTTTAGCATAATGGAGAGTGTGTGTGCAGTGGATGTAGAGTGCGCGAGGGTCAAAGGTCGTCTCACATTTCAGATACTGAGAGTTCAAGGTACGAATGTGTTGCACTTCAACCTTCAACAGATCGTTGCTGCAGCACCTTATCTAATGCTGGACTGTGATATGAGGAGCGCTTTAGGATCCCTTCAACTGCAGCGCGGCTTGCAGAGCACCTTTGTCTGTGAACATTCAGCCGGTTCACTGAGCTGAGGTGCTGCGCTTCTATAATGCGGCTCCTGCTAACTCCCAGTCAAGCATGTAATTGGCAATTAGACGTGTTGTGGCTGTGACGCTGGTTAAGGACCATGTCCACATCCTTGTCCCTGTCAGGTTTCAGCCCAGAGCATAAACAGTGGAAACAGAAAGACAGAATAATATATTGTTTCAACATTTTCTATACTCGTCTCCTGTATTTGTACCAGCTTCAGAGTGAACATAATGGTGAGCGAGTGATGTCTACAACCAATTAAGCTGCAAACTTTGAGTCATTAGAAATAATGTAAACGTCTTCCTGTGAAAGCTTTGGTGTCATGTCTGGAGGCAGGACGGGAATATCTGCAGCACAGACACAATATTTGGGTCATGTTTTCGCAGACGTAATATTTAGCCGGTGTTCCGGCCGCGCGGCCCCTTTCCGCTCATACCTCACGTAGCCGCCTCCAAACTAACAGCAAACAGCGAGTTGGCCGGCAGACGCATTCCTCGCCGCTCCCGTGAAGACTTCCCCGACGGAAGCGCTCTGGTTTCCTTCAGGGAGGCTTGACATCCGCGTGCGAGACACCTGGATGTGGGACGGGGTCGTGGCATTCCTGCCTTTCCTCCGTCTGACTCCACATCTGGCACGCTCATCCCGCCGCGCCTCGTCCACAGCCTTCACATTCAGCCGCTCCCGTTAAATGGTCTGAGCGATATTGGTTAACCTACTTTCAAGACGCGGATAAATTATATTTCCAGTAATACGATTATAGCGGCGGCAAACGATCGCTCTGCCAACACGCCTGTTGTTACTCGCATTGGAAACGCATTGAGGACCAGCGGTGGAACATTCCACTCAGAACACATTTGAAGCTCGCCAGATATTTGAACACGGCCTCCGGTACCTGGAGACGGAGCTCACCTGTGTTTTGTTTTAACGTTTTCATACCTGATCCGGAGCGATAATATTTACAGAGCGTCCGTCTCCATTGAGCAGGAGGAGAAGGAAGCAGCAGCACCAGCTGAAGTGTGAATTAGCGCTAGCGCGCTGTTCTCACATTGCACAGACTGCGACTGAATTAAATTTTACTCGAGTCACACTCATGTGTCGAGCAGTGGGTTCAAGGATTCGGCTGCATCATCTCTTTGTGTTCCAACATGTGCGGGGACTCCTTGCCCTGTGTTGTGAAGCCTGTATAGAGCAGACCTAACCCCCCCACACACACCTGCCCCCTTTTGGCCCCGCGTCGACCCCTGCGACCCCCCGGGCTGACGCGCGGCGCCGCCCCCTCGCCGACAGGAGCTGCTCTCCAGCAGACGACCGGGTCGCGCTCAGCCGTCGCCGTGGGTGTGTGAAGGTCTGGCTCGGTATGCGAGACGGAGCAGCGGAGGACGCGGAGGCAGGCGAGGAGAACAGTCTGGCTAAGGTCAGAGAGACTGTAGAAAGGGCCCCAGACAAATAAAGGCCCCATTTATTGAGTGGAAATGTCATGCTTGCCTTGCGCTCCCATCTGGCCGGAACAACCTTTCTCTGCCCTCATAATCACATTCATCGTCTGCTGCAGAAACGAGGGCTTCACATCACTTTGTAGCATCTTGACCTTTGATTGCAGGAGCGCTGATAAACCCAAATCAACCCAAAGCACCTGGAATACTCCGAGTACATTAGCCTCCTGCGTTGGCCCGTTGGCCGGGTTTGTTTACTTTAATAGTATCAGGCAGATTTTGCACACGCGTTGATTAGTCCCTGAATGCAGCACATGTTAAAGGTGGCCCTTATTTAACCCGACAAATAGCTGCTTGGTTGCTTTTTGCTGCTGAGTTACGGTAGATAAACTTCTCACGCTTGATGATTTCTCACTCTCATCCACCCACTTTCTATTGAAACACACAAACTCCCCAATAAATAACGAAGATGATTCATTGTGGATCATTGAAGGATCCCAGCATTAGACCAGCTTCCACTGAGCCCACGCAGGCTGAGACTGAAAGGATCTGGACTGGGACTCAAATCAAGAGTGACGTAAGCGTTTGTTACCATAAGGTCAATAACGAGACGTTTCTCCTGAAATTCCTCGCTGATCTACTGTAACGCCGCTTGTCGTGTGTCGGTTCCAGTCGGGCTCTTCTGACACTGAGACATTAGAACCCCCCCACCCCTTGGCCTCACGTCAACTCAGAGGCGTTGGGCTTTTGTATTTACGTGTCAGGATGATGTCAGCGCGAGGCCGTGACGCACGGCGACGCCTCTGGGATCGTCCTGAGTCGTTGACACCAGAACCAGCGTGTGGTTTGGACCCGGAGACGGCGCGGCGGCGTTGTGTACCGATGACGACGCGCTGAGAATCTGCGTGAGCAACAAGTCGCGCTGTTGAAGCTGAACGGGGCTCTGTTTTCTGCGACGCTGCAGTTGTGGGTGTTGAAAAGGAAAATCCTCCTAAACGCTGCCCCGTCCGGAGTTTTCACACGTGAACAAGAAGTGATTTGTCTTAGGGTTTTTTTTCCTGCATGCTTCACGTCTTCTCTTTCAGTTTTTGCACGTCCATCAAAGCGTGGAACAAATATCACTGCCTCAATATGAGCGTTTTCAGCTTGCGCTTCATTGGGACCTGCTCATCACTCATCATTGTTTTTGGCCTCCCATTGGGTCACACATGTGCCCCGCGCCCTGTAAAAAGCCTGTGAAGGTCGAGCGCCTGCCCTTTAACTCCCTCGGTTGATCTGAGGTCTCAGACACGGGCGGCGAAACGCAGGTGAATATTTTCCACATGACGGCGCGTCAGGAAATGAGTGTGAGTGGGTGTCGCAGCCCGTCGCGGCCCGTTGTGTGTGCACCATTAGCGTGTGTCACTTCCATCCTGACGTCACACAGCCAATATTGACAACACACTTAATGCCGCGCTGTATTTATGATAAAGGCATTAATCACCAACCAACAAGTGTCTTGTTTTGTTTACAATAAGATTGTATTAATCTGTTAAAATATTAAAACGAATGGCATTCCATAGGAAACTACAGCTGCATGTGGTGCCTGCTGCTGCAGAGTTAGCGTGTGCATGGGAAGCTGAGGCGCCCGGTGTGGCCGGGCAGGTACCGGGCTCCAGCCGGGGGTGGGGGGTGATAGCATGGCCTGCCCTGTCTGCTCCGGCTCTCACAGTGGGGTGTGATGTCCGCTCTCAGTCTGTTCTCACGCCAACAGTCGTAGAGAAAGCACAAAGCACACAGCTCCTCTGCAGAGCCAGCAGAAACGGGCCGAGTCCGAAACGTCAGCGTGATGACATGATTCATGCCGAGTCCAACCCTGCCTTGAGCTCCTCAAATGCATTTCTGTTTATGTCAGCTGTGCATTAGACATCATGGGCTTTGGCGAATGTGAGCGGGAATGTAAACCGTATCGTCGCTATCGGTTTAATCTCGGCGCATGTCGGAACACGGCTGGAAGCAGTCAAGCGTTTTACCACATGTTCTCCTTCTTAAATGAACTCTGGGACTCTTTAAAAACCACACGTGTCACTTCACATTTACGTTTTACACCCTAATGTCATTATCTGCCACGTTTCGCTGAGCTGGAGTCTTTGGATGTGGAGCTCGCGGACCGTTCATGAATCCCAGCACATGTCCATGTAACATAGTGCAGCAGGTGGCTGCCGCGGCTCCAGCCTGTGTTTATGCATGCGTGTGTCCAGGGGTGGTGAAGTTCAGGGCCGTGTAATTGTTATGTTCGCGCCACAGCATGACCGGTGCGTGTTACATAACGGCCCCTTTCTATTGTGTAACTGTGTTTATTTAGTTTTCCAGCAAATGCTCTGCTAAAGAGGTGAATCTGGTCCAAAGACTCAGGAGGATACGCGGGCCTCTGAGGTGGAGCGGATGAAGTATTTCGTTGGCACAGCACTTGGAAAAAATACATCAAGAGTGTTGGGAAACGCTTTTGAGAGCGTATGTGGAGGGGTTTTTTTGTCCTCTCATTCATGTAGGGAATTCTATGGGAGCGCTTCCACTGTGTATAATGTGGTTTTACTCTTTGGTGTGGAAAGACTCTCATTCCCAT
The DNA here is from genome assembly GCF_900634795.4 of Betta splendens. NCBI lineage: Eukaryota > Metazoa > Chordata > Actinopteri > Anabantiformes > Osphronemidae > Betta > Betta splendens. Next base: position 4,099,497 of record NC_040884.2, read on the forward strand.
CTGCAGTCATGCTGCAGATGGACGTCTCACCGTTGTGCGATCCGGCGCTGGTTCTGTGGCTGCGGCATCATTTTGAATGCGTTGTTTAAACAGAATGCCGACGACGTCCCACACGTGAAGAGAAGCATTGCAGCTCAGTGGAAGTGACAGGAAGCTGAGGCTGGAGACTCTTATTGTGGCGGTGCTGTTGCATTCACTGTACTTGTACCTACCTGCATCACAGCACCTGATTAGAGGAGGAGCTCCGCCCACATCACTGTGTCTCCACAGACCTTTCTCCTCATCGTCCTGCATCTCCTCATTTCTAAACTGCTTTGCATCACAATGCAGCAAGAAGCGAAGGTTCACGAACTTCTCTGCACGTCCCCGCTCCTGTTTTTTCTGCTGGTGCCGGCAGCCCAGAGGGGTCGCCGTGTAGAGTGAAGGGGAAATCAGCTCTGACAGAATGACAAGCTTCTCCGCTTCTTAGCGCTCACCATAAACTCATCTAATTGCTCTGGGGCTCCAAACCCACAATAAGAGCTCATCCGCTGGGGCCCGGAGCAGCGGGAGACTTCCGGAAAGTTGGAAAGTTTAGGAACGGCTGACGCGTGTGCGCTTGTAAGTTTATCTTCCACCAAACGAAACACGCAAACATGAGCTGATTCTGCTCATGTTCCCTCAGCAGAACCCAGTCTGTGGGTGTTTACGCGTGCATGCCATTGTGTCGCGGTCACAGGTTCGAGTTAATAATAACAGCTCTGCGTGGGGTGAACGCTGGCACGCTGCCGGACTCCCGCTTCTCTGGAACTGCAGGCAGGTGCTCACAGGTCAGAGGCCGCCGGGTCGGGAGGCACTCATGAGCCGGAGTCCCGCTGGCCGGGAGAGGAAGGCTCATGTCAGCGGGTCAGAATGAATCAGCACATTAGCAGAGCAGGAAGCTGGACAGCCCCGTACTGTATCAGCTCTGCAGGTCAAGCAGTTATTTCAACAACAGCCGCTTCCAGGAACTTCAAGCCACTTTGCCTTCTGCGGTATTTCTAGTGATTTTCAGTAAATGTGGGGATGCAGATAAGGATTATATTCTTGATTCATTCTGTCGGTCAGCTTATGAATGAAATAAGCCGGATAACAACTGTGTTGAATACATTTGGTTGTGGCTTTGTGTAAATATTTGACAGTTCTCAGTAACTTTTGCATCATTTCAAAGGAATACTTGAATGTCGGGCTCTGTTGGAGAAGAACCAACTCCTGGTTTACGGTGTCGGCTGCACTCAGTCTTGAGTAATGTTCAGCGCAGCTACAGAATCAATTCATGTGAGCCGGAACACCGAGGAGTCTGCTCACAAGTGCTTGTCTCAAGCGATCCATCACTTTATCTGGCGAAGCGTGTCCCCGGGGAGCGCGGGTGATGGAGAGGAGCGTGCGGGTCATGTTTCAGGGCCTGTTTGCAGGGGATAATGTGGACGGACGACGATAAGGGGCTCGCTCGGCAGCCTCAGAAATAGAACCTTAACTCGATAGCGCGGAGATAAATGCGTTTCAGCCACGAGGCCGCCCGCGTCTGCGTCTGAGCGGAGGAAGTGCTGCAACGAGGGCCACGTGCGGCGAGGATCAGGTGTTTTCGGTCCGTGGGGGAGCGGACGTTGAGGCGCAGGTGCATTCCAGCGCGCTGAACAGCAGAGGTCAGTTACTGGGTTCGCTCTGGTGATTTGGCTCATAGTCCGACGCTGTCAGCAGCTGGAGCAGCTGTGGCACAGCTCAAGGAGGCAGTTCAGACGCTTTCAACCCCCAAAAAAAACACAGCTATTTATAGAGTTTGAATTGTCACTTTAACCTAGATGACAACCTGTTGTTGTAAAGGTTTACATTGTTGATTTCTGGCAAACTGTCTCACACTGTCTGCTGTAGACTACACACAGATAATCCTGCTGTCTGGAAGGAAGACGATGCCGAGGCCGAATCCACGGTTCCGCTTCTTTGTGTGGGTGAGACCTCCCAGTCCGAGCCTCGATCCCACCCAAACACTCACAGACGCACAAAGCCTGTAACGCATAAATACACAAATGCATCCAGAGCCAGACAGACACACATACGCGCCATTAAATGGGAAAACAAACTGAAAGGCAAGGGTCCAGGAACAGTGCTCGCGCCTGAGGAGTGCGTCCCACACAAACCAGTAGACACGGGTCCCGGGGGTCCCAGCATGCACTGGTCAGCGAACCGAGCCGCGTGCAGCCCAGGCAGTGCAGCTCCGACCCGTCGATCCTCTGCTCCCGGATGCTACCGTTGGACCTCTTCTAACCGGGCGGCAGCTCGGGTCCGGCTGCTGCAGCTCTGTGCACGAGAAAGCGGGCGATTTATGCGAACGCTGGTTCCAACGCGTGCTCCCGTTACCGACGAGCACCTCTGCCCAGAGGCGTCGAGGTCGCGCATCGTCAGCAGCTTCACTCGTTGCTGTGGTAACAGGCTTGCCGGCTTCTTAAACGTCTGTGGATTCTGGAGATAACGTTACATGCGGCTCAGTGCGCCGCGCGCCAGGTGTGCTTTCATCGCGCCATGATTAAAACCCCCGACGTGACTTTGCCTCGTCATTCGGCCCAAACTCACCCAAAGGAGCGAGGAGGGTGAGCACTGTGCGTTCAAGCCACTGGCGGAGCCGCTCGCCTTGTGCCACATTTAGCACAGCACTCGGACTGAAAGCGATGCACTAGTTTACTGAGGTGTTAATAGACGTGATCCTCTGCAGCTGCGCAGAGTTAGAGAGTGATTATGTCTTTCACTCATAGGATGTGTCTAGAATTTGTCCGGCCTAATCACATCTGTGTGTGTGTGTGTGTGTGTGTGTGTGTGTGTGTGTGTGTGTGTGTGTGTGTGTGTGTGTGTGTGTGTGTGTGTGTGTGTGTGTGTGTGTGTGGCAGCACCTGTGAGTTCTGAGTAAATACATGTGGTCTCATCTGAGCTGTGAACCTGGAGCAGCTTTACTGTACGTCACCCTCTGAAACGCTCACATTCAGCACATTCGCTCACTCAAACACACACGTGCTCGTTTTGTGGATGCTGTCATGCGCTTTAAATAGTCCTCCTCCTGGTGCAGAAGTCGTTTACCCCGAGCCATGAGCTAACATCAATCTTACCCCTCCGACCCCCCCCCCCCCCCCCTTTTCTCGCCGCCTTCAGTCGTGTTCCTTTTGTCTACTGTCTGTGAGGAAGATGACATCAGCCTCCACAGACCGTGCAGGTCAAACACCCACATCCTCAGCTACTGCTGGTTCCTCTGCCAACACGCCATTAGCTCAAACTGAATGTAAGTTTGAGCTAATGGCCAAGTCTTAATAAACTTTTATTTTGAAAAATCACCCTATGAGAATACTGATAACACAATAATAATGATAAGTAACGTTTACAGTGAGGTTCCAGCTGCTTAGGAGGAAGCTCCACTTCCCTGTTTTTGTCTGCTGCTCTGAGACATAAACACGGCCCACAGACGGGTGGATGCACAGCGCGGGCTGGTGACAGAATAAGCCGCCCGGTCACACAGCGAGGAAGTGGAAATGAGAACTAATCAGATGGAGCTGGGGTCCAGTCAGAAAAAGGGTCAGAGAGCTGTCTCTTACACAGCCTCCATCACAGCACCTGCTTTCCCCATCATCCCTTTGTAGCCGTCCCTCTCTGCTGTGCTGTTCTACGGCCCGCTGACTTCAAACATGAGCTACTTCAGGAATGATAATGACAGAAACATGCCTGGAAAAATAGAATTACCAAAAAATACACTCGGCGCTTTGTGTTGCTGGGTCCATTCTTTGTGCGTGAGTAATTGGCACGAGAGCCACCGGGTGATTGATGGTTGTTCCCTCGTCTACCTGTTTACCCGCGAGCATGCGACGGGTCGGGCACGTCCACGACGTCCCCCAGCAGCACACCTGTGATGTGCCAGGTCTGAGAACACACACACACACACACACACACACACACACACACACACACACACACACACACACACACACACACACACACACACTGGGAGCCTGTGAGACGTTCCCACTGTGCTCCATTTCACATACCGATCCTCTGACAGCGCGTCTGCTCTTATATGATTATATTCAAGGTTTACAAAAGTAAATGACACCTTCAGTTTGAAAGATGTGTTTTTGTTTTACGCGTCCACCGCTGAGAGAAAAAAAAGACCAATTATACTTCAGCTGTTGAATGTTTCAGACAGAGCAACATGTGGCTCCGTCTCCGTTTGATCCTTGTGTTGATGATTAGTTTTAGAAAATATTGTTTATGCCGTATGTGACATTTTATTAGGTCACACAAATGGAACTCATTTGCACAGCGAGACATTTGAACAAAGCGCAGAAATCATAAACTACAATTAAATGCACAATTTCACATTATAGACTTGAGCGCATATAAATTACACTGCTCTCTATGTTACATAATGATGCAGTGGGGAAAAACCTTACACTATGTAAGTGAGACTGCAAATAATTTCTGCAATATGTGTTCTAGGTTGTTATATTATGTAATATAATTTAAATTATTAGTCACCACAAAAGCGGTAAAGCAGCCGAGCAGACTGCTTCGTGTCGATTCGCTTGGCTTCCATCCTGTGCTGCCAAAGTCATTGCATCTAAGGTTACTGTTTTGTAGAGATTTACTTCAGTCTCATCAGTATCGACTCTAATTGTTGTTACCAATATTCACCTTGGAACCAGAGAAGCTCAATTCCCTCTACTGTGTCTTTAGCAGCTTCCTTCCTGGATGACATCTATGTGTTGAGCATGTGTCAGATTAAACATCCCTGGTTTACACAGTTGAGGTAAACTCTGTGATTCCTCCGTCCTTTTCTCTGCGAACATCAATTATCACAAGGTGACAATGAGTTTGACACAGGATCATATTTTTTATTTGCATCAGACTCACTCCCAGTAACTAACTGTCTGGTGCCCTCCGGTCCACTGTGTGGTGACATGTAGTCGGGTCTGTCTGATGGTGGTCCTGTTTTTCAAAATAAAATAAAAGTCGTAGTTTACAGGCTGGGAGGTTTGTTTCTGCCAACTACACCTGTCTGAGTCGCACGTTCCTGTGTAGTAAGCACCTGAATAATTCAGTTCATACAGCCCTGTTTCCAGAATATTACTGTATATAGAATGCCAAGATTTGTGTTTACAAGTAAGCAAGTGAAATCTTTCTAAATGTAAAATACCCGTTAGAGTTTTGCACTGAAGTGTTTCTTACTCAGATTCTGGTGGCCCAGTACATCATTCCATCGGTGAACGTGTGGACCACATGGCACGTAACCCTGCACATTCATGGCAGTCACGCCTGCGAGTCACAGCAGGCTCCGTGTCAGGGCGTCAGCGCATCAAAGCCTCCTCAGGAGGGAGCGGAGGTCTCGGCCGTCACCTGCTTAGCACCAGTCAGCACCAGTCGCAGACACGGAGCCAACAGACGGACCATGTAAGGCTCTGGTGCCGGTGCGGATCATGACTCAGCGCGTCTCAGGCTCAGAAGAACGGCTAGAAAATGCACCTGTTGGTTTATGAATCATTAAATCTGTGCTTTTGTCGAACCTTTTTTGGTTTGCAGGCCCTTGAAATAGACCAATGTCATCATTTACTGTAACTCATTTACAGTGTCTCAACTAGTTTTTTTTATTATTTATTACGGTACCATCCAAGTGGCAGAGGTCAACGTCTGTCTTGACTCTAATCAGCTGATCAATTAAAAATCAGGCGTGAGAACAAAGTGGCCATTTATGGAGCCAGTCGTCAGGGAAAAGGACAGAATGACTTTATTATGAGCTATTTAATGACAGCAGCTGTGGACTGAAATAAAACACCAGGAATGTTAACTATGTGCTCTCCAGATTTCTTAGTGTTTGTCATACAGTATCATATTTGATGGCTCACTTAGTCATCAGCTGGACTTTTGTCCTTAGGAAATGTTCAGTTACTGAAGTGGACACGTAAGGGAAGTGGAAGCACAAAATGGAACCACATTTTCCCACCTCCTGATTCTTCTTCAAGGACTTTGACCAGTGGAACTGATTGTTCTTCAACAGGACGGCGTCCTGCGTGCGCTCCTTTTCCATTGTGTCAGATGGCCCCTCTTTGTTTATTTACTGCTGCTTACGGGTGGAATTTGCTTTTGTTGGAGAACCTACGACCACAAGCCTCCGCGATTACAATGGAGCAATTTGGAGCGGAGCCAAAGCCCCTCCGTAATGAGGAAGGGATTAGCGTGAAGCCAAATTCCTTGTCATTCTTGCCATAGTTTCTCAGAGAAATCCACATTTTCCTTGCGTTCGTCTCTCCGACCATCTGTGTAATCCTCTCAGATTGGGTATATGACATCATCGGGTGATAACGCCATGAGAGCCTTTGGCCTCCTCGGGAAACTCTTAAAAGACTGGGCCAGAAATCAGAACAAAGTTTAAGGGATTTGGAAAGGTTTTCGAATGATGCACGAATAGATTGTCTCTGTCGGACTATTTTCCTGCTTGAAGCATAAGAACATTTGATTTTGGTTTCCAGCGCTTAGATGAGCAGGACCCTTGAATGGAGAACACCCCAGTAGTCGCCCACAGTGGGAAAATCTCCCCTCCTTCATTTATACTTCCAGACTTTTATTTGTTTGAAAGCCTTTTACGTCATTTGATTTAGTTGAGCTTTTCATTTTGTAATGCACTAAATTATGCAACTGATGTCTGTGGAGCGGCTGATGAAATATGTGGATCTGAACCAGCAGCATTACAATTAGTCACAGAAATAAAGCTGGGCCCGAAGTTGACGAGCGGAGCATCGTTTATCCTTGTACCAGTGAGACGAGCGCTGAACTGAGAAGAAGCAATAAATAACGGGGCGAGAAAATGCCAAGCGAATGCTTTATGAAAGATAATTCACTCGCTCGCTCGCTGTCTGGAGATGGAGTCTGCCCAGTCTGTCCATTTTCCTGTCTTTTAGTCATATTACCATTGTATGTAACCTAAGGATCGCTGTACTTTGTGCCCCTGAGGATTCGGTCCACCTCATCGCTCCCATGGGTCTCAGGAGACCAGTGTTTGGAAGTCGCTCAGGTGCAGAAAGGTTTTATTATTTTAAATGCATCCTACGATGTTGTAACTTGTCTTTCTCGTGGCACATGATCCCAGCGCCTGAGCAGATCATTGCTTTTTCAGGATGTGGCATAAATCCCCAACAGGGACTGTGTGACCTTGAACCCTCTGTTTGGACCGCTGCAAATTTTGGATTTCTGCGTCAGCTGCTGAAATGAGTGACTGACAGTGACCTTGTGTCGTGCAATCAGAGTTTTACACCTGGTGATGCTTTAGTCCAGTGACTACATGCCGTGAGCAGGGCGCTAAACATAGCCTGGGCCCTGAACGCGTGGCCTTTGTTTAGCACTCACTAAAGTATTTATCGTCATGCACCTCTATGAACCTTGACTTCAACATGTAGGTGGGGCGTGAGCATGAAGTCAGCACACTAGTATGTGTGCATTAGCAGCTGTTCATTATAGTTCAGGCTGCATGTGCGTGCTTGTCTGATTGTGTGCATCCATGACCACATATGTCAGCACGTGCTCACACAGTGAAGCGTCCTCCTCGCCTCCAGTACTGACGCCTCGGCTTTGCCCTCGCAACTGCACTATTTCTGTCTGTGAAACAGGAAGTGAGACCTTCACCGCCAGGTGCAAACTGAAGCCGCATGAAATGATGAATGCGCAGTAATCATCAATCGGGGAACAGAGGGGAGCGCTTGATTTGTTCATACACACAATCAGCAGTGAAGAGAGGCTGTTGGGAGAGTAAACGGCAGTAACAGCATCATGCGCTGCCTCTACACGCTGCCTGTAATGAGCACACGGCTTGTTGACGTGTCAACAACGTGTGTTTATTCAGATCCAGGCAAATCAGTTTTCGGCGACTTTCTCAAGAACCATGTTGTTATCAGGATGAGTCACTCATGACAGCAGCTGCTATTCTTCTTTTAGTTGCTATAATGTTTAATATACAAGACGTTTAATAGGAAACTGATGAATCAGGGGATTGTCAGAAGAAGGACCGAAAAAAGTAACTCATTAAAGCTAAAACTCATAAAGTTGCTGCTTTTAATGGTGCAGACAGTTCACTTAATCATTTTAGAATGAGGAGTGGACTCCTGGAACAGTTAGACTGCAGTTCAGCGAGACAGGCCCTTGCACTACCTGCAAAACACCCAGCGTGTCGGTGGATAATAACAATGATCAGAGGAACAATGTCTGGTATGCTGCAGCGGCAGTGGAGCCGGCTGCAGTATACATTAGCCCTAATGGTGCAGAATCCTCAAGACCTGCAGAGGGAGGGAGGCTTTGGATCAGCGGCTCCTAGAATTCCAGCAATGTTCCAGCTCAGACCTACCACCAGGAGGGTGTGTGTGTGTGTGTGTGTGTGTGTGTGTGTGTGTGTGTGTGTGTGTGTGTGTGTGTGTGTGTGTGTGTGTGTGTGTGTGTGTGTGTGTGTGTGTGTGTGTGTGTGTGTGTTGCTGGCAAAGGCCCGTGGAATGGAACCGTGTTAGAACCAGTGGTGACTGTGGAATTTTCTCCTCATCTGCTTTAGGCTTCGTTAAACCACAGCTGGCTCTGCCACAGGCAGCGTCTCTGGTTGGTAACACAGACTCACCAGCTGGGCGAAACGCTCGCTCCAAACTGCAGCGCATCTCGATCAGCGCCGCCCCTACGGTTCGCAGCGCGTACGCGCATATGCACACGACCGGGGGCCCAACGGATGCAGCCCCTCGTGAGGTAGAACCGCAGGTCGGTTTGGAGTGAATCTGTTTTGCAGCGTCTCGGGCGAACGTCGGTATTTGCGGCTGGGAAAAACATCAAGTATTCAGAAAGGACATGCTCGAGTGTTTGCTTTTTCTGCTTCGCCGTATGCATCCTGTGGTTCTGAGTGACTGGCTGCTGGCATTACGTAAAGCCAGACTCCACGCTTATATATATTTTTCCACCTTAGCTTTGGTAAATGATTCAGCAGTGCCTGACAGAACGAATGTTTTCAGAGCTCGGTCATGAGCATAAACAGCCTTCGAGTCGTCTTGTGCTGATGGTGACTGAGCTGCGGTTCGTCCACGTGTCCGTGTGTACGCTGCACGTTCGCATCGGCGTGACGCCTTCGTGTCACATGTACAGTAGCTTCTCCTCTTTCGTGGCCTTTTGCACATTCCGGTTTTGTGAATGCGTGTGCGATTCGCGCCGAACCGCGAGGCTCCGGCCGTTCGCTGGTCCCCGGTCGACGGTGCGACCCGCACCACAGCGTCCCCGTCTCTGCTTGTATCACCAGCTGGCAATTACGTGCTCCATCGACAGACACACAACCTCGCATGCACACACAGACCTTTTTGACTTGATTAGTAAACCTAATGGATCACCTCGCTCTGTATTCTAGGAACATTCCATAAAGCAGAGAGCCAAATAATTGCTTTCCAACAGCAAAAACGCGACAAGCGCTATCGCACAACTGCCCCCTCCTCCTCCGCATCTACCTCCACCTGCACCTCCTATTTCCTCTTCTCATTGGTTTCCTCAATTGTGCAGAGGTGGTGAGACATGCTCTACCATGTTAAGATCTAGTGTTTCTCAAACCAAAGGAGCACAAATTGTGAGAAATGCCATTTTATTTTAGATTTCAGACGTGAAACAACAAGGCAATTCATTTGCTTAATGAGTGAAATCCCTTGTTGAGCTGTTATGCCTAGCACAGGCCTGTGAAAAATACAAAAGTCCTGTTCCTTATCCCTTTGAGGATTTCTAGTTGTCTGCTTGGCAGTGGTGCAAAATATCAGCAGCAACAAAGTCTTTTACAGACGCTTGGGGCGCATTGAGAGATTACAGGAAACAGGTAGGAGGTCAGGCCGTTTGTGTCATTTTGCTGCAAGGTGAGGAAGAATTAAAGAGGCTCATTAAGTTCAAACGCTGAGCTTGAACGCAAGTCCAACGCTTGATTAACATGTGATCCTGTTCTGAGCAGGAGTGATGCTCATCTAAATGATGCGTGTAGTTGCCTGAAGGTTTGTAGTTGTTTTGTGTGTGTATGCACATGTCTGTGCATGCATGTGTATATATAAACATCTAAACTGGGTCAAGTGGGAACCGTATGCACACGCTGGCACCTGGCATGTGCACCTGCACAGGTTTCTGGACACCGAAGTTAAAACATGGTGCACAGGTACGTGTTGTTTTTACCCAGCGTGCTCACAGTCAAGTTTGCACGCAGTCGTGCATTTTTTTGTTAGCTTAGCATTTCGTGTCGAAGCAAAGGCTCGGCCGGGGGCGGTTTTCCTCTCCGCTTCGCTCACCCAATGAGATCACGCCATCCAGAATCCGGAGAATGCGAGGAATGGTGAGCTTCTGAACAGTGCTATATGTTATCAGATTGGAGGGAGGGTGGAAATTTGATCAGCGTCTGTAACGGTGAGGGGAAGGAGGGAGGAGAAGGTGACGCTTCTTCACCTTTTATAGATTCTTCTTTCTGATCCACCTATAGCAGATGTGTTAGATCTGATGTGGAGCTGCCACTCAAATATGATCCGATGTAGATGTAGGTCATGGCCATTCTGCCTGAATTGCTGTAATTGTAATTCATTGTCTCACAGTTTGATGACCACAACCAGTCGAGGCAGATGGCCACTGGATCCAAACCTGGTCCTGGTAGAAGTAAAGGCTTTTAACAGGTGTCACTGTAAGACCTGTAGGAGAAGAGACGGTACAGAAAGGATTTTTGTTCCCCAGAGCAAATCCATCCATCTCTGCACCTGGCAGGTCCACAAGTGGGACTTCACATTCCAGAAGAAACACTCCGGAGAAGGATTATTATCAAAGTCACATTATTTTAGTCTAGACTTCTAGTTTGTAAAACTGAAACATGAGTCTGAGGAATGTCTACACTTCCAAAAGTAAAAAGTGCGACACAGCAGAACTTCACATCACTAAGGCTTAGCAGGTCCGTGCTTGATGTGGAGTCTTGATGAATGAGGCTTTTCATTGTTTTTGTTATCTTTGAAAAATCATCAGACTCGAGGGTTTCTTAAGTATTTGATTCATTATAAAACCGGCGCGGTTATTTCCTGAGGCGAGGTCGCCTCGTTGACCAGACGCGCAGACCGGGCGATGTGTGTTTAACGCGGCTTACATTACGGCCTGTCACGTTTCACCTCGGCGGCGCGAGGCAGGGAGGGAAAGGATGTGGTTCATTCACGGCTTAGTGCAGGGCTTCAAAGACACAGCCCGCATGCTATCACTGACAGCCAAGCAGAAGCTGTGGGCGACTGGATTAGGTGGGAATAGCTCATGCATTGGTCAGCTAGGCCAGACAGTGCAGCTGGCACGTAGCCCACAGCTTAGCTAATGCCCCGTAAGCGCTTTGAAATGATTGGTTAAACACTTACTTTATCAGTGTAATCATCCTTCAACATCGGTTGCTTCCACAATGAATCATTTTTACCTTTAAATAAACTGGACCAATGGAGACTAACATGACAACACACCTACGGTATGTTGACTCAGCCTCTAAGTGTTTGAGCGGCCAAATGGCTTTTTATAAAAAATCATTTTAAATATTTAATGAGCTCGGGCGTCTCCACAGCATCTCACTGTTGGTATAGTGAATTGGGGATGGATTGTGAAACCATAGCAGAGCTTTGCATTTTCACCCAGCTAAATCAAGCTTCCCTACTACTTTAGCTCTGATTGTTAAAACACTAGAACCAGAAAACTCATCATTTATTGCACAACAAAAATACAAGTGGCCTGTAATTTAGTTTAGAATTTCTCTGTCCGTAGTGCAGCCACAGCAACACTTGAACCTGAGACATCCATCTATGTGCAAACGTTGACGCTACTGTACTGTATATCCAGGAACAGGGATGAACTCCTCTTGGCTTTGCTCACATTTGTCTTCTGACACATCATGCTAAGGTAGCTAAACCCCTGCAGTCTTCTTCAGGCCCTGCTTGGTTCTCCAGCCTGCTGGTTCACATTAGCACCTGACCCCTTGTTTCATGTTGAAAGGAGGAAAAAAACTTTCTGGGAAAGCCCTTCATTAACATTTATGGGAAACCTTTTCCCCCTTTTTAAGATTAACGCGCGTTCCCTTTTTTTGTTTTTCCACACCAACCCCTCCCATACACCTAACTTCAGATGGCTGTTTTGGGAAATCCCTCATAACGGGCCGTCAGTCTGTACTTTGCCTGGCAAACTCCACTTTTTTCCCCTTTTGGGAACACGTTCAATGCATTTTTTGGAAAGCATGGGCGTAGCTGTGTGTACGATGGTATTTTCTTTCTGCAGGTTTGAAAGGTTATGAAAAGACATCAATAAAAATCCTTTAACAGTGGATGTATAAAAGATCTCAAAAGGTGTTTAAAAAAAGCCGATTATATAAACCATTAGAAGAATTTGAGATTACTTTTTGCAGGTGTTTAAAATGCCAATGGCATGAAGACACTGCACTACTGGAGTGTGTGGTGGAAACACACCCTGTGTCAAACTCCTCAAGTCAAGTGATGCCCAGCTTCTCTCCATCCTTCAGTCTTCACCACTTCCCAGATAGCAAGCACCGAACACAAGAGGACTCCCTGCGTGGAAGGAAGGCGAGACAGTTTTCTAAACATGACTCACCCAAACACTCCACCTCTTTTCTTGAGCTTTCCTGTAGCTCGGATCCAAAAAAACATCTCTTTCCTCCCATGGAAAAGGCCACGGGAGGTCGTTTCCGGGCCACATAAATCCAGACCAGCCAAGACTGTGTTTGGTTGTACATTCTGTTCTGTCGCACACCTTGGGCCTCACAAATGTTGGAACAGTTTAAATGTGAGGCAGCTCTGGGTATTTTTACTTTGGCTTTCCAGGGGCCCCGACCTGTGGAACTAAAACAAATACGAACGGGATTTCTAGTCAAATCATCTCAATTGAATCATCTTCGGTACACGTGAGGCGAGTGCCAAGTTTTGATTCTGTAAGGATAATAAGCTCCGGTTAACCACAGCACTCAGAAAGCCTGACAGGTTATGACTTCTAGTGACGGTTGTCTGGCTTTCCACTTTCCATTCAACTTTTAGTTCCTGTTCTCAGTTGTCACCCATATGTACGGCCACCAAACGTCCCTGGCAGACACCTATCGAAGCATCGCCCACTTTCCGAATGTCATTGGCCGCACTTGGTTCAATTATTGTGCAAATGCCTCTATACATTTCAGACAAGCTGCACTTTCCTACCGCCGTGTGTGGAGGCGCGGCAGCTTCCCGTGATGCGTCGTAAACGCCAAAGCGTACTGTACACTGTACAGTCCTACTTGGAGCCCTGTTCACACACTTCATCCTTAAACTGTAGCACATGGAGCCTGATGCACACAAATGCTCACCTTGAACTCCTGAGCCTCATCACCCTTTAGTGGAGCTGTGGGTGGTCCTCTGTCTCTCAGTCCAGTTGGGGCAGAGGTGAGGGCGAGTAGGGTTTCCCACTTGGGTTTCCCTCATGGAAAAAAGGAAAGAAAACAGGGCATACAGCCTTTTTCCTAACACGGACAACTCTTAACATTGAGTTCTGACTTTTAACTGATAAGTATTTTTATCTGTTTTGGATGCTAACGTCATGTAAATACTTGAATATAAATCTTAGTCACTTGGGGAAGAGTTTAGGGATTTTATTCCCTTACAGGATTTTGGAGAACTCAGGTCTTTTAGGAGCACACACAGTACTTTGATCAAATCTTCTGACCTTTTCAGTTTTTCCTACTGATGTCACACAGCGCAGGGAATATTGGTTGTAAAAGTAGTTTATTGCTTGTCATTAGTATAGAGCAGCCCAACCCGGAACAAATGCACGCTGTTTGTCTTAACCTGCGTCCTTGTGAATTCACTTCTGGCTTAATACGATCAGATTTTATCCGGTCCGTTTAGCCAGACATGGATAAACTGTAGGTCTGTTCATTGGCTGTTCCCCTTGTTTTGGTGCAGAGGTCCAGTCTGTGGGGGTCAAACCTAATAAATGTGCTGGAGACAGTGCCAAGATGTATTTACTGAAGCCCCCCGTGTTTTCCCCACGGTGGAGGCTCCCGTCCATTAGCGTCCAGCAGTCTCAGTCCTCCTGCTCTCCAGAAATTTCTAGCCTGCAGCTCTTCTGGTATTTGTGGAGCCATCACAGTGAGCGGTAAGCAGCAGCCACATTCTTTGCAGCCCTGCTGATTGGACCGAGCACTTTATTTGCTCTGGGACGGACGTTGGACTTGTCAAACAAACTCACATTTCTGTTTATTTTTGCCTGGGTGTTTTTGGATGAGAGCAGACTGTGATGAGCAAGGTGCTACAGTAGAAGGTGATGCTGAAGTGGGTCCTCATTGACTTTAATATTTCCTGGTTTTTGTAACTACATATCACAAGTTTCATTGAATTACTTCAATTTATTCCCGTTTAGCAATATGTCACGTAACAAACCTTCTACCTTAAAAAGTGAGAGATGCCTCATCAATTCTACAATCCTCTACAAACCTGTAGGTCATTCTTGCCATTTTAAAAATATTGAAGCGAGTGTGTTTAAGGATTAGCTTTAAAATTCAGTTTTTGAAATTGGACTTGGATTATTTAAGTCTAGATTGAAGAATTAATTACGACTCCTGCTTGGTAGAATGTCGGCTGTATAATGAGTCTAAAGTAAGACTCCTATTTAGACCACGGTTCACTAAAATATTCATGATGCCATGTAATTTCGGTATTGTCCTTCAATTTGGAAAACGAGGAATAGCAAACGAGGAGCGACTAGAACGTTGACAGAAAACGAAGTCTTTATTTCAGTGAAATGAAACAGGAAGCAATCATCCATTCTATCATGTTTAATTACATGAATAGAACGAAGAGAACAGCAGCCCTTTCTCGCCTCTGAAATGATCTTCCATGCGTATTACAGGCTCCTATTAAGCCCAAGCCCCAGCATTCAACCATGAGGGCTCTTTGACTGTGTTGGCCCCTCGGTCCCTCTGGCCCAGCTGCTGCCATCCACCCTGTGTCCAAGCAGGACGACTGCGTGGCCTTTTCCTCCTCGGGGCCCTTTGGAGCCCCGTCACTGCAGTCTGACGGTGCCGGGGGTTTGGCTGAAGCAGCTTGTCTCCTGAGGCAGTCTGCCAGATCAAATGTGCTACTGTTAAGCGTGCGCGCCGTCACATTGACCTACTTCTCAACATTTATGTAATCTATGGGCTAATGGGGGGTGTAAGAGAGGGAGGGGGTCGCCATGACTTGGTTAACCACAGGTATGTTCCAACATACACCATGGATTTGTTTTGCTAATGCACGGACAGGCCACAGAGGGTTTGTTTTCCCTTGGCTGCTACTAAATGAGTTGTTGTCTTTTTTCACTTTAGTTAACAGGCTGTGACAGTGGAAACGCTTGCAGGAATGTGCCATTTGACCACCGTGACAGCGTCAGGCCGGCCCTGTTCTGTGATTCTGTGTCATCACTGTGAAAACGCTGACATCCATACTACAGTAGCTCTTCACTCTTTCATATTTCTTCTTTGTGCATCCTCTGCTGTGTGGTGAATGAGGATGTGTGCACATGCATTTTTCTGCAGGTTTTTGCAATATAGTTTAGGAGCCATGAACCCAACAGTAGCCTTGACTGCCAATCTGGTTGTCATGTAGTTAAATCCTAATGTACTACTTCTAAAGGAGCACTTGAACCTACAGTAAGATAAAGTTCTAATGAATCTGTAATTGAGCCATTAAAAACATTTGAGCAAACTAAAGCAAAGACGTCATACCCCAAAGGTTAGATAGGCTTATCCGCCTTCCAGCATGCTGCAGCTTATGGGGCCTGTGCATTTAAGCCAAATTTCTTTTGGTCGATTGCCCTAAAGCGTTATTCTGCTCTTTGAACATACTGTACCTCCACATGAGACTTCTCTTTGTTTTAGTGCAAACCTTTGACCAATTTTGATAATGGATGTGCATTTGTTGACCCTGAGATGAGAAAGCTGTGGCTGACCCGTGTCTGCTGTTTGAAAACGCTTGTGCTGTATCAATGCGGAGCACTTGATAACTGCCATGACTCGATTTGTGCGTGTGAAGCTCGGAGGAATGCTGTACCCCATTATGCCGGAGCGTGGGACTCTGTTGCCTGGTATGAGGAGGCTAGGATGACCTCCAGGAATGCCATTGTTGTGTAGTCGATTCCCTTTCCAAATGCACCGTGCGCTATCAGACTGATGGTCCTCTTTAGCAGAATGCGATATCCACGGGTACCAGGGGCGAGAGATGGGAGAAGGGGTCCATAAAAAGGCCCAAATAAAAGGCTATTCTCTCTGCTCTGTCTCCCCTGTCCTGGGCTGGAACGGCAGGAATGTGGCAAGCAGACCGACCGGCCTTCAGAGCCTTCAGCCCCTAATGAATTTTAAAAGGCCTTTTTCATTCAAAGCAGGGTGCTGGCTAACAGCATGTCGCCTGGAGAGGAGGGGAGACGAGTGGAGGGCAGGAGGGTTGGAGGGAGAAGAGAAGGAGGTGCTGGCAGAGCGACTTGGCACCCGGGCAGGGACGGGTATTGGATGTCCCTTACACTCCGAGATAATGGGGCACTCTGCATGGGAAGCCACCGCAGGAACATTCTTGACCCGGCGGCAGGGGTCGAAGGAGAGGAGAGGGAATGCGGGAGATAAAGAAGCAGAGTGAGGGAGGAGAGGATACAACGAAGAGAGAGAAGCTTTATCCACCGTCGTACTGTACTCAACTCAGGGTGGAAGCTGTGGTTTCACCATCTGAAACCGCTCCAGTTTAATGCATGAACCCTGTGAGGAAGCTCCTCCTTGATGGTCTTTAGCAGTTCAGAGCTCAAGGTGGTAATTGCTTCAGAGCCCGTCCGACTGAACGCTCTGCCACCAGCTCACGACCGTGTCATCATTTTGACAGTTGGAGATGACTAAACAACAAGAAATTGCTCTGAAGTTTCAATTAAATTCAGAACGGGCTTCATTTTAGACGTATAATTGCCTGTTTACACTGTTGACACAGACGTTTTCTATTTCTCAGACCTTGAGTAACGTGACTGTGCGGCACATGTGGCGAACAGAAAAGGTTCGGTTCGGTTCGGTTGGTGTTTGATCTAATGTTATAATGTCCATGTGTCTAATTGCCTTTTCATATTTACTGATTCTAGCACTTCATCTGTGTCTTTGACATCTGCAATATTTCATTCTCCTGTGAAGCGGTGCCAAGACGCAGACGATGCCACCACATTTCCTCCTATTAGATAAAATTGTCGCAGTTGCATTTTAAAGAAGCTGCCAACAGCGAAGACTGAAACACGTTATAGTAATGAAAATTTGATAAACATGTGGATGACATTTTTTGAGAGACGTTGTCTCGGTAACGTTTCTTCAAGTGTCAATCAATCAGTCCTTGGTGATATATACAGTACAGCCGAGTTGTTGAAACATCACATCCAGTGGAAACATTGAGAAGGAAAAGGTGCAGCCGTTGTCATCGCAGTCTTTCTACTGACCCAGGATCTGAACTATTTATGTGTGTGATGTCTCTTTGTGACCAACACACGGCTTATTCTGTGAAACTGAAAGTGGGAACTTGGTTTTAATTCTTTTGTCATATATCGTAACAAATGCTAACAGAGAATACTGTGTTTGGTCCAGTGGATCAAGAATCATCTCTCAGGGTTTGAGGATAAACTGTGAAGCTCCTGAGCTTTGTTGTGCTGATCTGGCCTCTCGTAGGCACCGGCAACAACCAGGAATTTTCTGAAAACACTTTTGAATTGACTCATACGACTGAAGTCTCTTCGTATGTGATGAATCAGTGGCACAGACGTCACTTCAATGGGACCGGCTGGAGGTAGCAGGAATGATGGGCCACGAAAACCCATGACTCGAGCAAACATCTAAAGTAGCAGTTCTCATCAAGCATCTGGATCATTTTCATCCTCAAAACGTGACTCAACCTTTTATTCGCTGCCCAACATTTCAACAAACTAAGCTAAATCAGAAGCAGAGGGCGTCTTGGCTTCACTTTTGCTTTGAATGAAGCACAAACGAGAGAGATTAACTGCTACCTATACTCAATGTGCTGTACACGGTGGCTGTTAAAGCTAATGAATTTGTGAACCCACTTAGTTGGAAGCACATAGTGTTTCTCCTGATTGACTGAAGCAGAGCTGAAACAGGGAGGACGGCATTTGATTTGAACGTAATTGTACATATTGCTACTGGAGAAGAGGCTTTGTGGCTGTGAGCCACTGGGTCACAGTCAGATGGGGTAAAAAGCTGCATAAAGCTCCTCCTAGATTAGGCTTTGTAGCTGAGTGCATGGCAGTCCACCTGGATGACCTCATGGTTCAGCTTCTTCCAAATGAGGAGAGACGTAGTGTTTGCCCAAAGGCTCAGTGAGCAGGATGAGGTCATAGCGAGATACGGCCTGTGGAAACAGTGATGGCGTCGCTAACATGACTGACCTTGGAAACAATTCCCGCAGGAACCCCCTCCAGCGGCGCAATAAAATCACCCTGGGCGGCCAGACGGGAGAGCCGACCGGGCCGAGGTTCAGCCAACAGCCCCGTTCTCTGCTCATGTTTCAGGTTCAGAAATGTGGCTTTTCCATCTTGTTCCATAGAATGAACGCGTTACTTAACCGCTGCGACGCCGATAACGTCGGCTCTTTCACTTTTCTCTTTTCGCCCTTCATCACTACAGGCACCGTCTTGTTAAAGTTTTACCATCTTTCTGCTAAACTCGCATTATTTCATGGCTCATTTAAATGACATCATCACGTCCTCTGGGAGAGACGCTTTGTTTCATTGCACTTAGTACATGGGCCTTGTAAAAATCCAGTAAAAATCCTCCGATTGTTTGTGTGCGAGTAGTTAAACTGGGATCATGTCATATAGAGACTGAATATGCTGCCTTAAACACATTTATATATTTTAAAGAGTTTTATTTGTGTGTGTTTCTTCCAGACGGAGGCGATGAAGGAAGCTTTGAAAGGTCTGGACCTGAACATTGTGGAAATGACTGAAGAGAATGCAACACTGGACGGAGGAGACGTGCTTTTCACAGGTGGGCTTCAACTTGGCCTGCGTCTAACACACACAGGCAAATCCCCTTAAATGACATAAAACTAAAAGGTAAAAATAAATTGTTCATACTGTGTCGAGGGAAATGATGTGAAGCGAATGCAACGTGGAGGATGAGAGACTGGAGTCACTGAGCTCAGAGACACTTCACCAATGCAGACGGTCGCGTGTCTGTACGTTCGCGTCTGCGCTTCGGGATCCTCCACACAAACATTCTTCTACGCGACCTCGCTGACCCGGTGCCTGAGCAGCCTGCTGGGTTTCCAGATAGAAATCTGCAGCAGAGACGCTGTGTGCCGTTCTCCCGGTCACATCAGATGAGCCTCCGTCCAGGCCTCCGTCCTGGTCTTCGATTTCGCCGTCGTCGGATTGTAAAACTATTAAAGCTGACAATCAAGAACACGGTGGTCTTTTCTGTACATTCCGTTACCGGCGCATAAAGAATGTGGGTCAGTGCTTCCTACGCTGCGCAGGCCACTCGGAAAAAAGGCACAGTACATCTAATTGGGTTTCTAGACGCTGGCTCTGTGCTACTGTTCCCCCAGCTCAAATGGGTTTCACATGGCAGAGCTAGAAACATTTCCTGTTGGCACGGCCCCGGCTGACGGCTCATTCTGTCAGGGCTCTGCAGCGGCTCCATCGGGAGCTGAGCTGAGCTGGGTCCGGCCCACCGCCGACCCGAGCCCGGTTCTTTTTGTTCCCCACCAAACAGACGTGCATGAAATACGGCGGCGTTCCGTCGCTGCAGCGCCGCCGGTCGTCGCACTCAACTCACGGCCTCTGATTCCTCCCGCAGGTCGGGAGTTCTTCGTCGGCCTCTCCAAACGGACCAATCAGAGAGGAGCGGAGATCCTCGCAGACGCATTTAAGGTGTGTTGAAATGGAAACTAGTACAACTCAAAGGAAAATAGCTCCAGGTAAAGAGTGAGCACTGTTGTAATGCATGAAGCAGAGAAACATACTTTTCCTATCGCTCAGCTGCTGCTGTATTTCTCCTTTAGGCTCCTTAATGGTCTCTTAACACAACTATGCCGACATCAGACGCAGGAGAGCCTGAGATAAATATGTTATAAATGGTAATAGCTTTAGGCCGACTGGATAACAGCATCAGCACTGCATCCGTCTTGTAATTTTCATTCTCCTCCATCTTCCTTTCTGTCTTAATTCCATTTGTCTGTCTCTGTATCTGCCACGATCCACGCCCTACACAATATACTGTCTCTGTCCTCCATCCATCCACCTACGCCTCCTTTTCTCTATATACTGAACCCAACTCAAATGGGTGCACTGTAAAAAAAGAGTGATATCAGTTACAGCATTTAGATAAACTGTAAGTTTCAGCTGGACACATTCCATCTCTACCTTCATCTATAATTCATTACTGTGAGCGGGTCAAGAGGTCAAGGGGCCCCTGGGGTGGAGCCACTCATAGAGTGGATGTTTATGTTTCTGATTTCATAGTAATAAATCTTGCCAAGAAAAGAAGACAAGTGATGGGTCCTGTCAAGGGATAAAACGGGCTTTCGGACTGAGAACCTGTTGTTGTTGTTGGTTTAGTTTAGTAAGAGTGAGAAAAAAATACCTCTTACTTAAAGCTCAGTAAAAGCCTAAGTGAAGATTTTCTCATATATTGCTAATGTCTGTGTGCTGAGGCCCGGCCTTGATAACCACTGCTGTGTGACTCGCATCCAAAGGAAACATTCTGAGAAATCTCCCAAACATCAGTTTAGCAGCAGCTTTGCCTCAGGGAGGATCCAGACGCGCAGCCTGAGTGGAGGCCACAAGCGCAGACCGATGCTATCTGCCTGTTTGCTGTTGTTGTCTCATGGTGCAGACTTGCAGTGTGTTGTTGTTAGATTTGCTCCGAGACCATGACCAAAGAGAAAAGTTGGCTGAGTCAGTGAGTCGGGCTGCAGTTCAGAGGTGGTTCACGGTGTGAATAGTTCAGCGCGTTAGCGCAACCTGCGTGGCCTCGACGCACTTCTTCCATCTTCGCATCTGTGTCGGATTTGCATTCCTCATTATGGATCCCTCTTTGTTTTACGTCTGATAAGACGGGACTTAATGATGCGTCTCTGGCAAACGGCACAAGGAAAAATCACTTAAGCGTCGTATTGTTTTTCCCTTTTTTAATCAGATTGATTCCAGCTATCGCTCTTTTTTTCCCTTTATCAAATTCAGGATCATTTAATTGACGGGTTTGTTTAGCGCCTGTATACAGATGTTGAAGTGCAGTTTACCCTGACTCGTTTCACCCGCGCTGTGGAGGCGTATCAGCAGATATAAAGGAAGCCGGAGTCTCGCTTGGGATTCGCATTGATAACAACAAAATCTCCTGTTTCTAATTTTGAACTGCAACAAAACATCCTGTTCAAGGATGAAGAATGAGGCTCAGATTACATAACCCCCAGTTGTCCTGCTGGATCTTCTATACAAGTGCCAAGGAAAGAGTTCAGGAAAACATCAAGAACGGCGCAATTTAGGGAATTTTCGCTGTTAAAAGTCAAAATAATCATTACCGCGAATCACAGCACTGTTTCAGAGCTAATGATGTGTTACAAATTCTGACCTGAAAATCTTTAACACATCTTTGAATGGAAAAAATCACAATGAGTGCTAATGACGGAAAATTCTAAATACTTCATAGGGTTTATATGAGAGCTATTCAATCCTATTCACAACATATTATGTGATTACAAAAACACACGGACGTCAGTTGGGAAAGTTATTGGTTTGGTCAAATGAATGCATTCACATAGATCGAGGAAGGAAGAGTCTTGGAAAGTCCGCTTAAAGTCTCACATCCTACCATAAATCCAGTGGAGTTCAGTTTATAGGTCTCAGCAGGGCCGAGCTGTGGCTTTAGTAAGTCTCCAGAGGCCGACAGTAAGTCTTCGCTGTCACAAACCGAGCTGCTTTATCAGAACTTCTATCAATCAACATGAAAGTGGAAAAATTCCAGCTCTCCACTAAATCAAAGTCGGAATGAAGCCAGTGGTGAAGCTGTGTTTTGGCTTCTTGTTTTTTTTGACAGGATGTGCAGTAATTCTTCAAATATAGACTCTGGCAAACTCAGTGGTTTTCGAGGGGCCGCTTCATAAAGGAGCCAGGCTAAAACCAGGATAAATGAGACGCTGTACTGTACATATGGGCAGGTTATCCTGTTTGTTTGGTGTGAAAAATGTGCTTGTAGTTTGTGTCTTTGAGTCTTCTGCGTCTCTTTGTGGTCATCGTGACGTGAATTCGCTCGCCCGTCGGCCTGGTTTTGTCATTTACAGAGGATCAGTGGTTCGTACCTACTGTTTGCTAACACTTGGAGCCGTTCCAATCGGACTCTCACCAGTTGCTCTATAATCGTCCCAGAAGGCTTCGGCTCAGTGACATCATCTCGCTGACACTCGCGCTGTTGAGCTGAGCTGCCAAGTGCTCTGGTCCAAAAGGCCGGTTGATGATGGTGCACAAACCTCTGCAGCGCTCCCTGTTTCAAGTATTAACCAATGCATTGTGTGGCTCCACTCCCACTGAATGGAGCCGTAGCGAGACAGATTTACACCAGGATGATTGCTTCACGACGATGACAAGTTTAAAGAGATAATGACCTGCAACTCTGCAAATGAAAAGCCTTCCTGCCACTCAACAGTGGGGCTCTGCCCAGAGATGCTGTGGATTACCGCGTTCTGATTCACGTTCTTCTCCTCGTTTTGCAGGACTACGCCGTGTCGACCGTGCCGGTGCTGGAGGGGCTGCACCTGAAGAGCTTCTGCAGCATGGGGGGACCGGGCCTCATCGTCATCGGCTCCAGTGAACCGGCTCAAAAGGCCCTCAAAGTACGTGCCGCATGTACGGTGGAGCATTGTGCTGTCGCTGTCCCCATGGAAACCGCCCGATCAATGCGGTGCCTGTGTTGTTGCACCTGTGACGCAGCTGATGGAGGGTTTTTTTCCACTTGGGTTGGTCTCAACCTGTTGATTTACACTCCGTTATGTAGATGTTGACGGCCTCCTGCCACCGCAGCCACCTGTCACCTTAGTCCTTCCTCGTTCTTGTCTTCTCTCGTTTAATTTGCCCCTGGCGCTCGCGCTGCAGCGTCGCTTACAAAGGCATTGTCCTCCCATTAAACAGCTGGAGCTCGTTACTGCATGAAAGGCTTCTGAATTGATTTGAGGCTCGGCGCGACATTAGGAACCCAGGGGACGGTGACGGCTCAACATGACAGAGAGGCAGTTTCCGCCCTGACAGAGAAATACTGTCGTTTTCACGGGGAGCAAATAAATCTCAGCCCATCCCTTGTGTGGAATTATCCTCAAAATCCCCCAACACCATTAAGTAAGACTTCATGTGAAGTCTGCTGGCGGCACACTTGACTGAACTACGGTGAAATGTGTAATGTCGCACTGAAACGGCACAGACACATGCAGAACATCTAATTACAAAAGCATGGGGACCTACACTCACGAGCGCATCCACCCCGGCCTCTGGCAGAGCTGTTCTCCTGCCTCCCAGTGTGATAGTGCCCCCTACTGGCCAAGGTGCAAACACCAGCAAAACAGCCGTCTGAGGAACCCGGGGGCAATTAAAGGCAGACCATCAGACAGCGCGTCCTAATGAGCCTGTGCTCTGGGGAGAAGCGCAGGATGAGCTCTGCTGGCTTGTAAACATGTTTACTTTGCATTGTGTAAAGAAGGCGAGAACGTCAACATAAACATGCACTAATTAATTTTTACATTCCAGCAGCGGCTCGTTAAGGTTCCAGTCTGTTTGATCGCACTGGTAATTAACTAGCGGAGCGAGGAGTGGCCGTTAGTGAGACTTATAATGACAGAGCGCTCACTTTCTAATTACGACTTACGTCACCCTCTCCGGCAGCAATTAGCTCCTGTTTAAAGGGCTTTCAACAAATAATTAGGTAATGTTGTCTTTGTGAGAGGACGGAGATCTTATGAATGTTGGCTTAATAAATCCAGAGAGGCTGTTTGGAATGTGGATGTGGAGCTTAATGGCGAAGGCTCCCTGTCTGTGGACTCCTCATAAATTAGACGTGTCTTAAGGGAAGTGAATTTTACTGCAGTCGGACATTTACTGATGAGAGTTTCAGAAGGTCTGGAGCCAACGTCTCACTGACGTCTGCTGAACGTCACCCTGACGCTCATTCAACTGTGAGCTAGTGATGCTCGCGTTGACCGGACGGAGCTCCTCATTCATCGGCCGCAGGCTTCGCTCATTAGGGTCATCGTCAAGTCGCAGCCCTGCAACACAGAAACCACGTTCTCACCCGCCGTCCTGCCCTCATCTCCTCAGCTCCTCATTTCCTCAGCTCCTCATCTCCTCAGCTCCTCATTTCCTCAGCTCCTCATCTCCTCATCTCCTCATTTCCTCATCTCCTCATTTCCTAATCTCCTCATTTCCTAATCTCCTCATTTCCTCAGCTCCTCATTTCCTCAGCTCCTCATTTCCTCAGCTCCTCGTCTCCTCAGCTCCTCGTCTCCTCATCTCCTCAGCCTCTCAGCTCCTCATCTCCTCAGCTCCTCAGCCTCTCAGCTCCTCAGCTCGGGAGCGGCCCGTTCGCTCAGCCCTGCGTGAGCCATGAGGTCATTCCACGTCTACGGTCGGACTCTCCTTGTCGTCTTAAGGATGTTTGACACAGTGCAGCTCTGGAGACGACGTGACGCAGCGATGTCTAAAGCAACGCACCACTTTATTAGACACCTGAGGAATCTAACACAGCTGTCTAGTCCCATGTAGAAACCATTAATTCTGCTTTTAGGAGGTTATAAATTCTGAGTTTGTGCCTGTCTGAGCTTCATAACGCTAATGCGTTTATCAATGAGTTTGCTCTGGGTGGTCGTCATATCATGGATGATTTACTTTGTTTATATTAAACAACAAAGAGGAAATGAGTCATAGACAGCAGCTGTGCAGCATTCTGTGATATCGGTGTGCGGCACCTTGGTTATATAATATTAATAATAATAACCAATAATATTAACACACAAAATACGAAAATACACACCAGAACAATCCTCACTTCTCTGAATGGGGACTTAATAAATAGAAATTAAACTGTTCTCCCAAGAACAGTATTTAAACCCATTTAATGCCTGGATCAACAGAACCTGTGAAATGTGAATGGAGGTCTCTGCGTTGTGCTCTTTTCTTATCAGCGAGTATCCACGCGTTCTCTCTTCTCACCTTCCTTCATCCTCATCTTCATCTTCCTCTTCCTCTGGATTCCTTGGGGCTCAGCAGTAAATGCTCCAGTGTCGAGGAACTATAACAAACATTTATTAAACATCAACAGGAAACTATTGCACTCTCATTTCCCCTCTGGATTTTAGAAGTAGCCTCTAGAAGGCTTTTTCTCGTACGTGCTGCTGTTGATCAGTGAAAAGAAGTATTGTAAAACTTTTAAAGGCCTTCTGGGAAGGATTACTGCCGTATTCATACCGGCTTCTACTGTAGATTATTCTGATGAGTGCAGTGGACAACACCAGGTTGTCTTTGTCACTGCCCACGGGGGGAATTTATTAGCTTCCAGTAAATATTTGGTTCAGCGGCTCTGACTGAGCACGTTCTGCTGCCCAGTTACCACTCTGTGTATTAACTGGAGCTCAGCCACTGTCCAAACGCTGCTGATTTACTGTGGCCTTACTCCTGGTCCAGAGCCAGGATGACTATGCACACAGCAGGTCCGATTTCAAAGCCACAGAGCAGCGTCTGAGGGAGGAAGGCGAGTCAGGTGAATTCTCCGAGGATCGCGTTGCGTTCGACGGATCGGAACGTGAGCTCTCTCTGCAGAACCTTTACCTCGCACTCTGTTTGCACTGGGAGCCTGAGTCGAGGAGTGGAGCGGGAACAAGTGTGATCTTTGCTCGAGTCGGCCTTTATTCTCCCCTCCAGCTCCCTTAATCCCCGTGTGTGAGAGACAGCGCTGGCCGTCACGCACATGGACAGTGTTTTCATTCAGGGCTGCTCCAATCACGTAACGCACCCACCAGCGACCTGGGAATGTGTCTGGTCCGGTTCCAGAGGCCCACTCGCGCCGCCCGCGCTCCACCCTGCAGCTCACGCCTTGGAAACGGCAGCGTCAGCGCCCGCCAAGCTGCTTCCATTGATTTTTCTGTATCGTCAGTCATTTGCCGCGTCTGTTAATTTGCCACTCATAGATCATCATGTAGTTTCCCAGACATCACGCCTGCGTGGAGTCCAGCCCTGTGGCCGGCGATGGCTTTTCTACTTAATGGTGGGATTTATTGCAAAGATTAACTGTACAATTGTTCACGTATTTATCGGGACAAAAGCTGCTGCTGCTGCCAGAAAACACACAAATGTGTGTCCAGTAACATTTTCCCCATAAATCCATAAAAAAACATCTATGTCATGGGGTTGGATGAGACGATAATTATTTTAAATATCCTTTTAAAGATGCAGAGATTGATTGTTTCCATCTTTTTATCCAAACATACTAATCCGTGGTGGTTCATACTATAAACACACTTCCTGTTGTTTCCTGATAGTTCAGACATCATCACGTTCGCCCACAGCCGCTCCTCCAATCCCTCGTGTTCTCCGAGCAGACGTCACACCCACGCATTCAGTTTGAGGGTGACGCAGTAGAAGCTCCTGACTTAATCAGGATCATCATTGAATAGTTCACCCACTGTGATTAAGAAGCTGCAGGAAAAGCTCATCTGGTTCAAGTCTCACTTCTTGAAACACCTTTTTCCTCCCTCCCCGTTCGTCTGGGAGGGATCCGCCCGCAGATGTTCTGCTCGTAAACATTAACAGGCACCTGTCTCTCCGCTGGTCATAACATCCTCAGCTCCTGAACACGCTGAACCCCCCCCCCCCCCCCCACACACACACACCTTCGCCTCACACACACATTACATAAATAACATGACATCTGCTGAGGAGGAATGTGCGTCTGCTGCAGTGCTGCTGTGTTCAGGCCCTCGGATGCGGTGCTGCCGTTGGTGTCGTGGTGGCGCCTCTGACTCAGAGCCTGTGACCTGTTGTCCGTGTGGACTTGGTCTCAGTGTGGTGTTCTTCTCTGTCCATCCAGATCATGCAGCAGATGAGTGACCATCGCTACGACAAGCTGACGGTGCCCGACGACCTCGCCGCCAACTGCATCTACATGAACCTGCCCGACAAGGGACACGTGCTTCTGCACAGCACGGCCGACGAGTTCCCTGAGAGCGTCAAAGTAAGGTCCAGCTCCGTCGCACACATTCTGAGGTGTCACCTCCAGTACGGGAGCAGACGACTTTAGTGGCTTGGATTTAAGAGCCTGTCATTGCTGGTCTTTGTCTTGTCCAGGTCTCTGAGAAAAACAACTCTCGTAATGGGGAAGTTCTCCTTAAGCTAAACGGTTGTTTTACAGAGACCACGGCAGGTTAACCACAGCCAGGAACCTGCAGTTTAATGTGGAGGAACCTTTCGTGCACGTGGCTGCAGAGCAGAGAGCAGGAGCCAGAGATGCAGGAAAAAACCTGGTTGTTTTTACTTTGTCAGCGGTTCGTCTGAATCGGGCAACAAAATAGTTCGAAAGGTCCAGGGTTCAAAAAGGTTGAAGAAACTCACGGTAACAAAAGAAAGCAACTAGCTCAGTCCTTCAAATACAATGATGCTTGTTAGTCCTGTGAAAGCGTGTTAAATGTCTCCTGTTTGTGTGGTGGTTGACAGCTCAGCTTCCACCGGCCTCATGGATCATAATGAGTCCAAACAGCAAATAAATACACGAAGCACTGGGTGAACGAAGCCGAGGCCTCTAGCAGCTGAATGGACTCCTCTGCTGTATTATTGCTCCAGACGTTGCTCTGTGTGTGTCTGTGGAGTGAGCAGCGTCAACAAGCCACTGTTTGCGAACATATTCCTCATATTAACTTCAAAAGGCTAAAATATGCGTTTGTCCAGAGCTGTTCCAGCTGCTTCGGCTTCATCGTATTAAAGCTACTGATTCTGTGTTTCCGCATGACTTTGTGGTAAAAGTACTGTCACTTGGCAAAATGGCAAAAATGTGCTGTGTCATAAAAAAAGTTATGGTTCCCAGATTGATAATGTAGATGAAGATAAAATATGTTGTTGATGAAAACAAATTTGCAGCAATCAAGCAAAAACCTTCCCACTAATGTACAACATCTCAATAAAACCTCAGCTCTTCCCCGAGCAGATGCATCCGCTGCATAAGCAAACGCAGCCAGTACCTGAGTTTGGCATCAGGGGCGAAGACCCGACCGACGTGTTATTGTCCCGCTTCGTCTGCTGGGGGTTCGGGAACGCTCCGCAGGAGTCTGCATGTTCTGGGGTCACTTCCCATCACAACAAGTCAGAGTATTCTCACGGGATCCGGCCCGGCACCCTGCAATCTGCACAGACCGGGCTCAGACCTCAAAATGTGCTCCGCGGTTAAACCCCAACCTCCGCCAGCTATTTTTAGAAGGAAGAATTCACAAAATTATGTGTCTTTGGACTAAGCGTGTTTTTTTTTCCAAGAAGATTAACTGAGGGAATTCATCTCAGGCAAAATAAAATCTGTTTGTGCATCTCATGCTTCCTACTGTGGTAGCAGCTTTGAGCAGGCCAGTTGGAGCAACATGTAAGAAATGGATTTTGTTCAGTGATCTAGTTCGGTTCAGACCTACCAGAGACTGGACTGAAGACCTGTGTTCAACAAATTGTAGCTTTTTGAAGGCGGATGAGCTGTAGAACAGCAGTGAAACTTGATGCCTTTCAACACAGTAGCTCTGCTCGTTTCCCATCGGAACGAGACTTCTTCTAAACACTGTCTGTCCTGATCTCCGCTCTATTTTTAGTTCCACATTAACAAATGCAGTGGGACGTAGAACGGGACGGAGGTGAAACGTCCCGGTCCCGAGTGCGTGGGACCGCATCGTCCTGAATCAGCTCAGGAATCTCAACTGCAGGAATGAGAACACGGCTGGAAACCATAAAAAATCAAAAGGAGGAGACCATTTAGAGACGGAAATGCTGCAGACAGCAGGGGGTCCACGGATGTTGTTTTGGAGGAGCACGAACTCCTCTATGTTGACCTCAAACCCTGTTTGTCTATTTAAAGTGAACTATTCCAGAGGATGCAGTGGAACTTCACTGGCATGTTAATTATGTAATTATGATGAGTGTTTAATATAGAAATATTGAGAAAGAGAGAGACAATAAGTATAAAAATGAACAGTTTTTGTAAATACTTTTGTTTAGATGCTGGAGAGAATAATGAAAATTAAAAGTGAGGGTTAAAAGGTTCATGTGGATCATCGAAGGCTGTGTCAGTCACATTGCATCATGACATCAGAATCTTTTAGCCCCTGTGGCTGTGAGGCAAGGCCTCGTTCTGCATCAGCAGGGTTGAACATCTAAAGAAATAAAAAAACTCCCCATTTGGACGTGTAGTAGGAAAACACTGGTTTTCATCTGGAGCGTGTCCACAGGGTGACACACGCTTTACGAGGGCCTTTAAAGCATGCCGTAATGCTTCTCACTCCCATCTTATACAATATATATATAAATATACAGTATAAAGGCCTCTGCTGGGCTTGTACAGGAATCAGCTTTAAAGGTTACATAAGTTCGGCCTTTCAGCTGCTTTTGTTGCTGTAGTTCAGTTCTTCTAACAGGTCGATGCCTCTAAAGTGGTTTATAGATCTGCTACTGCCCCCAGTAATGAGGCACAGCTCCACTCGTGGCCATGATGACGTCTGTTTTTTTATGTAAACTAGGCCCACATACAGCTTTCCAGTGAGCGCTCCGTCTGTGTCCCGCAGGTGTTCGAGAAGCTGAAGGACCACATGCTGATTCCCGTGTCCAACAAGGAGAAGGTCAAAGTGGACGGCGCCCTCACCTGCTGCTCTGTTCTCATCAACAAGAAGGCCAACATCTGAGCCCGCTCAGCAGGGGGCCTCAGCGCCCGGCGCCGGTGCTGAGCCTGAGCCGTGACGGATCACGAGGTGGAGCGGGCAGGTTGGGTCGCGCTGTGGTGCAGAAACAACACTCCCGAACACTCGGATGACATTCAAAGGTCTTCAAAACCGTAAATAGTCTTAATGAGTCTTATTTTATATGATCTTCAATTCTTAATTTGAATAAATTCAGACATTTGCTGCTTTCCTTCAGTTTAGCAGGTTTGGTTCGGGTGATGAATCAGCTCATGTGAAGCCATGTGTTTGTCTTTTGCAACTAGTCTATAAACTGTGAAAGTATGATTTTGCTTGATCAAACGCCTGTAATGAAGATAACAGAATAGATCTCCACCACCTCCCATCAGTACCAACATGTAACCGCACTGGAGCCCGTTTCCTTGAAGTCCAAATGTATTAATGACGGTCCCATGTACAGGCGCTTCAAACTGCTTAACATTTAACTGTGATTCGCCTTTTAGTGCACATGCAGAATCAGAGTCTAATGACTTCACAGAGGTGTAAATCCTGAGCAGGGATGGAGATAAATGTGGTTACTGCTGTAAGGTGAAAAACTCACTGCTCAACTTTTACTGGTTTTCTTTATTTCTTTATAGCTGGTGCTGAGCTCATTCAGTTTCAGGTACCCAGTTTTCAAACTGCTGCATTGTGACTCACTGGATGTTTTAGTATAGAGACCCGTTTCTTAAACCCTGCTGGAGGTACAGAACTGTGTGAGGCCACAGTTTTCTGCTTTTTTGTGACTATTATGTGAATTTGTGATTGAGTTGATGATTTTGTGATTGATATTGAAAGTACTGCCACTGAGACCTGAGGTGCTCTTACTTTTTGTGACTACTGCTTACTGATCATAGCCATTGATTGTAGCACACCAGAGACCATTTTTGACTGACCTCTTAATAGGAAACGACTGGTGGCCTGTTAATTGATTCTTTAAGGACCTTTTGTGCTCGTTTTGTTAGACCCCTTGTAGATGTGAAGGTACTAATCTGAGCTGCAGCGGACAGATACAGGCCGTCAGTGTAGACAACGCAGGTGTGACTCTCTTGCTTTGGTTCACTCTATTGAAAAGCTGATATATATAGATATACAGTATAGGCTCTGATTGCCCCCCCCTCCATCACCCTAAGTCCTAAACAGAGCCTGCTGTGACGCTGATGATGCTCTGGTGACCCCCCCCCCCCCCCCCTTGGCGTGTCGTGGTGAGTTCACATGCATGTTCGTAAAGATGAGCTCTGCTCCAGGGGCCTTAACTCTGCTGTAGATGTGACCCCGCATACGTGAACATCGATATTACACATACTTGTACACGTACATCAGCCGTCACATAAGAAGCCGTGTTGTTTCTCAGTGTGATTGTAAGTGAAAGTTAAGGAAATGACATCAGGAGGTGATTCAAACTCCCTGTGTAGACATTTGCTTATGGGCAAGCGGGCAGTGATGGAACATGGAAAGAATTCCTGTTGGGAGGAGAAGCTCGTACGCCAGTAAACACTGACTGCATTTTCTCTTTTTCTTCACCGTCTCCCTCTCGACAATCGTTTTCTCCCACTGTCAGCTCTTGCCTCATAGTTTTAGCCTCCAGGCTTATTTATGACCATAATATCATGGAGCCTGCCAAGCACTGTGGATGTCACGGCCTTACATTAAATTGTGACACTAGCAGTATATTCTACAGACGGCGTCTGGCTGAGTGAAGGGGTGGTGGCAGAGTTGCAGGTTATTCAGCTCAGATTCTCTCACTTACAGTAAGATGGGGCCACATGGGAACAGTCCTGTGCTGATATGTGTGTGTAACAAGCCGTTTTCCCCTGTTTGTCGGTACAGTTCAGAGATAACGCAACCTTTTTTCTACCACCGCCTGCTAAAATGGGAACGGATAGAACGGTTGTACGAGTCCTGCTGCTGCTTCTGTGTGTCCTTCCTCTCACCCCCAGTAGCTTTTCTGTTGCCAGTGTCCATGTTCAAACTCAGGTCTCTTGTTGTAATTATTTGACTCAAATTAAAAGAAGTCTCATCTACTTTGTGTAATAAATTAACAATTGTCAATCAGAAGTGTGGTGCCTTCATGAACCCTGTCATCTTAACTGTGATCTACCGTTGCTCTGCCGCCACCAAGTGGCACCAACTGTGTAAAACAAGGTTTGAACTTGAAAGTTTCATGTTTATAACAAGATAATAAGAATTGATTCAAAGCCTTTGAGTTTTACTTCATTAGAAACTGTACACAAGAATTAAAAACACACATAATTTACAGTATTAGAAAAAAAACCCTGAAATGCAGTGCATCGCTGCCTGTTGTTGAAGCGTGCGGGACAAGATGTACTATCTGGGCCTAGTTACGTAGCGGCACTGAATCGCCGTCGTTAGCTTAACCGCTAAACTGATAACTAGTGCTAACTAAAGCTTTACATGAGGTTAAAGGCCTCACGGCTACGTGGTGCACGTTAAATATGCAGCGCTGTACGTTTACAGTAGCTACAGGGGAGGTTAGCGTAGGGGTTGCCAGGTTCTCTGAATCTGTCAGCCAACGGCAGGTAGGAGTGGTTGAGATACTGGGCGCACGGGCACGACTCGACAGTGCAGGAACAGCGACGCGTTTGCAGAAGCACGTCTGCCGCCACTGAATGACTCCCGCCCTTTTCAGCAACTTGTTCATACACATAATTGTTTCCTTTTGGGCAGATAATAGTGCTGTCTTTGTTCAGAGTCACATAGTCTGGGAAGTTGTCAGTCCCCGAGCTCCAGTCCAGCTTTTCTTTGCTGGAGAATAGTCCCTCTGGTGACAGGAGCTGCGTGGACTCTGGTGGTTTCTTTCCCAATTCTGAAATGTCTTCTTGAGACAGAACCTCCACAATGGATGACATGGTTTCTTCAGGGCACTGTTTTGCTATTACTGACACATCCTGTAGCATGAACCCAAAGTAGAAGTAAGTTCAGTTTGTATAATAAATGTATTATTGTATTTCATAACACAATGGTGTCCTGATTTTGCCTGATCAGGTTTGTGGTTGAATAATTTACCCATTTCTGGCCGTTGATCTCTGCTAGGAACCCTTGTAGGACTTTATCAAGGTTGGGCACCGGTGGCCAAATAACCTGTTTTATTTTGCTATAAAAATGCGAGGTAGCAGAAACAAAACAAAGTGTAACAGCCGAACGGAAGGGAAGCCAAAGTCAGACTGTGTGAATGAGCTGGAGAGGGACTCTACCTGAGGTACACGGAAAACATGGCCCAGCAGGAAATGGCAGCTATTACCACTAAGAGCGGGACCCACAGGATGAGCATCATGCCTGAAAATAATATTAGCACCTCATTAAGGTTGGAATATGAATCCCACAATACCACATGGCTGTCAGTAAGACCATACCTATATCAGCAGGCGTTTCCCCAGTTAGCACCTCTGACCAGTCACTCCAGTGGCCGGAGTACGTGGGTCCTTTGGGTTCAGCTCTGACCTTCACACTGTACTTTGTACCTGCTGCAACTTCCACACAGGTTTCATTTGTTGGACCCTCTGGGATTGATGCCTGCTCACGATGGATCTGTAAATGTAATGTTCCATTCCCTAAATAGTTCTACTAATCATTTATCATGCTCATTATTCTTACCGTAGATTAAACCATAACAGTTTGTTTAACTGTTGTAATGCATAGGAGAAGTGAAATCTGTCACCGTATTAAAGTGAAGCATTTGTACTGTGGCGCCACCTTGTGGTCAAATCAACAATAACACTCTGCTATTGAAATCACCCATGCAATGTCTTTAAATCACAAAATATCGTACATTTGCAGAGGATTCGTCCCCTTTCAGTGATATCGGCCCCTTTTCTAGCACTGTTGAAAAAGGCAAACACTGAGGACCACATCTCACCATCCATGCTTCACCCCCTTTTGTCTGGTAGCCAAGTTCGTACCCCAGATGAGCCAACAGAGAGGAAAGGGGAGCCTCCCACCCTACACACACCTTGCCTTTCTCCAGCCTGGTTCTCAGATGGTGTGGGGGAGGAGTTTTAACTGAAGGCAAACAGGACATTATTAAAGGATAACAGATCAAATCTGCCTCGTCAGCATAACTGGCAAAGTAGAGGTTTGATCTGCATGTGATCAATACAAATTAAACTAGAGCTCCGCTGACTTCAGCAAACAGGAAACGCAGCCACTCACTGCTGTTGTTGAGAGTGAACCTCTGAGTGTAGAAGGTTTTGCTGAGTGGAGCTGGATGGTCACTGATCTTGACCAGGACTTCTCTGGACACGTCACCCACAAAGTGACACACACCAGTGACGCCCCTCGTAGCCAGACACTCGGTCCACTGTGTCCAGTTGGACGTGTGGCTGTGGGGTCAGAACATCGCGGTGCCGAGTGAAGTGAAAGAGTCCGCGTTTGATTAAGAGACACTTGGACACAGCGTTTCTACCTGGGACTCGTCTTGTAGAAAAGGCCGTACCCGTGTCCGTCACCGTATCTGCTCCCATTCCACCGACAGGTGATGTTTTGCAGGTCATCGGTGAAGCACATCAGTGAAACGTCATCTGAAAGTCCAATCATTTTGACTGGTTACATGTGTGCAAACAGCAGGGAGACATGATGTGCGTCGTTCGCCCCTGCTCACACACCTGCACTCTGAGGAACCATGTGTTGCACAGGGTGCGACCACCTGCTCCAGTATCCTGAACTACACCTGACAGAGACCTGAACCTGCACCGGCTCCCCTGGGACCAGAGACTCTAAAACGGCACCTTCCTGGAAGGACTCAACAGACTTACGATCGAGTAGTCAAACTCATATATAATGAATCCGAGCGGCTTGTACCGTTTTGCTCCTCTCCCCGAGCGACTTGGAGTTGTAGCGAATCCTGAACTTCTGGTTTTGGCAGAACATTGTGCGATTTGTGAGCCATGAAACCCGCAGCTGTCCTGCCTGGTCATTTTCATGTAAGGACACATTGAAGGGGGAATCCAAGAAAACTGGGGGGGAAATCAGCTTATAGGTTCCAGTATTCAAATGAACGGAAGCTACTGTTCCACCACTTGCCTCCTCAAAGTGTGAACTTACAGTGTTCCTCCACGGAGACGTTGCGACGGTGCAGGATGGTGTTGGTTTCACGCTCCACCACTTCAAGAGGTATTCTCTCAAAAACAAACACGTCATCTTCTGGGAAGGAACAGATGTTGAGGAATGTTCCCTCTTCTGTCCTCTGAACAGACATAGCGCACCTTCTCTCCGAGGACAGGCTGGGGAAGCGACAAACACAATGAAAACTAGTCTAGTGGCTGATTTGAAGTCTCAGAGAGAGAGAGAGAGAGAGCGCAAAACAGGTTGAAGACAAACGAACGGGTCCAAAAACCCGTTAACACTTGTGAAGTCGTACCTCTCGATCTTGTAGAGCAGGTCATAAGTCCTGTTGTCTGCAGCCTCAAAGAAGCAGGTTAGGTCTTCTGCTGTCCGTGTGAAACATTTAGGATGTTCCTGGTCGTTGATCAACAGAACGTCTGCTCCGTGATGACAAGAACGTTAAATGTGATGAGAGTTAAAGCCTCAGAGTTCCTCTAAGGATTCGTTTAATCAACATCAGCCTGTTTGTGTGTTATTAACTTAAGCATATCGTTTCTGTTTTATGAGTTATATAAGTTTAATGACCTGGTCCTGGTTATTCTGTTCTTTGTATTTTGATCTTTTCACATTAAACTGGTGAAAAGATACTGTTATTTGTGGTCGCTATGGTTTTAGCTTGGCATATTTCCTCCTTAACTAAAGACTTTTGGGACACAGAAGTACTTTTGTGGCTTAAATAAGATAATTGCGTTGTTTAATTGGATTTTGTTCAAATCCAACGTCACCAACAGTTCAAAGTAATCATTAATCCCTGTACTGTACCTTCTCTTGACAGATGACTGACAGCTCCATCTGTGCAGAGTATTCCAGGTGTGAAGCTCGCTTGTATCCACAGAGTGATAAGAACCCCCCCCCACCTGCAGGACGCCATTGTTCCACTGTAGCACCCAGACTAACTCTGCACATGACTGCGTTGCCTGCTGGTTTTGGCTTGGCAGGGGTGGGCAGGTCTGAGGAGAGGTTAACCCAGTGTGACGAGCTGTTGTGGAGCAGGAAGTGGGCTGAAAAAGCCAGAGCAGCAGGAACGCTTGACAGTAAACACACATTTTCACCTTCTGCAAGTTCTCGTCCAGCACTAATTACATTTTTTTAACACTAATCACGTTATAAAAGACTTTAGGGGAATCATTGAGGTTTTCACAAGCCCAAAAAGTAGAAAAAACAGGATGACGTGGTTTAATGGCTTCAAGCCCCTCGCTTTCACCCTCTGCGTATCTGAGCATCTCCACTTCTGAATCCCTCCCCGATAAACGTCTGCTCGTGCCATCTGCCCAAACAGCCTCTGCTGATCATCTCTGCTGATTTACCACATCCTGATCCACTGCACAACAGCAGATTGTGCTTTCAAGGTCATGTTTTTAGGTTCAACTTATATCAGGTTTTTAGGTACAAATGTATTTTTTAAAAGAATCCAATAGAATGAGTGAACTCTCAGACTTGCATCCATATGAAGCTATGCAGTGAATCAGTGTCTTCATTGTTAAACTTAAGGCTGTTTTAGCTCCAGGACTTTCTTCTGACCAAAACACCTGAGCGTTCATCAGGTAAATTTGTATGATCAGTTTAGTGATACTGATTTTCTTAATCTACAGTAAATGGATTAAAGAACCAACAGCTGTTGTAGTCATCCTCAGCAAACCTTCCTCTTTTGGCAAACCCTGATTTTAAGGACTCCTCATCATCAGCTCCAAACACCTCACACTAGTGTCTTAAAAATTTTCCATTTTGAAGTAGTCCTGTAGTATTTCTATGAATCCTTGGTTTTCACTACAGCGGTTATGTATTAGGTACTGTAGCCTTTTTATTC
This sequence comes from Betta splendens, assembly GCF_900634795.4. Taxonomy (NCBI): domain Eukaryota; kingdom Metazoa; phylum Chordata; class Actinopteri; order Anabantiformes; family Osphronemidae; genus Betta; species Betta splendens. The sequence continues at coordinate 4,136,448 of NC_040884.2, forward strand.
CAACGCTAATATTGAACAATTATTCTAATACATTAATGTTTTAGGCTTTTTATTAATATAAAAATACATTCATTAGTTAATTTTAGTGATGGTAAATAAATGTGGTTAGATGACGATACAAACAAAGCAATATGAAAGTTCAGTTTTTTATAAACCAATCAATGCAGCCCCATCTTTCTTACATAAACATAAATTCAATGATATTACTTGTCTAAAGTATCATGAATACTAGTATGATATATAGTAATGCTATACAAGTGTATTGTTAGTATTTTCTATGGTTAATATTATTATTATTTCTGAAAGAGATCACTTTAATTCGTGTATAAGGATCTTTCATATATTATGTAAAATCTGTTTTATCACTAAAAATAGAAACTTTGTTATCATCTTGAGAAACGTTGTAATTGAAACTTCTCTGCCGTTGAGCATTAACCACAGTCTGATAGAATCTTCCGGAGCAGTGGGGCTGTCGTGACGCTCACTGTGTGATAACTCTGTTCTGACTAACACATGCATTGTCTCTATAGATGTCTGACTTTGATATGTCTCATACTATTCAAACAATAACCCTAATGAAGCAAACAGCACAACCTCACTTTAGGACCATGCTTAGATTTCTAAAATCAAAAATCAAGGGGGCAAATTTCTAGAGGCCTAAAATGAGACTGCATTTCCTCATGAGTTATATTTGTCACGAGTTAAGAAAAACCAAAACTGTATTCCCTCTCTGAACAGTCAGATCATGAGAACTTGACTAAAAAACCATTCTAACCAAACATGAATGAAGCCAACTTTAGCTCAAGCAAGTTGTGCTTAATGTGGATTTAATGCTAGTCCCACGAGAGAGGAGCAACCTTGGTCCTGTCGCTTGTGCTCAGTTAATGGAATTTGGAATTTTGTAACATTATATTTTTGTCTTTATAAAAATACATAAATTGTTTATTATGAGATAAATGGATAAATAAAAACTGATACAGGTTGCAAATCTCCTTACACATAGACATATTTAATGAGGCTTCCTACTAAAACTCCCGATGAGTAAAACTAGATGATGCATCAACTTCATCACAATGGAAGCATCAATGTTTCTCCCTCACGTCTCATGGCCAAAATATGAAATGAAATCTAACGAAACAGACTCACTGGCGCCTGCATTGATCAGTGAAACTGTGCCACCTCGAGCTCAACGTAGCCATGATGGACAAAACCGCAAACGGACTATGAATCTAAACACAGGTTTTTATTACAAATATACATATGAGTATAAAAGTTCTTGGTAAATAACAAGTAAAATATTTCTTACTCCAAACACTAAACTTTACTGAGATAAGAAAGTGTGGACATCACATGCAGGCTGTGTATAATACCTGGGATGCAGACTTTTAGACAGTATTTATTGGTTCCTCTACTTGGACTTTGGTTACTTTGGTCCAGTCTTTCTCTGTAGAAACTGAGACTGAGTCTGTGGTCGGTTTGTGGAGGAAACCCAGTGACAGATCAGCAGAGTGCAGCAGGGAAGATGAGTGTTCCTCAACTCCTGTGTTTTTCCTGTGTGCTTTCTAAGAAGCAGGCACACAGATGTTCAATCAACGCCAAAGTCGTGCCCACCGATGTCAAAGGGTCAGAAAGCAGAACCCGTGCTGGGGCTTCTGCACGTGGGGACGAGTCCTTCTGCCTCTATTAGTTGCATTTTCCAAATTACTACTCTTGTGGTGGAGTTTTGCATGCACACACTGAGCAGCTGCATCCCTGACCACATTCAGATATGACGCTTCGATAGATGTTCTTGAAAACGGAGGCATACAATATTGTACAGTACAATCGCATGGCAGTGAAAAGCAAACAAAAGACACAGATGGCAAAGAATCAGGCTGGTTTTAAGTGCTACATCGTAACAGTGTTCTTCTCTGTCTGACAGCTTGATGGCGTATGATCCGCTGTGCCTTTCACGTTTCATAAACAGATTCCTTCTCCATTCAGAAGAACGGGGAGAACGTAAAGTCCGGTGTCGACACCCCACAGACCCTGCGGTGTTTCAGTCACATAGCTCCTCTGCCACTTCCCCGTCGCGCTCGGAGAAAAGGATCCGGCACCGACAGCTTTGTAGAAGCAGCAGCCACACTGCTCCCAAAAGCCCGGTCGCGATCGCTTCTCTCCGTCCAAGGCCCCTCACACCTCTGACACCCCCCACAGTGTCCTTTCACAGTCCTCCATCTATAGCTGGGTGGTTGTGAGGGGGCGCCGGCCGCCCCGGTGGCGGCGCTGCCCGGCAGGGGGGGGGCAGTAGCGCGGCCCGCGGGGCGTCCTCCTGGAGCTGCGTGGCCTGCTGGGGTCTGGGGGGGCTGGTAGTCAGGCCTCCTCGGCGGTGGCATCGATGCCGGCGTAGGTGAAGTTCTCAAAGAGCGCCATGTTCACGTAGGCCTGGGGGACGAACGGGAGTTTGTCAGGTGGAGTTTCAAACCAGTACGAGCGCCTTCTCTTTGCCAGCGTGACGCGGGTGCGGCGTTACTGTACCTTCCTGGCCTCCTGCATCCTGTTGAGCTGGACAGAGATCTGCGAGAAGGGGGGTCTCTCATAGGGCCGGTCCCTCCAGCACTGCTTCATCAGTTCATAGCTGGAGATGAGGCCACCGTGAGAATCATGAAATGAAAATGTTGCTTTCTCAATGGAAGTTCCAATTTGGATGCTGCATGAAAACACCAGTACTTACACCTCGTCATCACAGTTTTTCGGTTTCTCCATCCGGTATCCTTGCGGCAACTTCTCATAGAGCTCAGCACACGTCATGCCACAGTACGGCGTGCCCCCTGAAACAGCCACCGACAAGAGGGGGAGAACGTGACTGTGCGTCAAATAACCTTGTTGTGCACCAGCAGCGCTGACAGCTGACTTACCCAAGCTTACGATTTCCCACAAGAGAACGCCAAACGACCACCTTTGAGGAAAGACACGATCACGAGACAGAGACACTGGTAAGTTACAGAAGAGCAAAGGGAAGGATTTTGTGATTTTCATGATTTTTGCTGAATGAATGCTGAATCTGTAGGATCTGGTTTGTGACGACTGTGGGCGATTTGCACGCAGCAATTTGAAAAGTGAGGAGCAGCTAATAACCAGGAGTGTTTACGACTCTGCGTGCACGCTTCCAACCTGAAATCTCATCATTAACGCAGAAACCCACGGCGAACCGCTGAACGGCTCAAGCAACTCGAAACCTCCTCTCGCAATCTGATGACGAGTGACTGAATTCAACTTAAATGCCACCAGTTTCAGATGTCACAATTCTATGCGGTAGATCACAGGAGGAGACAAGTGCTGCTTGTGCTGTTTGCCGTTCCTTTTTTCGCCTTATCTCTCCCCTGCACTGTGTTTTGCTGCCTCTCACCTTCTCATCGCTCTCACACCCTGTGTTGCTGTTTACTGCTCTCTCTCCCCCGTGCTCCCCCTTCACACTCTTCCGTTAGCTGTCCCGGCTCCTCCACTCCCCCCTCGGTGTATAAATAGGCTGCAGTTGACAGACCAACGTCTCGGCTTGTCTGCTAAGCTGTGCTCTAAGGCTTCCTGGTGCTGCTTATCAGTTCCCCAGCACACTATTATCACTCCGCCAGTGACAGGAGGATGATTTGTTGTTTTCTGTGGTGAGGAACTTTGTGGTTAACAACTTAAGTACTGATGGTGAAATGCTACTGTATGCTCTATATTTAAAGTTCCTTTAAAGGGAAACAGAACAAAAAATGAAGAATCGCGAGGAACGCAACTGCTTTAAAGCCCCATTTTAGTTTTAAGCTGATTTGCCTTGATGAAGCAAATGACACAAAGGTCTTTGGTTAATTAACTCACACATCGCTCTTGGTTGTGTACACGCTGTAGTTCAGGGACTCGATGGCCATCCAGCGCACAGGCAGCCTCCCCTGAAAGCCCAACAACAGGTCGGGTCAAACCTTCGTACACGACAGCATAGAAATGGTTTGCAGAATCAAAAGTGTATGCATGACAATCTCCATGGGTGAGACATAGAATCTGTTGCAGTACTATGTTTGTTGTATTGTACTTAAAGTCCAAATCCATTGCTGTTTGCATTTGTTGACATACTTCTCTTTTGCTAAATCATTATGATGTAAGAGACACACATCAGGTGAATTTAAATTATTACTGCTAAGTGAAGTGGCAATACACAGAATAACAGCCCAGCTCTGCTACACGCTTGCTGCCCTCTGCTGGCTAAACCATGAACAACATCTAAAACAAAGGAACAAGCACGTCTAACAATGGAGGCTGGTGAGCGAGGACTCGCTCATCGCTGGGACTCACCATCGTCTTCTTGACGTAAACCTCCTCTCCGCGGGACAGGCCAAAGTCTGCGATCTTTGCCACAATTCTGTCGCCTACGAGAACATTCCTTGCAGCCAAGTCCCTGTGTATGAACTGATGCAGGAGAGGATGCTAGATTTTAAAGTATACATTTATAAGTGCCCTGTACTTTTCTAGTGCCAGTAAATTGGCATGAACGAATGAGGACCCTGGACCAGCTCTGGACACACGTTCTCTCCTCCCACCTGTTTGTCGCTGAGGTAATGCATCCCAGTGGCCACGTCCACAGAGAACTGCAGCAGCTGCTGGGAGGTGAGGGTGGAGGCCGTGCCGTGCTCTTTGGCGAAGGCCGGATCTGTCTCCAGCACGCGGCTCTTCCTCAGGAAGTCCAGCAGGTTCCCGTAGGGGGCGTACTCGATGGCTATGTACAGGTAACCTGGAGGAGACGGGGGCGAGGAGGTTTCACAAACGTTCACCGGCATCGACTCACGCCCGTCAAAAACAACACGGATCCTGCTGGTGAAAATAAACATTGCACCAGCAGTTCAGCCAAACTTTTACAAGGAACTGTGACTGTGGCCTTGGCCGGCCTGCCTGCATCAGTGCGGGAGGAGCCCCAGCTGCAGCTGGTGAGGGGCCCGGCCTTTGGCAGCGCTGTCTCAACACAGACAGAGGTGGACCAGGCCTTTCATGAAACCCTGACGGGGACCCAGCAGATGGCCAAGACTGCGTAATAGCGACAGCTTCCAAGCAAAGCAAAGGGTTCCACCGGGTCTGGGCTTGTTGGAAGGGTTCCATGTTGATTTCAGCGGGGCAGGGACAGTGCCAGCGGCGCTAGTGAGGACTGTATGTGGAAGGAAAGAGTTGAGGGCAGTGGACAGACTGGTCAAAGAGCTGGAACACAAGCACGCTCGGTTTAAAGCAGGACGCGCTCGTCTTTCCTGAATCAAATGAACTTGTTTTTAAGTGTGCTCTGGACGTTTTAACTTGTCCCTTGCAAAATACAATAGTAGGTATGAACCGAGTTTCAGAAATTTGATGGAAACATTTAGTTTTTCAACGCAGTTATTTTCCTGCTTTTCTTTTCTCCTTCCTCCCTTTCTACTTTCTTATACTGCATATTTTTAGTGCATCCTGTATATAAATCACTGCTACTGACTTTTATCTCTGTACTTGCTCTTGCAGAGTTACAGTGAACTTCAGATGTAAACACGGTGGAGTGAAGCTCTGCAGAGTCAGCTACTTCAAAGCAGAGGAGCCGCTGAATGTGATGTTTATTTTTCCAGTCTGATTTGGTTTGGTAATGCCCCCACTAATGCACGCCGCACACTGAACGTACTCTGTCATATGGTATCACTCTTTGATCAAACACAAGGAATCCAATTATTCCTGTGCAGCTGGGAGAAAGTGGGGCCAAGGAAATGGTAAATACGTGCCACAGCAGATCGGTCGCGAGGCACGTGGACAAACCAAACAAATGCGATAGTTTAAAACGCTCCGAGCAGATTATTTAGATTGGACACATTCTGGTGCTTTCCAGGTGGAGATGAAGAGGATCAGAGGGATCGAGGGATATTCTTTGCATATCATCAAGAAGATTTTAACCTGTTTGTTACAGGACCGATACCACCACAGTAGGACATATGCAGAACATATGGATGAGCACTTAATGTAAGACATACAGCAAGAACTCTATCTACGCCGGCCACCAGGTGTCACCCACTCACCTCTGTTCTCACACGCTCCTATCAGGTTGATGATGTTGGGATGCTGGCCTAGTTTGCACAGCACCTCCAGCTCCCCTGCAAAGTCCCGATGGTCATTCTCTGAGGCGAACTCTGCGGGAGGATGAGCACACGCGCCGAGGGTAAACAAAGTGCGAGCCAAGCAGTTTCCACTGCCGTCTTTGAAATTCAATTTCCACATTAGTCGGAAAATGCGGCGCTCGGGAATGACTCCGCGCCCGCTCCGCGTCTCAGTGCCAGTGCATTTGCACGCTTTACCTTTCAGCATCTTGATGGCCGCGCTCATTTTGTTGCCGTCCTTCTTGATCATGGCTTTGATGACCTGGTTACGAGACAGTCGTTTAGCTTTGTTAATAGTGAGTTGAACCCAAAGAAGAAGAACTGTAGATTAGGAACCTGGCCAAAGTTGCCCTCTCCGATGACATCCTCAAACTTTATATCTTCCCACTCCAGGATTGGGTAGGTGAGGGGCTCAGGGGTGGGCTTGGGCCTCCGTGTCAGGGTCAGAGTTCCCGAGTTAAACTGCAGGATAGTCTCCTCTCCCTGTCATCATTTAAAACATATGGCAGGACTTTAACATTAAAGTAGGAGCAGTGCCGTCAAATAGAGACAAAAAGCGCCGATGGCTGATGAGCTCGTACCGATCCAGACTGGTACGTGAACGTGCGCCTGCGGTTCATCAACGTCTTGCGGATGAAGAAAAGCGCCAGCAGGGCCAGCAGTATGGTCACGCAGGTGACGGTCACTGAGCCCACCACCGCCACCAGCAGCTGGTAACTGTCCCCGGCCGGCTTCCCAGCCACACCCATGGTGGTCGGAGTTAGAACCTGAAGCCCTGGTTGTAGCAAAAGGGGCCGAGATGGAGAGGGAGGATGAAGGCGAGCGGGGGATGGAGATGAGGTCAGATAAAGGCTGTGTGATGTGAAAGTATTACTATCTTTGGGTAAATCCCTGTTCCCGTGTGGGTGGCCGAGTTACAGGCCACCTGGGAAAACCCTAGTTCTGGCTACAAGTACAGTAGTGCACAGATTTTTCCACTAAGAGCTATTTGGAGTTTGTATTGAAAGTTTCGACCCAGGCGACCCTACAATGAGTGACTGCTCACCATCGGCCTGTGTCATTACTTCAACGATTTTGCTCCATTCCCCCGGCACTTTGGAGAAAGCCCTGACTCTGAACTGATAGAGCGTGCTGCCGTTGAGCGCTGTCACGTCTTTGGTCGTCTCGTTCCCATCATCTGTGTCCACCCAGGGGTGCGGGCTCCCCTGGCCCACCGGCTGGTACTCTACAGTGTATTTGACGATGCCTCCGTTGGGATCCTCGGGCGGCTGCCACCTCACCTGGACGGAGGACGCAGACAGGGGCACGGCTTGGACGTTGCGTGGGGACGAGGGACCTGCGGAGAGAAATGAACCAAGGGTCATTCTTTTCACCAAACAAAAGCTTGTTGCCCTGAGACGTTCTTGGACCTTAGTAGCAAAACCTTTAAAGACAGTTAAAAGCATGAGATATCAGTGTTTCTGAACCTGTGCATCCCACTGACTGCACACTAACAACAGCTTGACACCTGTCTGTCAGTGCTCAAAAATGTCTTCAGTTTACATAAAGCCTGAGAGAAGAGAGAGAATCACTAAACAAACACCCAAAACCCTCTAATCTAATTTATTCATGAACCAAAGAATTATCTCAGCCCCTAACAGACTATTAGACGTGTTGCAACAAACCTCACGTTCTGCAAAATTCCCCCCTAATTACATCACAGTACAACATTCATCCTGCAGCGGTGGCTTCAGTTACCCTGGCTGTTGATGCGGAACTTGTACGGTTTGGACGGGGGTCCCTGGCTGCCGCAGTTGATAAGGCGCACCAGCACAGTGTAGTCTCGATGGTAGTCCAGGTTGGGGAAGTGGGTAGAAAGTACATTGAGCAGAGTGGTTTTCTCCAGCAGCTTCTCACTGTTGGGTGGAGGCCCAAAGAGCTGAACTACATAGCCACTGGCTGTAGCGGCGCTTACGCCATTGCTGCCGGGCAGTCGCCAACGTACTGTGGCGTTGCGTCCGTCCGTGGAGCTGATGTCAATCTCAGGCTGCACTGTGGGCTCTGCAGTGACAGAGAACAAAGGGTGACAGGGTGAGCTGTGGGGGCGAGTGGGCGAGCTTTTTAGCTCAGTTCCCTCAAACTGATGTTAGCTAGCGCTGTTAGCTGTTGCACAATGAAAAGAGCTGCTAGCTTCAAATCGGGGACTTTCCGACAGGTACTTCATGGGATCAATGCATAAATGAGAGTGACCTGTGCCGTTTCTTGTCAAAGTGCAGATTGCAGCACCTCCTCAGTCTGATTACAGGAACTGGGTTGTTTCCATTTCATTCGCCTTTTCTCTTTCCCCACATTCGAGCAAATAAAAATAGTTTGTAGTTGTGCAAGACGTCGATGTTTCCAAATAAAAAAGTTCCATTTTTCCATTTTACCGAGACAGAGCTGTGTGTTACCCTCTAAAACAGACCCTTTCTTCCTGTACGTGATCTTTCTGCACCACAATCCTCTCCGTTTGAGCATAGGTTTACTCCTAGACCTGACCTTGTGGTCTCATTTGATTCTAGCAAGAGGCCACTGACACTTTTCTAAATTTGTCCCAGATTTTTGCCATCAGGACCGATATCTTGCTTCAGACTTCACTCTTAGTGTAGCCAGACTCATGATAATTAACCCATCATGTCGTGCAGTCCAAGCCGCAGAAGTTTGTTCCCAGGGAGGTTGTGTATGTCAATGTCCAGTGTGTGTGCCGTTTCCAGCCCTTACCAGGACAGTCGGTCTCCATGGTTGCCTCCGGCCCCGGGTCCCCTTCTCCTCCTTCCTTAGGACGGCTCAGCTGGACACGGACGTGGTAGGACGTTGAAGGCTTCAGGTTCATGAGTGTGATGGGCTCTTTTTGACTGTAGACTGAAAGTTGAAAGCTCGTTTACTCACTGTTGACTTGTGGAGGAAGCTTGGTGATTTTTATACATGGACGAACTCTGTGCTTGTGTCTTAGTCTTCATATTGTACCTATGATGGATGACCACGCCTCATTCTTCACGGGCTTGTAGAGGACCCTGGTGGAGATGATGGGCCCGTCTCCTCTGAAGGACTCCATGGGCATCACCACGAGCTGCTTACTGCTCTTTTCTAGCAGTTTGGGTGCAGTGGTGGGCACGGGGGGCTCTAAGATGTAGGACAGAGCATTTCACTCTCACTTTAGATCTGCTGCAGTGAGACGCCGCTACAGGAATAGCTTACGTTTGATGGTGACGAGGAACTTGCGCGAGTCCTGCCCTCCGTTGGTGGACACCCTGCACTCCCACAGCCCCCCTCGGCTGGTGCTCTGCGGAGTTATCTCAAACTGGGCCTTACTTTTATTGGAGTCCATGACCGTACGAGTAGCCTGAGCAAACGTAACACACAACAGTCAAATGAAAAGCGCTTACTCGTGCTGCAGCTCAAACTTGTGTCTCCTCACTCTGAGAAACTGCTTTGTTCATGTAGGAAATGCTGGGGGAATTCTTTATCTGGTGTTCCAGTTATGAAGAAACGGCACAAAAAGAATTATGCATAAGCTGAACATGTCACTTATTAGACACACGTGGTAAATGCAGCACTGTAAAGCCATACAGCCTTATCTGCTCAGGCCATTGTGTTGTTGATTTCCTCAGTGTTTCACCACCGAGCTTCACAAGCTCCTTTTTTTTTTTAGAGAACAATATGATTTATGTCCAGCTACACATCTGCTTTCTTACAATAAAGTAAAGTAGAGATTAAAGAAGAAATCTATTGTTTCTGCTGACTTACAGTTCATCGTATTATCTATGTCAGTACTCGGTGTCATGTACAGTATTTGACTGCACTCTTTGTGTTTGGTGTTTGGTTCCTGGCTTCCTTCTCAGTGATTTTCAGGCCCTGCCAACGTTCCTCGTACCTTGACAACCACCTTGTCCGACCTTCGGAGCTCGATGCTGTTGTGGCTCGGGAGAGGATAGCCTGTGGCGGAACAGAAGATCGTTGCTTTGGAGTTGACGTTCCACTCCACGGAATCCTCCAAGTCCAAAATCTGCGGCGCCCGGTCTGAAAGATGCAGAGAGGTCCAATAAAGACGAGCTGAGCCACAGGCCCACAGATTTGACCCTGTCAACCTCAAAGACAGACACCGAGGGCGCCGCTGGTCTCCATGACAACAAGTCAAACTGCTGATACGCAGAGCAGCAGCAGCTCCACCCACTCAAACAGAAGTACAACACATGCTTTTGGTTGCTGTGCTTTTGGCAATATTTCAAACCAACACCAGCACATCTGTCTACAGCTTTACAGTAAATATTAAATATTATCTAAGACACATAAAATAAGCCAGATTTTGAACTTCAGAACTTCAGCAGTGTCATCAATTTACTATAATTTAATATGTTATCACCTTTGTTTTCATTTCATATTATCTTCTACTTCTTTTCAGTTTTATTTACACTTTTCTCATTAATCACTTTATTTGCTTTAAATGCTTGCCAATTTTTCTTTGTCGGCCTCCTTTGGCCTAGAGATAAGGATCATTACTGCCTTCAGGTTTATACTCATGAGACTTTCACTAGGATTTCATCAGACATCCGATAAGTCCAGTTTAAGTCCATTAAATCCCTGAGTTTAGTGGCAGGTTTTTAAGTTATGTGACTTTTTTGTTACAATGAGTTAAACGTCTACTGTCGTGATGAAGTAGGTGGAAGTGTGTATTCAGGGGTACATTTCATTCCATGGAGGAGGAATAAAGACTGTACAAAACTAAAGGAACAAAAATAAATAATATGATTGTTTCACTACCCACCGGTCTTCTCACAGTTGTGTCCCCTCCACCCTGTGGGACAGCGGCATCCTCTGAAACGATCGCAAACTCCTCCGTTCTGGCATTTACAGCTCAGCCTGCAGTCTGGTCCATAGGAGTCATTGCGACAAGCTGCAAATCATGAAGCCGTACGTTTAACTCTAAACGATGACGAGGCGCTGACGCTGTGTGAGGAAGCGCTTACCCTTATCACAGCGGGTCCCAAACCAGCCGCTAGCACAGGAGCAGCCGTAGGGGTCCGGGAGGCAGAAGAGGAGGCCTTTGCTGTCGTGGCTCGAGTGCTCCTGGCATCTCCGGCCGAACCTTCCTGCTTCGCAGGCTACAAGTCAACACACAACGAGAAGTTCACGCGCTCATTTAAATTCCACACGTTGTGCTGCTCCTCGCCTCCATCTGCCAGGAAGATGATGTGCAGTATCTGCATGTAGTCTGGCTCATAAAGTAGGTGCAGGAATAGGTTCATGAAATGACGAACCATGAGGTTCATTCCTGATAGATGATCTTTACCAGCTTCTGTGGTGAGGGTGTGTTGCGCTGAGTAAAGCACAAACCTGTTTCACAGTGTGCCCCCATGAATCCTGGAGGGCAGATACAGTCTCCATACACGTCATGACACACTCCACCGTTGAGACACTCCGGGCAGTCGTTGTCACAGGACAGACCCCACTTCTTACTGGGGCAGTCTGCAGAAGGACGCAGGAAGCACGTGTCATAGCTTTATATAATTTGTCATTCATTGTGGTCAGATTACAGCAGGAAATTAAACAAACATGTATCCTAGTGAGTGTAAAGTGATGTGTCACTCATTTATTTGAAAAGTGTTCAAATTACAAGTTTCTTTCTATGTATTGTGCTGTGGTGCCCCAGCGATTTCTGTAGCAACAAGCGCCGCCTTTGAAAGTGTTGCAGAAGCGATGGACGTGTCCCTGCTTTTACATATGCACAGTGTTTGGGTTCAACACACCTCTGACAATGAGCCTCATCCAGGCGCCGTGCAGGGGGCTGTCCCCCACGTAGCTGGCGCTGTAGATGCCCTGATTGGCAAGAGTTACGTTCTCCACCTTCATCACCGCCGTGTCGTCCGACATCTCAGTCCAGTGAGTCATATAATAGTAGTTTCCTACACAGAGCATATGAAATATTAATGGAATAGTGTTAAAATGTTATTTACCATCTTTATTTCATCCAATCAAACCTTGTAAGTATGTGATAATTAGCGTTAGATGACCCACCGTTGTATTTCCAGGTCACGTCTCTCTTTTCTGAGCCGAGCAGCTGCATACTCAGCTTAACCGTCTCTCCTTTGTTTGCAGTAATGGTCAGGTGAGTCGGAATAAAAATAGCTGAAAGAGCAGAATAGCACCGTTCAGTACAGATAATGCATCAACCATAACGTAGGTGTCTGATGAAAAAGTGAATGAAATGATGATTAACGTCCGCACACACATTTTTCAAAGTTGTTGATCATTGTCACCATCTCGGGTGGAGTCGTGCACTTGAATTTGCAGTAGAAGATGCCGATATGTTCAACGTCATGGAAGTCTGTGGCCTTGGCCTCCTCCTTCCTGGACTTGTGCACCTTAAAACTGGGCTCCTTTGGGAGCATGAAGATTTTGTTGTCCTTCTTGATGTCCAGCTCGTCCTGGACGGAGCTGCCCTCGCCGTGGATGCAGGAAATGGTGAAGTGATTGACGTTGGAGACCTCGGCCGTGGAGATCATGGTCAGATCGACCACCGCATCTGTAGGACGAGGCCCACCCGACAGTCAGCCAGTCTGGTTTTCACAGATTCTTTTATGATATTAGGTAAAAAATCACTGTCTACGATTATTGAACACTTTGTATTTTACATCAACTGACTATTAAGCACAGAGTTCAGTTCACATAGATCAGTATAGTGTCTATTTAAATATATAAACAATAAATACAAGGAAAAATGAGGAGTGGCCTCAAAGTGAGACTATAAAACGATTAGTGTTAAAAACTAAAAGTACCGTCAAGATAATGCTGCCTGATACAATAATAATATAGTTAAATCAGCGGTTATTCCTATTGTTCTATGTAACTGTGCAGCAGCAGTGCCGTCACACGTTTGTTTCTGAGCTAAAGAATCACACATCCACACACACTCGAGAACCAAACACCGCTTACAGTGACTCTGACCCAATAAACTTTATACGCTCACACCTCGGGTGGTGATTGGGAAACGTTTGTAATCGGCCCCCAAGATAAACCAAACAGCACAAACGAACGTTGTGTAGCGGTTTGAATAAAGGTTCCACGCTCAATAATGCCCAGAATTCCTTCCACTAAACAATGGCAGGAAACATGGATGAGCTCCCTTTTCCCTCAAGGGCTCAGATGTTCCTCTACACTAGTTACAACAACAACAGTACTTCTTTAACTAAATGTATTTTTAAGGGAATATATTAATGACATTATGAATTATTTGGGAAACGTCTTCTTTTCATTACTTCATTTACTATTGTGCACACTACTACAACTACACAAACGCCATTCAAACGAAGTTCTCGCTTACCTGATAAATCAACGAAGTGGAATAAAAACACCCACAGAATCCTCATGGTATATATATAATCCATATATATATAATCCATATATATATAATCCTCACTGGAGACGTTACTAAATCAACGGCCAGCTCGACTTCGTGGGAAACGCGCTGAATCCGAAGCGGTGACGCTGCGTCACGACGAGCGGCGCGCTTTTTTACGCATAACGAGGCGAATTCTCCTCAGCTTCTCTCGCGGCGCAGGACGCGGAGCGGTCGCTGCGCTGACGACGGCGTGGAGCGTGGAACTGGCCCAAGCAGGCGGAATCACGGCCGGTCACACGGCGTGGCAGCGCAGCGTTCTGTGGGTGGGAAAGGAAGGAAGAGAGTCACCAGACAGCGGAGGACCTGTGGCGCGCGGGACCTGCGCGAGCGCGTTAATGACGACGACATTAAAGTCTGCCTTTGTTCCCCGCTCACCATTAAACTACACATACATTAGATTTGCCCCTTTTCACGGAAATACAAAAAAACCTGAAATACTTTATTGAACTCCAAAAGGGTTTTTTCGGGATCGTGGTATATTTAAATACACGTTTATTTCCTGGCTATAGTTCACAGTTGACCACCTGCTGCACCAGCGGCTTTACACGTGTTTGTGTAGTCAAGATGTGCAGAACATGCCCCCAGAGCTGTTTTATTGCTGATTCTTTGGAGATTCACGCAGCAGCAGCTGGTATCGGGTTTTGCCAAGTTCAACAGCTTTGTTCTCTCACTTCAACGCACTGGTTTCAGTCCTGCAGCGTTTATGCTCGGCCTCTCCTCTGCCTCGGCGTTGGACTCAGTCAACCTCAGGAAATGATGAACAATATGCTTGTTGTGTCTATGCACATTTCTGCTGCGACCTTCTCTCACTTTGAAACATCTAGTAGGGACGGCTGCACACGTCTCTGCTCATTCAATCTATAAAAGCTGCCAGGCTCTTTTGATGTTTTCTTTACATTTCCTTGCAGCTTCAGACAATCAGCTTGAGCTTTTCCCAACTTCTTATTGTTTGGGATTTCCTGTTTTCGATTTTAGGAGCTCAGATGGTTTTCTTTCACCGGCCAGAAATATTCTATTGTAAGTCTGGATTCAAAACACAAAGAATTAAAGAAGTCAGTGCTAAATATTGATAGACTGAAATGTAATCTAGCTCATAAATAGTGTTAGAATCTGCTAGGCAACACTGCATTTATCATAAAATGAATGGGTGTCCTGCCAGGTTTTTCTGCTCAATTAGCGAAGGGTCGGAGATGTTTTGTCTGAAAATCAGTGTTTCCATTTTGGTTCTTGGTGAAACAAAGGGCCTTGGCTCGCGTGGCTGACTCAGATCGGTACGCTCCATTTCTGTGACCTGTTAGTGTGACCTGTTGAGTTCAGAAGCCAGGTCAGCCTCTTTAAAAAGATCCTTTTGTTTCCTCTGCACAAAACAGCCACACAGGGCAAGGACTTGTGAGTAAAGTCAGTGATGCTGAAGTACTGTATGGAGCAAACAGACAGAGAGCTGTGAACCCAGGACGTAAAATCCAATGATGTTTAATAATCTGCAAAGCTCTGCTTTTAAATCAGAACTTACTGTGACACCAGAGGCATTTTCCGTCATAGGCTTTGCAGAATTGTGCACCCTGTGAACCTTCAGTGAAAGGAAATCAAGGAGACGAGCAGGCAAAGAGGTGCAAAGACAGGGATTTACATGCTGCATACACAGCTTTGCAGAGCCTCCGTAGGAAGCCAGAGAGGAAGAGAGCGAAGGCTGGGTCAACACAGATAGATCGGCTGGTGCTGCTTTAAGGCTGTCAGTAGCAACAAGCCAGACATGCACACTTTTGTGTACATGCATGTTTGCTGTGCAAGTACACTACATGTGCATCCACACTGTATGTGGCCACGTTCAAGACGCAGTCCAGAAATTAGCCACTGAATCTAAAAGTAGAAGAAGTCCAAGGCAGAACGAGCAGTCTGCATTTGTGCTGGATGAGTCACAGCATTCAGCTTTTGTGACTCTGAAAGAAGAAGGAAATCCGAAGCAGTACAATAATACAAATAATACAGTAATAAAACAAACAGTGCAGCGCACTGTTTGTTGTAACACTGCGTCATGTCCAGCGTCTAGATGTTTGCTGCATGTCAGCAGACGTTCATGGAAAGAGCCAAGAGAGTTGAGGCCAATTTGCTGTCAGATCTGTCTTTGCAGCATTTCTCCGGCCCGTGTCGGTGCTGTTCAGTTCTGTAGCCGTGTTATGGATGATTGTTGACTAATTCAAAACGGTCCACGTTTCCGAGCGTGTTTTAGTGCGGCCTGACATTTGGTTGTGCTCGTAGTGGAGGAGGTGCTGAGGGCTCAGCTGAGGTGTCTGGGACTGAGACTGGCAGCACAGGCGGGAGGTCTTCTGAGACTTTGTGAGAAAGTTTGTATTAAATTCCCATTTCCCCTTATTGTGTGGCGCGCTGGCCCGGCTCCACACGCGCCGATGCTGCCGCGTCCTTGGGAACGCGTTAGCAGCGGCGTCACTCACACCTCCCACTTATACCCTCACTCCTGACCTCCACGCTGACCTCCCCGCCGCCTGGGACCCTGCGGCAGCAGCGCGCGGGCCTGCGTACGCACACATGAATCATGCATGGGCTTTGCTACAGTCCGTGATTACACCAGGCCTTCTAGCGCCAACGACGTGATGAAAGACGAGCACAGATTTGGAGATAGAGCATGTGTGCGAGCATTACTATCCAGTCCAAAGACCTGCGTTACCAAGTGGGATTTCCCCGAAGATAAACCGCTGTTATCAGAGCGTCTTAAACACTCAGCTTTGTCAGCTCCGCCCTTTAAAAGAAAGGACGTTTTCAAGGCGACAAGTTCCCAAGTTGACAGGTCTTTAAGCAGTTATCTCAGCTACATGACCCGTTGAGCCCAGTGAACGCGGGGCGGTCAGCGGAGCCGGGCAGCGTCGGGCCTTCGAGTAGTACAATAATAAACCTAGAGAGCTTCCCATTCCACAAACATTCCCACGTGCCCTGGCCAACTCCGTGTCCACATTTGGCTGTAGGGGCTCCTCGCTAAATAAATAATGAAAGTAATTATGATATATGTGACGCAGTTGTAAGGGCTGACATTGAATGAAACTATTAGACACCTGCATTTTGGGCCATTGCTGCTCTAGGTCATGAATTCATTCAGTTTGGCTGGTGACGAGTTCCAGTACCTGCAATGCTAACAAGCTAAACTAGCGCAACAAGCAAGCGCTAAATTTACACATTGCCTTTTTTAGCATCTTAGCATGCCGACGGTAGCATTAAGCTAAAAGCACCACACGGCAGCGATAGAGCAGGAACGCAATCGGTGAAATGCTCCCTGAGCTGGGTTTGATGGACGACTGCTGCGCATTCATCTGTACATCCTGTTTGATAATACAGTCGCTCAACCTCTGGAGAAGAATCGGTGGGAATTGCAGAACTGAAGGAATGATTTACAATCCTGCAGCGTCTCTGGCCGAGGCCCTGAAGACAGGAGCGCGTTGAGCAGAGAGCAGCTGAGACGCTGCTTCCCAACCTTTGTCGCGTAGCGCTTCCGTTTTGTCCCCAGCGCTTCCTGTCACTTCTCCGCTTCCACGCTTTCTCACAGGAGAAGCCGTCGTGTGAGTAACCTTAAGTGGGAAATGCCCCCTGCAGATGAACTGACACATGGATTGATAGGAAATGATTTGACAGACGATGAGAAAATGCCCTCATGGAGTCCACAGGGTGAGCCAGATGTGCACAGCTGATAGAGCACATGTGCGGCCGTATCTTTGTCTCTTTGAAGATTATATAAATGGTGCACATGCTCGCAGCCATAATTGTTCACTCCTCCCAAACCTTCACTGGGAGTGTCCTGGTACAAAATGAGTTACTGACAGGTTGTAGACCCTCAGGTTCCCCCGGACAGAGCACTTCCCTCACATCCTCCCATTTCCTCTCCATAAACCACTACTTTCACCTCCACTACAGCATAGCATATAAGAACTGCTGTGTTCGGCCATTGGTAATGCATCCATTCATTAACTTAACGCTTTTCTCGTTAGGAATTGCAGGAGCACTGACATTTATCTACCAGACAAATGTTGACTAATTAACCTAACGGCGAGTCTTTGGACTGAGAGGAAGTCCTGCTAGCGCTGAGGTGACACTGAGCTGCCCTGCTATAAAATTTTGGTTTCATACTAACAATTAGCAGGGGTGCTTTCTTAAAATTAAATCTGACATCAGCTATGATTCATGAAAATGTTTTGCATGTATATCATGTCTATATGTGAAAATAAAGCGGCGTCATTCTTTGTTTTTGTATGATTCCGGTTCAAACTGCCTGAAGCATCAGCAGCATTTCATCATAAAATCCAGTATGATAAACAAAAGCTACAATTTATAGTATGTTCAGATTTTTAAAGCAAGAAGCATAAAACTAGACTTCAGGGAGGATTTCTCTGGCTGCATGTCTTTTTTCTAACTGATTAAACCCAGTATGTACAGCATATTTCATAGATCGTAGAAGCACAGTCACAGGCCGCATTAATGGTGTTATGGAAAGACTCTGGATCCGACTGAGGAAGCCGTAATCAAAACACGCAGACGACCACTAGGTTTATTGTGCTGAGGCTCCCTCCAGTCCAGGATCAGACGCGTTTCAGGCAGCAGGCGTAGCTAGATAAGAAAAACTAAAAGTGTTCCATAATAAATGGGTCTGTAATTACTGTTGGGTCATAATTGGGAATGTCTTGTGAGCACCATGAACCTCAAGCTTTCTCGGATCCCTGAGGAAAAAGGTTTTGTAATATCAAAGGTTTCAGTACATCTGTCTCTGGTTTGGTCACGGCCCTGTGAGGCTGACACTCTGATAGCACAAGTAAGAAAAGCAGCATCTTTGTTGTTTTTTATTACAGAAATGATCAAACGAAAACAAATATTGCAGCAATATATTAAAGCTTTATACTTTACTTATTTGGTTAGTCACAGTTAGAGGCTAAACATGCAAGGGCTGTTTTTAAATTATTATTATTACAGTAAGTTCGTGCTACAAGTTGTAATTACAGAAATAGGATATCTGTCCCATCAGAACATGGGTATCAAGGAAATTATGGAAAGGGAGTGGTACCGACTCCAGCCAGCGAGTCCTTGATAGCCCTTGATTATAGGTGGTTTCAAGGAAGTAGAAAAACACGCTGGGAGAAAGGCACAGAAAAGCAGTGATTTGATGCAAATGTGTCCTGGTGTGAGAAGCACAGCTCAGCAACGTGCTTGGAAACAGTATAAGATGAAGCCGGCGTCAAAACCCACAGACAAACACAGAAGGAGAGCAAATAGCGAGGGCGATGGATGTCCACAGAGTCCAGAGGACTTGAGCCCAATTCAGGAAGAGGCGCTGCTGCTGGAGGCTGATATGTGTGTGAAGGAAGTGTCGGGAGCGCAGGGGCAGGAATCACTCCGCCGGCAGGAAAGGCCTGTGGAGGTGGCGGCGGGGGTGGAGGTGGAGGGTCCCGGCTCCCGTCTGATGGCTGTTTGCTCAACGCGTCCGCTCGCTCCCTCCCTCTCTCACCGTTCCGCAGGGCGTGCGAGGAGCAGGAGCTGGATGGACGTGGATGTGCATGCACACCCTGCAGTCTGAGAGGAAACCGGCTCAGACCCTTTCATGCCGCTAATGCGATGTCTCTGCCAGATGCAGGTTGTTGATGGAAACTCGACTTTCTGCAGGAAATCTGAAGCTGTCTTGTACGTGTTGTTCATAGGCCACAAAGTAACTGCACCCGCTGTGGATACGAGTGAACCAGAGAAGGTAGTAGTGGTGGTAATCCTGTCACTCCGTGTCAATACCATCATGAGAACCTATGGAGTCCTCCCTCAACCACTGCGACTACTGCAGCACATAAACACTCCCACTGCGTTCACTGAGGGATTTTGCACAGATGGACCTTATTAGAAATGTTGTGACTTTTACATTAATCTTCCACATGTGCACTTATATGGCACATTATAGGGAGACACTGAGGCATTCGAGCAGTTAAACATGGACCCGAAGTCATATTTAAAGAGAGTCAAAAAGGAAACGATTACTCAATATTATTATCAGACAAGGAAATGATAGGACTGGTACTAATTGTGTTATAACATTACACTTGTGAGATGATCCTAAACAAAACCAGGCTCTTCCTGCTGCGTGTTTGTGCGACTGAGCTACAGAATGTAATGTTACACCTCTGAGCATATGACCAGGAAACCCTCAGATTAGATTAAAGCTCTGTGTTGAAACTGAGCCATCACCTCCAGAAAAGTGTTTGTCGTAACGCGCAGAACCACGATAACGCAATGTTGTCATCATCTCAATTCGGATCGGGATCCTTTTGGGAAAGCAAAGTTTGGGCAGTTGCCGCTGACTGAAACGTGTGGAGCCCGTGGAGCCTCCTGGAGCGTCGGCCCCCGCGGCTCAGAGGAGGACTTTGTTTGTCCGTAAGTCTGGCCGTCCATTGTTATGTACAATGAGACACGTGTTGTTATTTCCTGCCCCTCTTAAAAGGCAAAACGTTCCCATCTTCTCCACAAGGAGGCCGTGACCTCTGACCCTCACCACTTCACTGGCAGGACAGTAAACATCCCATGAAGTGAAGTGGGGAAAGCCCCTGGTCTCTTCTGCAGAGTCGACGGTGGTCCAGATCCACTGTCAGAACCATGATGACACAGAAGAGCTGACATTAAATGAACCACTGAGGTCAACGATGGCCCAGTCATAGTGTAGAGTCCCTTCCTAATGAGCAATTGAGCCTCAGAGCTGGACCATGAGACGCTTGTTGAAATCGTGTGCAGTCATTAACGCAGTGTTTGTGTTTCTTCAAGCTGGCCAACACATCTGTTAAACATAAAACCCCCAGCTATTCACTTTATTCTCATCCCAACTTAATTCCTCTCGGCTTCTCGCGTGCTTTGACCGGTGCAAGGTCCGGTTCAGCCCGGAATCGGACGTCAGACGTCGTGCACGGTGTCTGTGACGGGAACCCCCTCCTTCCTTCGGCGGGTGCTGAGTTATGGTTTCACCATCCCAGTCCTTCTGCCCCAAGACACGCAGCTGGAGCATCCTGGAGCTCAGAGCGCTGGAGCATCGGCTCACGGCCGGGCCAAGGGAAGTGGCCCCATTGTTTTCGGGGTCACCTGGCTTTTCCTTTCAGATCCACCCGAGGTCTGCCCTCACTGCTCAAGCTGCGCGCCTTAAATAAACAGAAGTTATCTTGTCCTCAGCAGCCAAACTGCACACGCAGCTAATGCAGGTGTCAAACCAATGATGTGATTATTCACCGGACCCGCGTTTACTCTGACAGCAGTCTTTGTAAAGAAGCGGGTTTGACTGGTTGCTGCTGGTGCTCAGCGTTGCCGCAGCCACGCTACAGAATGGGGCACAGGCTGTCGGTTCTGTTGGCATTTCCTGGTTTGACGCCGCTGACAGGACCAGGTCTGCGGTGCCATTGGACAGCGAGCGGAGGAGGCGGGGGGAGGGAGCACACCTTGGTTACAAAGTTACCCATTAACCGCCCTTCGGCCGAGCGGCTGC
Source organism: Betta splendens (assembly GCF_900634795.4). Taxonomy (NCBI): domain Eukaryota; kingdom Metazoa; phylum Chordata; class Actinopteri; order Anabantiformes; family Osphronemidae; genus Betta; species Betta splendens. The sequence goes on from NC_040884.2 coordinate 4,157,488, forward strand.
AGCGCTGCGTCTCGTTTGACCTTTGCACGACGTTGCTCCATTTCACGGTGAAAAGCAAACAGGAACGCAGCCGGTCGCAGGAAAACGATATGAGATTCAACGGTCGGAGGGCGAAGCTGCTGAAGATCCAGGGACCGACACAGGCCGGGGAGCAGGTAGGACCCGAAAGCACCCACTCAGGTTGACGCAGGACGGGACTGTGCCATAAAGAGCAGCGTTGGAGTCTGTTAGAGTCAGGGTCAACGCCGTCCAGTCAGTCGGATTAGCAGCAGCTGCTCGAGGCCTGCGTTCACAATCAGTGATTGCACTTCACACTTGGAGGCCGCCGTTTCCTGCACCTGCAGCTGAACTCCCCTCCGCTCCCTCTCAGCTTGGGGCCAAACCTCGTGGTGGTTACACACACGCTGTCATTGTTTCACTCCTATCTTTCACCGTCGTCTCTCGGCAGCACCTCCAGGGAGAACACGGACCCTTATGTACATGTTAACCACTGTTTTCACCCCAAACACTCATGATACAGGTTTTTCACTGTGATGCGTTGAGCTGCTGTAGCTTCTCTGTAGACGCTGAAATTATTTCACTGCTAAAATACATAAAGCAAACATGACATTTAAGGGACTCTGGACCTTCAGCCTGGAGCCTGAAAGGGTAAATAACAAACGCACATGACTGATTGTTTCGATGTGAAGTTATCACAATAGGGTTCAACCCGAAGCCGTGGCGTCCGACAGCTCGAGTCGCTGTGCGTTAACTAATCGCGCGCTTGAACAATGTCGCTGGCAGCTGCTTTTTAACTTGCTGCTCCCCCTTATTGCCATTATCCCCCGCAAACAATCGCACTGTCTGACTCCTCCACACGTTTGCAAACAGGACAAACACACAGAGGCGCTTGGCAGCGGGATGAGAGGCCGAGAGGGAGCTCGCGTGCTGCTCTGCGGGTCGGTGGGTCAGTCGGAGGACGGCTCCGGGTTTGTCTGTGGAGAATGAAGGGCGGTGAACGCTGGATTCTGGTCAAATGCACTCATGGAAAGTTGATTTCATTCTATGAAGCCTCCTATAGTTTATTTGCCTGTTGGAGGCAGCGTGATCGCGCGCCATGAGCAGAATATATTAGTGGTGTTTGATTCAGTCTGATGACAGAACATTTCGCCCTCTGGTCATCATTAGTGTGTGAACTGACAACTTCTGGGCACTGAAACAAAAACTGTCATTGTGTGCGCACACAGACACACACAGACGCGTTCAAACGCAGCTCATCACACCTTTGCACAGTCCATTTCCAGCCCTGCTCCTGCTCCGTGTGTGCATGTCTGCTGTGTTTAGCCTGTGTGAGGACAGAACAGGAAGAGATAAAGGCAGCCCCGCTGGCGTGTTTACAGCCAGCACCGCTGAGGAGAATAGCTGCCCAAGATGAATAGGAAGAGGCCTAATGGCTGGCGCTAAGTAGTCGGAGGCCTCCTGCTGTGAAGGATCGCCACAGAGCCAAGGAGGCGGTTCACGTGAACCCTGAGCCTCATTTCAGACGCGTGGGGGGTCTAGTTCGCTTCCGAACACATAAATGTAAGCTACGAGAGACAAGAAGGCCATTAGCTAAAACACACTCTCTCGAACAACCCCAAAGCCTGGACGACCTCTGGCTCTAAGTAATGGTGGAGGAACCGCGACTTCACCGGCTCCGTCCGTCTTCAGTCATGAGCATAAACAAAGCAGGACTCTTGTTTCTCTGCTTCCGCCATTTCAAGACAAGCTTAGCTTTTTACATTACTTTATACACCATTCTATAAATTATGTATAATTATAGGTCAATTAAGCTTTAAATAATTCTGTTTAAATATTAAAATATTTTTCTTTACTTTGTTACCTCACTACAGTTATACAGTACATTTGATTATTAAAATGTCAGCCTGGCGCTGGAACGTCCAGTAAGCGATGAAAGGTGAACATGTGCAAAAGGACAACCAGGAACAGTAACACGGATACGAACAGAACCCGTCTAACCTCTTCACCGCTGTACTGTAAACACTGACCGGCCTGTAGACCCGTGCAGGCAAATACATACAAATTTGCAAATAGCTGCACACAGGTCGCACTGTTTAAAACACCAGCCAACGCAGACGGCGGCGCTGCATTTGCATTCAGAGCCACATACAGGAGAGATGCACACAATCATGTACTGTATGAGTGATACCCCAGGATTGGATCAATATTTAGCAGCTTCTATCATCACCCATCTGCATTTGTTTGAGCTCCCTTCCAGATTCTGACCGTTCACGGCCACACAAACGTTCATTAAAAGGCTTCTCCACGTCTTGGTCCATTGTCCTTTTGGGAATCAGCCGACATGTGGGCCCGTATTGGAGGAAGTCCAGTCAAATTCTTTCACACACTCCCCACACATACGTTAGCACCAGCCAGAGCCGCGGAGGAAGGTCCTGCTGTATGTGGTGCTTCCTGTTTGTGGCACGCTCTTCCTGTTGTGGATGGGATCCTTCGCCGCCTCATGCTTAATTACACCCTGTGAATTCAAAAGTCCCATTACACCTGGGCTGGAGCTGTGCCAGTTGTAAATAAATCTCATTTTACAGCAAGGTGCTTTTTGCGGGTGTGTAAATGTGCAGGATTGGTAAATGAACTGTTTGATACTGATTTAAATTCCCTTTTCTCTTCACTTTCTCCAGAGCTTCATCTCGTGTCTGCCTCCTTTCTGCTGTAAACATTCTGACTCATATACAGGATGCTAGCGCTGGCTCCACCTTCCACTTGTTACTGACCTCAGTCCCTATCACTCAACCTTGCCACCTAGTGGAGCTCCGTGGGCTCATCTTCCTCTGGTCGACCTAAATCACCCAGGCAACTGCCTCCCTCATCTGGGGAGAAGCTTTCTGTGCAACGTGTACCTCAAACGCAACATTAATCAGCTTCAGCCGCTGACGCCCCCCTTTCCCTCAAAGACTTGTGCGGGATCTTCCAGAAAGAACGCTGTTCCCTGGATGAAACGTGTGCAGGAAACTCCCATGACCCATGGTTTCATGTTGGAACTAATGGTGCAGCAGAGCAGGACACAACAGGAAGCTGACTGAGCCACGCAGAGGGAGCCGCTGCCCAAAGGAGCCAGATGGCAACATCTGCAGAACCTCTAAACAGCACATTCTCACCAACAACAGCGCTCAATGGTAGGAATCCAGTTGTTACCAGCGAATGTTCTCAGTGTGCGCTCTGAAGGTGGTGATGTGACGTGAATCCTCCCTTCCAGACACTTTAACAGGCCCGAAAACGTACGGCAGCCACAGCTGGGAGTTCCTGCTGGCTGTCCTGGTCACGGCCGTCTCCGTCTCCGTCATCATCGCGCTCCTGGCGAAATGTCAGGTGATTCAGCGCTACCTGGCGAGCTACAGGCACACCCGGCTGAGGGAGTCCGACACGGCCAGCCAGTGCGACTCATCCGGTTAGTTCCTCCCCATCACGTTTAGTGTGCGAATATTAACACCGCGCCTCGTTATCTCGTCTCACCTCTGAGAAGCTTGTGTTGAAGGGAGAAAAAGCTACTTACTCTGTGTATTTATCAACCGCCTGTCAACAATGTGACAATTACACATGATATAATTGCAGTGCTTTCATAAATATAGAGGCCAATTATTATTCAAAAATATAATGGTTGATGGGTGATAATAGCAGTTGGACAAAATACACTGTGGACATGGATGCAATGCAAAAGAGCTTTGATCGAAGCCCTCAGTGCGCTGAATAAAGCTCCAAGGTGATTAATGTGTCACTGAGTCAGACATTAGTTTAACCAGGATAGCTTATAAATCCAGGATTAATCTGATGTGGCCCCACGAGACACTGCAGACGAAACAAAGAAGGATGGACGTCATTTAATCAGCTCGGCGCGATGATCGTCTGAACTGCAAATATGAACCTGTGGCAGCTGTGAGGTCTTCATCATTAGCTGGAAGCGCGTTACTGTAGCCTCTGTCTCTGCCGTTGCTTCCAGTCATGGACGTGGAATTCGCCGCGCGCGGCGCCGTGAGCGAGGAGGACGACGACGGCTTCATCGAGGACAACTACATCCCAGCCAGCGAGAGAGCGCGAGCTGAGAGGGCAGCGCAGAGGATGCAGGAGGAGGAGGACTCTGAGGAAGAGGACGACACTGTGTTCACCATCGCCTAGCAGGCTGCCTCGCGTCCCGGCCGCTCCACTCCCACCTTGTCTTTCTTAGTTTTCTGTCGCTTTTTTATGAATGAAGTGTAAATAAGACGCTCACGTACTTGGATAAAATACCGGTACGGGAAGCAAAACATCACAAATGAGGGCAACACAGATTCCGTTAACACAAAGGGCATTATTTTACCTACAAAAGGCACCAAGACACATGATCACAGCCTATTCTCAGCGTGACGAGCACAGGGGTAAAAAAAGCCCAGGTTCCACATTTTCCACAGTAACCACTCTGTTTATAGCTGAGCTGCGACTGTAAAAGCAGCTCAAGTCCTGAAAATCATCTCCAGCCTGTTCCCGTGCACCAGGTGCACCAGGCTCACCTGGTGGGTGTGGTTCTGTCAGTTGTCAGTGACACGTCTACAGTAAACGCTGTAGGGTTTATGACTGAGGAAACAATGTATTGTGTCACTATTTCAAACAAACACACATACACACTTTATTAGATACAACTGTCTGAACAGCTTCAGCTTCAGATTGGATTAGACTGTGCACGTGTACCTAATAAAGTGGCCAGTGGGTGTAGACAGGGAGCTAAGCCATGAAAGGGTTGACAAGGTCAACTCGTGTCCATTCGCTTTTAGACTCATGAATCGCTTTTAGAGTCATGAATCGCTTCCTGTCTGCAGTGTATTTAAATAAATGTCTGTGAAACGTTGTGTAACACTATCAGTTAAAAATATACAGCAGTTCTGTAAAAACAGGACGCTTGCTCATGTACAGTCACACACGTCTGCTGTCATATGCTTTCAGTGCTATTGTAGGATGGTAACTATGAGGTTCCTGGTGTAAACTCATCAGATTTTGTTTTTATGTTGTATAATAGTGTGGCTTTAATAAAAATCTAAATATAAGATAAACAGTGACACGTGTTCTCTCTGTGTGGGTCAAATCTATTTTTAAACCCAAACACTTAATATGAGCTGTTGGTTCTGAACCATTTGGTGTCGTTTGCCTCACGGGTCACAAGCTCCTCACTTGTTTTTAACTTCGCGACGGTAACTGGGCCTGACACCGCGTCTCGACGGGAGGCCCGGAGCGTTCGGGTCCTCGGAGAACCGTCCAGCTGATGAGCGCGGACTGACAGGTCTGTGAGAGGCTGTCAAGCGAGGAGCGCCTACCCGGAAACGCGGCGAGGAAAGTTCGCGCGCGTGAGCGAGAGGGAACCGGAATCCGACTTTCAAAATAAAAGCTAAGCAATTGTTACGCGTAATAATACGTTTTGGTTGGTCGGGTAGAGATATATTTAGATTTTTAACATAAAAGCGTCCTAAATGTGTAGTGAAGTGCAACAGACTGAGCAGCGGCTGAACGCACACTGCGGAAATATCTACGCGTCGCTAGCAAAGCGCTGAAACCCCGGAAGTCGCGCTCGCGTCGCTGACGCGGACTTGACGCGTGGCTCCGGAAAAGCAGCCAGTTGCAACGACTGAAGAGAGTGGAGGAGGAAGGAGGATGGGAGCGAACGCTAGTCCGCAGAAGTGACCTAAATATCACCGCAGACCCGCCAGTTTTCTAGCTTAGTTCTTGCACACGAGGATCGGTCCCAGTCAAGATGTCGGCGTCGGCGATTTTCATCCTGGACCTGAAGGGGAAGGTGAGTTTGAGGCGACTTGGTGGAGGGAAGTTGACATCAGCGTTATGAAGGAAGCACCTGCTACGAGAGAGGGCGTTAACTTACATTACTCATAAGAACCCCACAAGTGTGACAGAACCTACATATACGGATGGTTAGATGTGAATCATATGCATCTACCAGCTACTTCTCGTCTATTTCCGGACATACCGGTTATATGTGCGCCTGTAAACCTCATGTGAGACGGGCGACAGTCAGGAAGAGACGCTCAACTGGCCGAACTCGTTCCACGAACGCGTCCGTAGACACAGAGGGCTTGTTCGTGTGCAGCGATGCAGCCTTTATTCTTACTGATGTGTCCTATTTCAAGTTTAAAACTTTGCTCCGCGGCCGCAGCGGCGCATCTCCTCCAGAATCACGCACACACTCCTCGAGCCGCGGTTCGGAAAACGTCCGGGCAGCTGCTGGAAACGAACGAGATCCGCTCCAGGAATGCGCTCAGAGATGAAAACTTGTAGGTGACGTTATCGGGAGCAGGAACAAACGCTGGTTGAACAGTTTAAAGCAAACGCTATTCACTGCAAGTCCTCACATTTAAGTCAAAACAAGCAGATGCTCAGTATTTATCTCTCCGAAATCCCTGAATTAATGTCAAGAGTTGATAACTGAATGGGAGAAATTTGATGGCTAATACATTTCTTAAATGGTTCTGATTTAATGACCAATCTGTTCTTTCTTCTGCATTTACTGATTAATGTTTGCTTTGCCGGATGTTCTGATGCATCTTAATATCTCAAATACCTTTTCCTGCTCATTCAGCACACTATGGTCTAAAGAGATTAGTATAAACGAAGCCATTTGAGTGTTTGCATCAAAGGGTAGTAAAAAAAAATTGGTCTGACGTTGGTCAAGGTTTGGTATTTTATAATGAGCAACTTCAGTTGTTAACGGAATTCATTTTTTCAGATTAATTCCATCAGTAATAATTAATGGATAGTGATAAAACCTTGGTGGCTGCTGTGAAAGTAAACTTGTGTTTTGATTTTAAAGCCATGGGTCATCTGCGCACGGCAAAAGTCACTGCTTTGGTCCTTATTTTTTTAATTGATATCTTTACACAGATTTTTAAAGAGCTTTTCTAGGAAAGGGCACAGTTCTGTGGTGTGAATAAAAAGAGGACACCCCGTTTTCCCTTCTCCTTTCATCAAGCTCCACGTCTAAACCTCACAGGGTTCATTTATTTGAAGAGAAGAAAAGGAATAGCTGAAACAGCCTTGTATGCTTGACAATACCCATCAGGGCTGAGGATCAGCCTGGATGTGTGATTGTACAGATTAAAGCCTCTCTCTTTCTCCCGCTCGCTGCCTGTCTGCCTCTGCCCTGGGGCAAGTAGCTGGGGTCTGTAGCTCCACCGCCGGCCTTCCCTCCTCCTGTCCTGGCCAGACGGGTCCAGCGTCCTCTGTTCCAGCAGCGATCATTAAAAAACGTGGTTCTACTTAATGCTCTAATATTCAGCAAGAGACCAACGCAACCACATGGAGGCAAACTTCCTCTAAGTTGTAGCTGTAGCTCTGCAGGGAGCTGCTGTGTCGCCTGAAATCTGTTCCAGAATATTCAATACGTGATCAAGCGTTCAGCTGTCATCAGTAGTGTGTCAGAATGTGGGTAGTCTCATGCAGTACTGGAAATTCAAGGTCACTTCAATTGGGTTAATGCCAGAAGATGAGACTAACATACATGACACGCATTTCATGAGTGACGGGTGTTTCTTGTTACCCAGCAACCAAATCACAACTCTGTGATGCTTTCGCACGGGATTTGACCTGTGACCTGCTTTTGGTGGCAAAAGGGATAAATCAGGTTCACAAACGAGACCTGAGAGATAGAAACAACAACAAACTCCAGCAATTAGTCATCCTCGCGTCTGGATGAAGACACAACCTGAATGGTCAAGAGGAATAAAAGGAGGCTGCACGACAAGGAAAAACAAATCAAATATCAGGGTATCGTTCTTATACATTCCAATATGCCATCAGTCAAATACTGTAGGTAGGTGATCGTTCTGTGGCTGCAGCCACACACACACACACACTCCAACAGAACACACTTGCATGTTTCTGTTGTACGGTTCGTGCTGTGATTGTTTGACTGTCGCTGCGCCGCCGGTTTTCCGGCCTTCGCCGGCTCCTGTTTACTTCCAGCGAGGGTTTTCTGTTGCCGTTTGCCTTTGGAGGACGGCAGCGAGTGGTTCCTATTGATTTCACCCACTAACAAACTTCCACTGCTGCAACGATTTTTCCTTGATAACTTTAAAGGCCGCTGGTGTATTTAATCGCTAACACTTTGTTAGGGGTGTATTTATCAAACTCGATTGAATTGATTATATCAAATTGAACCAGAAAGCGACACTAAAACTGCTCCACAAATCTAATTTAATTTGAGCTATTTATTACTTGCGGGGCTGGATGGGGTTTGCTGAAGGTGCTCTTATTCCAGCATTGATGTCTTCATGGTTCTCTTACAGTAGATCTCGCCTCTTTTTATTAAACACACAGTTCAGGAGCGAAATCGGCAGCAGACATCACGGCCGCCTCCAAACACGCTCGTTTCCCGCGAAAGTGTTCTGAAAGTTCAGCTGAGCTTGAATCTTGAGCATATGTGAACCACAAGACACGACGAAGCTGCATAGGAAGCACAAATGAGGGGCAGAAATGTTTAGACTCGTAAAAGCCAGCACAACTTAGCAGCGTGAGCCGGTGGTTCCACTTGGAAGCGTCGTATCAGACTTTAATGAGAGCTGGATTATTAAGCAGTTGAGCTGCGCTTTAGGCCATGAAATATGCTGTTTGTGTGAGGTGTTCTGTTTGATGTGATGCACCTCTGCACAACCTACGCCTCTCAGCGGGTTTATTACGTCTAATCTGGGTTTTACCCACACCCGCTGGGAGTTCTGTCCGTCAACATTGATTGTGTGGTTTTGAATTACACACCGGCGTCAGCTGGTGTCATCCTGTTTGTGTCCTGGGGACAGTGGCCACCGAAATTCTTTATGCTGGAATAAACAACAATAAGAGCTGCAACAGAGAAAACTTCACAAATTATTTATTTATGTGATATGAGGGATGGGCGGCATTTTCAACTCAGATTTGTTTTCTGAACTGTAATTCATATCTCTGGACACTTCTCCAGGGACCTTTCATACAAAGATTGGTCTATACCTCATTCTCTGCTTCCGGTGACCTCTGACCCCTTCCCTCTGTGGTTTCCATCCCTTCTCATGGAAGCTCAGCCGCAGCCTGTTCATATCCTTTCTTCTCCACAGATTACTTTACTGTGCAGGAATTTTCCTTTTTTCACTTCTTATTTCCTTGTGCCTTTGTTGTATGTGCTCCGGTGTGACCCTGGTGCAGCACAGACGCCTCTATTATTGCGTGTGCGTGTGCGTGTGCGTGTGCGTGTGCGTGTGCGTGTGTGGTCTTGATCCCTCAAGCGTAGTAGCTTTGATCTCTTCTTTCACTTCACCCTTTCTGTCCGGACGCTCTCAGGATTGCTGACTCATCTTGTTTGTGTGTGTGTGTGTGTGTGTACATGTGTTTCTATTAAACTCTGGAGGTGTGGCAGCTTCAGCGAGTTCTCTTTTTGAAAACATAAATCTAAAACCTTTTTTAAATCTCGAGTTGCGTGAAGAAATCCATTTTAATACTGAAAAGCTCAGACTCGCACTTCTCAGACGCTTGTTGACAGAACCAAATAAGATGAATAATGGGGAGAAAGTTTCTTTTATGGAAACAGGATGCAGATCTAGTCATAGCACGAGCCTACTGATGCTAATCGCCTTTAATGAGGCTCACAAACCCCAGTCAGGACTTTAATGCATAAATAGGTGCAGCGTAGTCCATCTGAAAGTGTTGCACTGGTGCAAGTAAGTGGGATTCATTCTCTGCAGCCCAAAACTGTACATTCACAGGGTTTCATGTTTCAGTTGGAACCAAAGTGGTGAAACTGGCATTCTGACAAAAATAGCAGAACCTTTTTTTATTAGCCTGAACCGAACAGACCTTAATGCATTGGGGCGTAAATAAAGGTTGATGGTTGTTTAACTGGGATCCACTGCATGTTTAATATTCATTCGCTGGTGATGCTGCAGCATCTTTCGGTGCTGACGCCCAGCGTCGCGGCCGCAGGCTCGGGTGCGTGGCTTAATTTGCTGCTGTCGTTACCAGGTGCTGATTTGCCGTAACTACATGGGGAACATGGACATGAACGAGATCGACCACTTCATGCCCATCCTGATGAAGAGGGAGGAGGAGGCTGAAATGACGCCGCTGGTGAGCCACGGCGCTGCTCACTTCATGTGGCTCAAACACAGCAACCTTTACTGTATCCGCTCCAGTTCACGGCCGAATAACCTTGCTGTTTCACATCCCAGGCGTTCATTCTCATACACAGCAGCTCCGTAATGGAGGCCCTGTAGCTGAAAGGCCTCATCCACAGGGATCTGAGCTTCTGGGCTCCAGGTCTCGGTAGCAGTCGGCTTCATCTTGTTTTACTCCCATCGTGTGTCATCATCAGACGCAGACTCACTCTGAAGCTTCGTGCACTCAGCTGCTCTATTCTACATCTCTTTTCCCATCACATCAGGCAGGCAGACTTTTTTGCACGTTATTAATTCACCACGTTGAGGTTGTGAGTAATAGTAAGCATTCCCAGCGCGCGGCTTCATGCAGCCGAGCTGCTTCTCCTCCCCGTGGCCGTGTTCTCAATCACATGTGAATGTGCTGATTCTGAACTCTGCTTTTCACTGCGTTCGAAGCGGAGGTGTTCACCTGCCTCTCCGCTCGCTCCTCGTGCTGTTGCTCCTTAACATCCTTCCTCAGTGGTGGCGATGACTAAGAAGAACGCCAACGCGGCTCTGGTCTACTCCTTCCTGTACAAAATAATCCAGGTGAGTCTGTTGTTGGTGGTTCTGGTGTCGGGTCAGTGGAGGTTCTGTATGAGCTTTACACGGGGCTTCGCTCCATGTGCAGGTTTTCAAGGAGTACTTCAAGGAGCTGGAGGAGGAGAGCATTCGGGACAACTTTGTGACGGTGTACGAGCTGATGGACGAGGTGATGGACTTCGGTTTCCCTCAGACGACCGACAGCAAGATCCTTCAAGAGTAAGAAGCTGCTCGTGTGCGCGTGGGCAGGAAACGCAACGCTGACGCACTTAGCGTGAGGAAAACTGAGTGGGGTTCACGCGTTGACGTTTAAGGTTAACGCTAATCAAGCTGCTAAATGCATAAAACTGAAGTTTGAAGCTCTCAGAGGCCACGTTTGCTGCACTCCAGTCTGATTTGAATGTAGCCACATTAGCTCAAGTGGAGCCCACATCAACCATCAGGGGACAAATGTAGCAGCCAGTGAGATAATAGCTTGTATTTCCCACTGTAAATGACGGGCGGAGAGAAAAGACGAGTGTGTGATGATTCTGCTTGAAGAGCAACGGGCCAATTAGTTCTCTGCTCCGTTCAGCGCCACACGTCCAGAGACCACCCCATAATCACAGCACAGCTTTGTTCAGCGGGTGAAATGAACCGAAGCAACGCCGATCTCCTGTGTGTGTGTGTGTGTGTGTGTGTGTGTGTGTGTGTGTGTGTGTGTGTGTGTGTGTGTGTGTGTGTGTGTGTGTGTGTGTGTGTGTGTGTGTGTGTGTGTGTGTGTGTGTGTGTGTGTGTGTGATCACTGTTGTTTTGCTTCTTCGCAGCTCCTCTGAGACGCATTTGTTTCCAGGAACAGGCTCAGCACTCGGTCGATAAACAGCCAGTCACAGCAACAACAACAAACTTTATATTTGAAAAGCTCAGATTTACTGTTTGCCTTTTTGGAGCTGTTGGTGCACCATGGTCCTGTGTGTGTGTGTGTGTGTGTGTGTGTGTGTGTGTGTGTGTGTGTGTGTGTGTGTGTGTGTGTGGGTACAGTACAGTTTATTTAGCAGCTGAATGGGGCTGATAATTACCAGGCTCCTATTGGCACTCAAACACAATGACACCATTGGCTGGACACACTTGAGAAGGAGAAGAGGCCTTTTCTCGTCTGCACACATACAGTGCATCCACACGCTCTTTGTCTGCAGGCTGTTCGAGTTCTTTGGCATTTTCCTGCCCCGCGCCACAGAACGGCTCCTTTTACTCTCACTCATATCGTTGCTCGCGCTGCTAGAGCGCGCGCGCGCGTGTGTGTGTGTGTGTGTGTGTGTGTGTGTGTGTGTGTGTGTGTGTGTGTGTGTGTGTGTGTGTGTGTGTGTGTGTGTGTGTGTGTGTGTGTGTGTGTGTGTGTGTGTGTGTGTGTGTGTGTGTGTGATTCTAATGTCAGCTTACTGCCAGCCACCGCTTTCCCGTGTTTCATTAACATTTCTGAACAGAATCAGGGCAAAACAGAACAAACAGCCGAGCAAAACAACCCAATATCGACCCCGTGCACACTTGTTGCCGTCTTTCATCTTCCTGTCAGACTTTGCGGCGTGTTAACTCACATGCCAGACTCTCCCGGCGGGTGGAAGTGGGACAGAAAACCGGGGAGAAACTGTTGCCTCAATCCGTCACTCAATCTAGATCGTGTTTGTTTTGCACTTATTGAGTCAGAAAATGTAGAGTTGAGTTGAAAACACAATGCTTTAATTTTAGTATTTAATATTTTAATATTTGTGCCGCAAACCTTTTAAGTGACATTATTATCAGTATTTACAGATTGTTTCTACTGCCCCCAAGTGGCTGAAAAATCAGTATTTGCTGTTTTAAAGTCATTATTTGCTGAAACATAATATTTAAACTAATAAGAAGAGATTAAAGAAGGTCATTTTCAATGAGCTGAATGTGACTGACATTGTTATAGAGCCATTAGATGGGTGCAGCCCTGAGGGAGAGGTGCTGTGGGCAGGTGTTTGGAGACAAACAGGCCTTGTCACGTGTTGTTTACCTCAGAGCAGCTCCTCTATTCTCATAGGTCACTGTGTCCCCTTGGAGATGTGATTGACACAGACTGGATGTGGTTTAGTGGTTGATTGAGCTATTTATGTGCTTTTAACTATGAATGTGATGTTTAATCAGATGTTGTTCCTTTTTGGTGACAAAAATGAATCAATATAGAAATAAATATGAACATATATGTTAATGTGTTTCTAGGAGTGATTGGCTGCTATTAGTGGAGAATTTCTAAAACGTGTGGCTCAGAGCCGAGCAGCTGTGAGACAGAATCAGTGAGACGCTGGTAAATATAACTGTTCAGTCAGCAGCAAACAGTTACAGGAAGCTAAAACATGACACAAACGTGGAGAAATGCCTCCAGCTGAAAGGTTTTACTCACATCTTACCATCTGATATAAGAGTTCACGTAGATGAATGAAGCTAACGGTTTGTAAGAATTTCCATTGTCCAGTTAAATGAAAAACGTTTAGATCTTTTTTGGGCTTGGTTTGATTTGGTTGTTGATGAAGACAAGCACTCATCACTGTTGTCATTCTTACTCTTAATCTTCTTTTGGTGACAGACTATGGTCACACGCAGTGGCTCCTTCCTGCACCTCATTGAGGCATCAGATCATTTCCTTTTCACAGGCTTTGCTTGCTTTCTGCTCCTCCACTCAGCGTGTGCCTGTGTCTCCTTTAGGTACATCACGCAGCAGGGCCACAAACTAGAGGTGGGCGCCCCCCGACCCCCCGCCACCGTCACCAACGCCGTGTCCTGGCGCTCTGAGGGCATCAAGTACAGGAAGAATGAAGTCTTTATGGACGTCATTGAGTCGGTAAATCTACTGGTGAGTAGTAGTGGAAAGCTGGATATTCTCACGGTGCGCGGCCATGTTGGTGTTGAGCAGTATTCACATGTCACGCTGCTGCAATAACATCTGAGCACTGGAGCAGATAATTCACTGGATGCGGAGCAATGAATTGTGAGCAAATTAACTATTGTGTATCAATTTGCTGTGACTGACAGCTGCAGTGAGCCACGCTGTTCTCACTGTTAAGCATCATTAGCGCTTCATTCTTCATCCGACGCTCACGACCCATGTTAAATGCTTTGTCCTTGATGCCAAACCTCAAGGACGTGGCTGCAGGTTTGAGTCCCACGTGAAAGCGATGAGATTGCGTCGCTGCTGCTTCCTTTGCTGTGAATTTGTAATGTGTCCTGAGCATCTTTAACCTCTTCCACACCAGGGCCTTGCTCACGCTCAGCATCAGTGCTCAGGGCATCAGCTGCTTCGTTTAATGACCACAGTTTATGGCCAGGGGGGATCCTGACTCCCTGCTGATGTCTACATCGTTATTTAAATAAAGACAAGTAAAGCGTCCACATCCGTAGACTTTCCTCACCCTCTGCTCCTTTTTATGCAGGTCAGTGCCAACGGCAGCGTCCTGCGCAGTGAAATAGTGGGCAGCATCAAGCTGAAAGTGGTCCTGTCGGGGATGCCGGAGCTCCGACTGGGCCTCAATGACAAAGTGCTGTTTGAGATCACAGGCCGTGAGTAACAGCGAGTCGAGCTCCGTGCGTGCAGGAGCGTGAGAAGGCAACACAATCACATTGTGCCCACGGCGGGCTCTCCTCTCAGCCCCAGCAGGCACACCTTTAAAGAAGTAGTCCGCGTAGCAAATATCAAATCCGAAAATGCAGGACGTTCGACGACGGTTTCAGTGAACGCTCGCCTGCCTCATCGCTCGCCGTGAACTCGCCCACAGTCCCACCTTCACTGCCTCTTTGTGCCCAAAGCCCTCAGTCCCACAATCCCCCACTCAGCTTAGCTTTCATCCATCCTCATCTTCCTTTCCCTCCTCCCACTGTCTCCCACTGCAGCACCCACTGTGTGTCAATCCCTGCTCCCTTCTCGGCCTCAGTCGGCCACATTTCTCCTCACAGAGGGGGGAACGTCACTGTCGAGCCTGTTTGCCTCTGATTTAATCCTCACCCCGGGCTACAACCCTGCACATGAAAGGTGAGGGTGTGAGGATATCCTCTGTGTAGCCCTCGACTCCACCGCTGTGCGTTGCAGTCTGGGAAATAACAGCATGATCAAACATGCAGAAACACACACACTCTTACACACCTCATCTTCAGCAGACGATTTAACATACGATGTGACTCTCATTTAGGTCTAATCACTATGCATGGTGTGCACTTTTTATCACAGCTGGATCCATCACAGACTATAAATGAACGTTAAAACACTGCCCTCTGCTGGTAGAGGTTTAGAATTGTAATTCAACTCTAAATTTGTTCAGGTTCATTTTGTATTATTAATTACTTGAGTCCTCCTCCTTTAAAATAAAACACAGTGTGAGACATAGTTTCTATGTGATCAATATAAACTAATCTGCTACGTAGTTTCTTAGTTTCTTGCTTTGGATTGAACATTTCCTCTTATTTCGTGTGCAGCAGCCGACAGGAAACCGATTAGGTGTCTCCTGTCGGCTGCTGAGCACTAGAAGCATGGAAACAGGTGAGAGCAGCCTTAAAGACGAACCACAGGGAGAGACTGTCACGTCTTCAGTCCTCCTGCGTCCACACGCAGATACAGACACACACACTTGTCTCTTCTTACAGCCGCTGAGGTCCTACCTGTGACTAAGTGTCCCTCATGACCTTTAGTTCCTGGTGTGTGTGTGTGTGTGTGTGTGTGTGTGTGTGTGTGTGTGTGTGTGTGTGTGTGTGTGTGTGTGTGTGTGTGTGTGTGTGTGTGTGTGTGTGTGTGTGTGTGTGTGTGTGTGTGTGTGTGTGTGTGTGTGTGTGAGAACAATGAAGAAGGAAGCGTCAAACACAAACACACACTCGGTCTCCCAGGCTCAGGTCTGTGCTGCATTCAGAGCAGGTGGAGAAGACATTAGGTGGCTCTGAATGGCAGGTTTATCTATTAATGAGTTATTGTTCAGCAGATAAAATATATGTGCAGGTTGTGTGTGTCTGTGTGTGTGTGTGTGTGTGTGTGTGTGTGTGTGTGTGTGTGTGTGTGTGTGTGTGTGTGTGTGTGTGTGTGTGTGTGTGTGTGTGTGTGTGTGTGTGTACCTCTTCAGTGTGAAAGACGATGATTGCAGCAGGTTTTAAAGCAAACTGTGTGTTTGTGTGGCAGATAAATAATTGTTCAGTGGGGGACAGGAGGAAGGCAGATGGATTTAGTAGCTGTGTGTGTGTGTGTGTGTGTGTGTGTGTGTGTGTGTGTGTGTGTGTGTGTGTGTGTGTGTGTGTGTGTGTGTGAGTTTTAAAACTCTTCATATTCTCCTTTTTGTGTTTGCGTCTTTGCAGGAGAGAAGAGCAAAACGGTGGAGTTGGAGGACGTGAAGTTTCACCAGTGCGTCCGTCTGTCGCGCTTCGAGAACGACCGGACTATTTCTTTCATCCCTCCCGACGGCGAGAGCGAGCTGATGTCCTACCGTCTCAATACTACTGTGAGGAGGACACACGCGTACATTAAAGCTGCACCGAGTACAACAAAGTGCAAATATTAAAAATACGTATTATAGTCAATATAAAACTGAGATGGGATAAAATAATGCATCATTACATGAGGTGTAGTTCTTCAGTGCTGCTGCTGATGATGATGATGATGATGGTAGATCTAACGGTACAGTGGAGACGTTGTCTGCTGTGATGCACCTCAGCGCTCTGAGCTCCTCTCTGACCTTGTGCTCTGTCTCTGACAGGTGAAGCCTCTAATATGGATCGAGAGCATGATTGAAAAGTTCTCTCACAGCCGCGTGGAGATCAAGGTGAAGGTAATGATGAGTGACACACACACACGCACACACACTGTAACTCACTCAGGATTCATGCCTGTTTCCCAGTTACCGTTCACGTCATCAGACTCTCCTGTGTTGAAACGGCCTCCAATGACGTTTGACTCCGTCCTCTCACTCTCCACAGGCTCGAAGTCAGTTTAAGAGCCGCTCCACCGCCAACAACGTGTCTATTTATGTGCCGGTGCCCAGTGATGCTGACTCGCCCAAATTCAAGACCAGCACAGGCAGCGCCAAGTGGGTGCCTGAGAAGAGCGCGGTGCAGTGGAACATCAAGTCCTTCCCGGTCAGTGGCAAACACACGTCCCAAGTCCTGCAGTGGACCGTGACCCGGGCCCGGCTCCTGCGGCACCGGCCTCATTGTACCGTAGCTTCAGCCAGCCCAGTGTCAGGAAAATATGTACAGTAATACGATTTATAGTACTAAAAGTTGTGCACTCGTACAGTAACACACTCTTATCTCTTGTTTGGCTGCTCCTCTCATAGTTTCTGCTCCGCCTCTGCTATCACCAAAACACAAACTCTTCAAAAGACAAATTCAGCCCTTTAAAAAAAAAAAGAAAGGAAGAAAGAAGAACCTTGTGGAGCATTAATTCGCCGCAGGTTCCCTTTATCTGTCAGCTCCTGGTATCTCCCCAGTAATTCATTACGCTGTCAGCCTGTCAAACAGGTCGGGCGCCGCCGCTGCCGCTGACACATTGTTATCCAGTCTGTTTCCAGCTCCTCCCTCCGTCGCCCTGAACCTTTGTGTGTTCTAGCATCGCGGTAGTTGGACAAGATTCTACAGTCGCCGTGTGATGTTTAATAGGGGTTTGAGGAAACCAACTGGAAGCCGTGCTGTGTTGTGATAAGAGAAGCGGCTCAGTCGCTAATCCTCCGTCCATTAGCCCTCGGCTCCATCCTCTTCCCAACGTTGTTCTGGTGCTGGTGCTTTCATGAATTAGTCAGTTTGCCATCAGCTGCCTTTAAAGCCCAATGTGTGCGTCGTTATTGGTTATGGGGACATTATGCAAAAAAATGCTTTATTAGGAGCTGTAGGCGAGAATAAGGATGAGGAGGTTTAACAGTGTAATGGGAGTTTCAGCTGCAGTGTTTTCACTTTATTAAGACATTCGTTTTAAAGTCTTACTAAGTCTCTGGATCTGTGTTTCGTCTCAGTGCTCCTCACTTCTTCGTCTCAGATTTCAGCGGCTTTAAAATTGGACAATGATTTCACTGAGTAACGAGAGTCCAGCTTTTTACCCCGTTCTAAAACCGCTGTCTCATTCACCTTGACGTCAAATGGGACCAGCTCAGGTTGTCGCGCATGCAAAGAGTGGCTGCGTATTTATTGGTGCTGGACACGTTGGAGTGTCGTTCAATGGGACAAACTAAACAGGCTCAGGCTGCAGTTTGAGCACATGCATTCACAGCTTCCCTCCTCCTTCTGTGTTCAGGGCGGGAAGGAGTACATCATGAGGGCGCACTTCGGGCTGCCGAGCGTGGAGAGCGACGAGCTGGAGGCGAAGAGGCCGATCACGGTTAACTTCGAGATCCCCTACTTCACCGTGTCTGGCATTCAGGTTGGACCTATAGTCTGATGGCAGGAAACACAGAGTTAACAAAATAAAAGCACTAATTCTTCATTCACACACGGCTGCACTGCAGCGAGGATGCAGTGACTGTTACCAATGCTAGAACAAATAGATAAGTTTTAAGTCTTTGTCACAATTCTGAACACTCCTGCTGTTTAAAATCTCTGCAGAGTCATAGTTCGTTCTGCCTTTTCACAGAATGTAAATATAACAATAAGGTAAAAAGGTCACAGTTAGAGTAACAAACAATAGATATGTAATAAATGTATTACAGCACATCTAATCCCACAAGAGCATTTCATGTTAATATTAACATTAATTAAATCTAATTTAATTATGTTTTTAATACTGTAAGTCTGAATCACTGGATGAGGTAAGTGAGGTAATTTTCCCACACTGCCTGTGTTCCCCAGGTGCGTTACCTGAAGATCATAGAGAAGAGCGGTTACCAGGCGTTGCCCTGGGTGCGTTACATCACGCAGAGCGGAGGTGAGAGGACGCTCGGCTGAATCAGGGGTGTTTTAAATGCAAACGCACCGATCACACTTACACCTACTGGACTGATGCTGTATCGTGTTTTAGACAAACAGGCTGGAGGGAGTGTGAGGGAGTCTGGACATGCAAAATGAGCCTGGTTAATGTTTTTTTACACTTTCACACTGAGCTGTGTGGAACCAGAGGGGAAGTTTTATATGTAAGGTAACATTATATAAAATCAAAGGCACTCTCACATTCCTTTCAAACAGTAAATTCATAAAACCAAATGAGGAATGTTTCAAAATTGAAACGAAAAAGCCTCCTCGGGTGGTTATTAAGAGTTTACAAGCAAAGCCCAGCTCCTCTGTAGGCGATGTGATTGACAAAGGGATTAACAAGCAGCGTGTTAACACAGAAAATGAAGATATGAATTATGAACACAGGCATTAATGATTAATACGGTTTGACTACTTTCTTTTAATAATCCGTAAAAGCAGCTTTGAGTCCAAACTCTGCTAGAAAGCGGGAGGTTACCTCCAGGTTAAATGTGATGTTTTCCTTGTGAGAGCAATATAAGAATCAGCTTTTCTTCACCCCTGTTCCGTGTGCGCCCCAGGAATGAACCCTGCTGCGCCACATCCATCATATCCATTACCTGGCTCTGTCTCCGTGAGCCACAGCCTCCGGGGCTCCCAGTGACACCACACGGCAGCCGAGAGTCGAAACTTTATAAACCGCTAGCTTGTGACAGGGAATTATTTATTGAGGGTTTGTAGAGGAGTTTTGTGCTGTTGTCCAAATCCTCAACAGGGTTATTGTGAAGTCAAGGAAAGGCAGGCACTGCTCGTTTCTATAGCCTCTGAAGCGGCACTAAGCCGAGATTTTACTGCTTAAGACACAACACCTGCTTGAAAAGGTCCCTTATATCGTGCTGAAGTTACAGTACACTGACGAGGCTGCAGCAACAGCCTCCTGACTAGCTCACTAGTTCCAGTAGGTGGGGCCAGATGCAAATGATGTGGTAATGGAAGCCCAGCGCCTCGGCTCGTAGCCTCGGCTCGTAGCTCCGCGCGCCCCGCGGCTGAACCTGACTCGGTAGCATCCATCTTTTCCATTACCTGCCCGCGTCAGGTGCGAATCAGGGGCTGCGGAGGTTGAGTGATGCCGCTGAGTGCCAGGGGGCTCCCAGGGTGGCACTCAGCAAATGCCAAGGTCACCGCCGTCCCGCCGTGGCGGCAGCGAGGAAGCTCAGGCTGCGCGGACGAGAGAGGGGGAGACGGTGACGATGAGTGATGAAGCAGGGGCAGCGCAGGGAAGGGTATCGCCTCTCCTTTATTGGTGCCATCAGCAGTCAGGGAAGGACAGAGGCAGAGAAAGGAGCATGATCAAGTTTCACTCAGCACCACACATAGACACACTCCCACTGATTAAACAGCATCATGATACTGTGCAGACTTATTAATGAGTGATGAGCAGGCAGTTACTGTAGCTGTCGCACTGTAAAGCAGCACTGCTCCGAATATGATCAGACCCACAAGAAACACAAAATTGTACACGGTATGTTTAGATAGAAGCATTTTCAGAGGGTTAAACCTAATGATATAATAATAATAATAGTAATAATAATAGTTATAATAATAATAATGTTTTTGTTGTTATTATTATTGTGTTCCTCCACTTAGAATCCACCGAAAGGACTGGTATCATCTGTTTATTACTGTGTCGATCCAATAAGTCCAATAAGTTATCACTCGATTTTATCACATCATCATGTCTGACTGCATTAATCACTGGTAACATGATTTAGTAGCGTAGCAGTGCCGCTTTTAGTATTAGTGCAAATCTTGTTTAGGGATTTAATTAGCTTTAAATTGGCAGTGATGTGACACGAAGAGGTGATGATGGGGAGAACGCCGTGCTGAAGCTCCGCTCTTGCATCTCTTGGCAGATTACCAGCTGCGCACAAACTAAAGGGCACAGATGCTGCTGGACCAGTGGATGTTTCCTGCCTCCGTCTCCTCTGCTCTCCGCCGCCTTTGTTCAGCTGCCCGTCTGCAACAGACAGCAGAGGACAAGCGCAGGAGGACGCGTTCAGCCCCACACACACGCGCACACACACACACACACACACACACACACACACACACAAACACACACGCACACGCGCACACACACACACACGCACACACGCACACACACAAACACACACACAAACACACGCGCACACACACACATACACACACACACGCACACACACAAACACACACGCGCACACACACACATACACACACACACACTCACACACACTCTAAAGAAACGAGACATCGCGGCTTCCTCTGAGACGAGCTCGTCTCAGACGGGAGCGGCTGTTGCATCAACTCCGACCTGTGATTTATTTTTAAGGGCTCTTCAGGACTCCAGTAAAAACGATTTCGTATGCGAATAATGAACTGATAACTTCGTGACACTGCCTGGTTCTGGACGCGCTGTTGTTTCCTTACTTTTAATATGAAGTCTCTTAAGGTTAACTTAAAGCACGAGTCGGCAAACAAACATCATTTTCACTCTAGTTTCCTTGGGGGAAAAAATAAAACCATTTATTTAGCCTCATTGGCGGCTGTAACCCAACAAAGTGCCATGATGGAGCAACTGTGATGGGCTGTCATCGTAGCCATGACAATGTGATTGGTGATTTATTTTTTATCTAAATGAAATGTGCTACATTCTCTACTCGAGACATCTGTTGTAGAAAAGTCGGCACAGCCATCAGCTTTTTAACTATATTCCTTATAATTTTTACCCCACATTTATTCCAGCACGCTTGCTGGAGCGTCTGTATTATACATTCATTGCCTTAAAAATGTGTATATCATCATTATGTATCATTACCTTTAGCACTGTGAACATTATCCCCAGTGCACTGAAACTAGCACCAGCAACCAGATCAATGATTAATAAGGCACAATATTGTCCGAGGCGCTGGCAGTGTAATATAAAACCATGGCCACACTCCCTCCGGGCCTGTAACCTTGTCCTTTTGCTGGGAATCGGTTTGCAGCGTTGATGCGGAGACGAGGACGCAGCGCGGAGCCGCTTTTACGTCGTATGTCTGTTGTTTGTACAGTAGGTGGTTCCCCTGTGGAAAACGCTTTGAAGGACATGGGGGTCTTCTTCAGGATGGGAAAAAACGATTTATGTCGGAATCCGGGAATATTAATGTTGAGCTAATTGTCTGTTCACTCTTTTGTACGTCGGCCTCCCCTCATTTTGTTCCTCCTTTAAGCAGTTTGTGCTTTCTGTGCAACTGCACTGCCAACAGCTCTGATTTGACTTATTGCATCTCCACTGTTACAAACAAACCCCCTGTTACAATCAATCCATTATCCTGTCTGGGGATTTTTATTAAGTGTGTGTTTTTTTCCTAATTTATAAGCTGCTCTGCGTCCATAGGAAACAAAGGGATATATTTGGAAATAAACAACTTTTTTTATCTTACTTTGGAGGGAGTTTGTTTTTTACTAAAAGCTGTGAGATTAAATGAAACATGAAGCAAGTGGGAGCAGCTGGTTCGCATTTAGCATCAACTGCAGTCAAAATGAGCGAGTGGGTATCAACAGCCAGCTTGACTCTCAGTTCAGCTTTGGACAAGATACTGATGCTGCAGAGTCGTCCAGCTGTTCAACAACCGTTCCTCCACAGTAGATTCAATAAATCGGTTGAAAGTTAAATCAAGAAGGTTAAAAATCTGTGTGTGCCTGACCTTTAATATGCACTTCTATGCGGTTAATTATTTACTAAACTTAACCCGACTCAAAAAAGCTAAAATATATGTGACGAGTAGTGATCAGGTGAAAATAACTTGACAAAGTGGGTCCGTTTTGTCTGGAGCAGAGCACATTTCGTCTGGTGTGTGTTCCTTGTTTCGAGTGCTTTCGTGCTGCCTCTCTTCCACATGCACGGTCCTCTCTCCTCGGCCTCAGCGCTGCCTCTTCTCTGAGCGCACCGCTTTCTGCCGCCGCGCGTGGGTTCACGACCGGCCGCCGCCGCTGCTGAACACAGCAGGTCAAATGAAGGATTCGTGTCAGGAAGGATTGGAGGATTTTCTGTTTGTTGTGAGGAAACGCAGCATGGGCTCCGTGTTGAGCGGTGCTGGCCTGTATCAGCCCCTGCACGCCGCTGCCTTGTGCCTCCAGTTCACTGGCGATGACAGTGGAACCCCTTTGTTTCGGAGCTGCAGGTCGTGTGATAACTGCAAACGATGGATCCAAGGATTTGGAGGCATTTCACAAACACGGGCGACCTTCGTCTGCCACTCGCAGTCCCCCCCCCTCATCTTAATGGCGTCTGATCAGTGCGGGAGCTCGTTGTGTTCCAGGGACGGTGAGCGTTTTAACAGAAACAGTGCAGATTCAGTGTAACGTGATGCAGAGTATCAACGGTGCTGTTTTGTAAGTGCAGTGAAGTTCCGTGACTGCTCATGTGATACATTTGTGAGGAATTAAGGTCTGAGCCAAAACTACATCTAATATAATGAGGAGTGTTAGACACGTCCAACAACAGACCTGTGCTCAAATTAAAGACCTGCTCATTTTCAAATGAAAAGCATTAAAATGCATCTAAATCAGCTGCGTTATAGACGTGTGTGTCTTATTAGGACAAAGCGTAGAGAACTAGACAAACGGCAGACGGCTTCATCTCGCTGTGCATCTGCTGCTGCTGGTTATCAGAGCTTTATTGTGGTTGCCTTCCAGCAGGGACTAATGAAAACAATAATAAAATAAAAGTGAGACGACAGGTTTGGTGATTTTTCTCAGATTCAGCACAATGATTGATCCTTTCATACAGTTCAGTTCAGCAAAACATGGACCCAAGCGTGTAAAACAGAAGCAAGGTATTAGATCAGACATACTGTGTCGACGCACAAACAATAATCATACACTCTAAAGTGCTGTGATATAACTCTTCAACAATCACCTCGTCTTTCATCACGTGCTGGAAGTTAAACACAAACGCCACAATCACCGCATGATGCATGTCACCGAAACGAGAACACAACCTGATGTAGACGAGGCCCAGTGACCGGTCCGTCGGCTGGAGGTTCTGATACCTTCATGTGACCGTGGACGTAGATCAGGTCACGTTATCTCGCACACGCAGCCTGCGAATGCGCGGACGCCTCCTTTAACCACAGCCTCGAATGAGGTTTCGGCTTCATTCCATTCTGTCTAATCAAGCAGCTCTACCTTCACTCCACAGCTGACACCAGTCACATCATAAAAGGTCTCGCCCGTTTTGGAGCACACGTCCCTTTAGTATTAAATATATTTGGGCTAAATCTTGTGCTTTTTGATCCATTTCTTGTTTCGCATGCGTCAGTGCTGGAGAGCTGCAGACTGATGCTGTCTGTGCCATGCTCCGACAGTCACCGGTCCAATGGGCATTTAGATTTACAGCGATAAAAGGAACCCGGCGTCTAACTTTCCGATACCCCTCACATGCGGGTGACACACACAGCGTCCGTCCTCGTACCTGCTCTCGTACGCTAGAAAAAACGGCCGAGAGCTTTGCCGCGAAGTAGAAGGTCCTCAGTCAGTCTTCAGCGAGCGACACTTCACAAATTCAGTGAGGATTCCCAAAAGCTAAAGGTTCAAAGGGCCCAGAAGACGCAGTCACGATGAGCGACTCCTCATATGAGGTTGGCCAGGCTGGACGTGGTCTCTCTGCGAGCCTGGTGCTCCATGTGCCCCGAAACCGTGAAAATATTCCAAACCCGGTCCACCAGCCTGCGGCCGGGCCTCGTCCTCTCCAGCAGCACCACCACGAAGGAATAGATCCCGACGCCCACCACCGCAGCCCCTCCTCCGGCCACCAGCACCACCCCTGAGATGTACATGTCATTGAGGGCCTGGCCCGGCTTCGGCATGTGGTTGACCAGGGCCAGATGCAGCAGGACGCCTCCACAGATCAGCAGCGACAGCCCGGTGATCAGAACCACCAGCAGGTCGGACAGGCCGCCGCTCTTGAGCATGTCAATCCGCCGGCGGCTCCGCACGCAGTTCATGTCCTGCACGGCGGAGCTGAGCAGCTGCTTGAGCAGGACCCCCAGGGCCAGCAGGCACAGGGCCGTGCCCGTGCCCAGGCGCCACTCGCTGGACACGCTGGTGGTGGTGGAGAGGAGCCCCACCCCCCCCAGCCCGCAGCCCAGGATCAGCAGCACGGCCACGCAGTAGCACAGCAGCGACTTCCCCGGGTCCCGGAACCACCACAGCTCCACCTGCTCCTCCAGAATGCTGTGCTGGATTTGGGCCGGGTCCGCGGGCCCGCTCGGGCCCGGCTCCGGGCCCCGGGCGCGGCCCGGCGGGGGCAGGCTGTCCAGCTCAGGCATCCTGACGCCACTCCCATTCACATAGCTCAGGATCAGCTGATAACTCCAGGTTGGAGAGGTCCCGGCGCTGCTCCGAGTCGTATCCCAAATGTCTGAAAGCGTCGGGGCCAAATCTATAGAGAGAAACGGCAACGGATCAAATGGACTAAAAGCTTATTGTGCGCTCTCTCGGCCGTGACCCACGTGGTCCCACAAATCCATTTGTCTTGCGCCGATGAATGAAAATCCTTGTAGCTCACGCCGTCTGGACCCCGAGTCGACCCACAGCGCCGCGTCTCCGGATCCAGTCGAGGCCCCGCGGCGCCACAGAAGGTGGAGGGCTGCAGTCACCTGGAACAGAAGACAGATGCACAGGCGGTGGAGGCTGTGGGTCACGCATGTGAGTGCATGTCGAGTGTGTGGACGGCGACTTCCTGGTTCCTCCCTTCACGCACCTCGCTCTGTTTGGACTGAGCTGACGGCAGCAACCTTTTCTGTCTCTCATTATCGCTATGCTAATGAGTCGCTACAGAGGCGGCTGGATAAAACAAGCATCAGCTGCATGAACTAAACAATGCCCACACACACACACACACACACTCAAACCGCTAATGCACAAATGTAAATTTCCTTCCTCTCATCCTCCCAAACACACCCTCAGCTTGATGAATTCTCCCATTTGAACTTTCCACTAGTGTGTGTGGCTAATCTTCCTTCCTCTCTATCTACACTCTGCTGTTGCGCTCTTGTTTATTTTGCTGTACCTGGTAAAAATGTATTTTTTCTGACAGGCCCAATTCCCTCATCTCTCTCTTTCTCTCCCTCCTCTGTCTTTCCCCTCACTCAGCATATTGATTCTCTACTGTAGGACGCAGCCTCGTCACACTCCCATAATGCAATCATGCAAACATATGCAGCACGCACTCATAAACACACAAACACACGCCCTCAAGGTTATGGCTGCTGACAGCTCGTCTTTAAACCCGTCGCCGGCTTCATTTCCGCTGGACCCGCGTGACCCGACGCCATCTTGAAACCGCGGCGAGGGAAAACACTGGAAGAAAAGGCCCGGTCGCGTTTCTTATTAGCGCGGCACCGACTTGTAAAGCAGGAGAGTAACAGGGAGATATGAGGCGCTTACACAAGGTGTGAAATGAAGAGCGAGGTAATTACAGCAGAGCGGGAGGAGTGTTTATTGGCGACACGCTGTCTGGAAGCGCTTCACATCCTGGACCTGACGGAGGCTCGTGCGTCACTTGGAAATTAGTAGTAGGAAGGTGAAAATGTGAAAACCACCTGTGTCGCCGTGTGTGTGTGTGTGTGTGTGTGTGTGTGTGTGTGTGTGTGTGTGTGTGTGTGTGTGTGTGTGTGTGTGTGTGTCACTGGCACCGCCTCTCGTTCATCGTGAGGGATGAAAGTGGTGTTTTCTGCGCGTGTTGGTGGAGCCACTAATTAATCCCAGCTGGTTTGGGCTCCGAGTCACTGGCAGGTAGCGCCACAGAAATAGCTCTGTAATTGAGGTGCGTGTGTCTGAAACGGAGGCGCCAAAGGTGTTGAGAGTGACAAAACAGCGCGTGTGTGTGACATTCCATCTTTTTACTTTATTACTTTTGAAAACGTCTCCCTACTTTGTTGAAGCGTCGCAGTGGAGCGCGGCAGGAAAGCGTCCGGGAGGCGCCTGAACGCACCGCGGTTCTTCCCATTCAATCGAGGCCCTAACGACGTGAGTGCATCTCACTTCGAGCCGTTCCCTGCGCTTGCGCACACGCGGGGAGCGCGTCCTCCCTCCTTCATCACTTCCGTGACCTCTAGACTCATATCAGCTGTGTCATATTGGCCTCATAAATATCTGTGCAGAAGCGCCGACTCGCTGCTTCGCTCTCCGCCGGGCCTCTTTTAAGCAGCAGAGGCACAAACAATTCTCCCAGCTCCGCGCGGCGAACTCGGCCGCGGACCCGTTCCGGCGCCCGGAACCGCAGCGCCGTGATTGTCTGGAACCGAAGAGGCAGGCGACGGATTATTAGAGAGAGGCCGAGAGGCGGCGGTGGATCGTACTCGCAGAGCTGGAGTCTCACAGTGTGACTGCTGCAACAACATTGTCTACAAAGCAACCAATTACAGCAGCACAAAGTGACGCGCGCCGCGTTGTCAGCCGCGGAGCAGAACAAATAGCTTGTGGGCGCCTCGGCTCAGCTCCTGCTGTCTGGAAACACCTTCACCCAGGAACCAAACTCTTTACACCTGTGAACTAAAACCCACCAGCACATTATGCCTCGCCACCAGTCCTTACACCTTAGCTGTGAATTTTCACACTCCTCCCACAATGCTTTGCATATTCATACAATATGGATCCTCCGACGGGCCGCTGCACCTGACGGTAAAAACTAATTTGCTCTCATTTTGGCCAATTAAAGCTCAGAGCAACAGAGAGCTGAAATGTACCTTTCTATGCACGGTAGAGTATCTGCATGCAAAGCTTTTAAAAATGGTCATCAACACAAAGACCAAAGTGTGTGCACGCCCTCTGTTATGCTAATGATGATGAAACTGAGAAGTCATGAGCTGTGGATGCTGAGCAGCTTTTTCATTGTCCTCCTCTTTGTCCCTTTTGCCACGTTTATGCTTCCAGCGTGCGACGTCGCCAGAGGAGCTGTGCTCCGCAGTTGAAAACGCTGCGCTGCACTCCAATTACCTGGGAAGCTTTGGGACCGGGTAATCCCCCCCTCCTCTGACGGCCCGCTGCATCCGTTTCACCAGCCATTAGTGTCTCATTTGAATTGCTGGTGCGCGGTTCGTCTGGCGTTAGAGGCTAATCAGAGCGCGGTCAGCGGGCGGCGGAGACGGCGGCGACAGCCAGGGAACGCGCACATGCCAAAGTCCAGATCTGGGAAGAGCGCTGGGAATTCAGAGGGGGTTTCTGGAGTTAAATTGCAAATCTGGCTGCACAAAGCGGACGCTGGATGAGTTTGCAGCGGTGCAACACAGGATGTTACAGCTTTGGATGGAGGCAAACACCTACAGTAAAGAAGCGCTCGCATGTGTGTCTTTTTTTCCCAGTCGGGGAAAAACAACAGCTGCATCATTCAGAGGTGGGAAGGAACATTTCCAGCAGCTCCTTTACCATAAAAAACTCCTCTATGCTGATTTGCATTTGAAAAATAGCTAAATTTTTGCTGTGCATTTCAGCTTTTATTACTTCTGTCTAGATGCCATTAGAGGAGGGTGAATCAAGGATGGAGCTCAGGATGAGACTCCAGTCTAAGGTGGTGTCGCCTTAGACTGATAAACTGAGAGTCCTTCTCTTTCTTCGAGTGTATGTCGTCTACATTTAGAGTTTTGTCATGCTTGCGCCTTCTTTCCCGCAGAAACAGACTCCTCTGCTGAATAATCAAACCAAAAACACACCAGACGCGATTTAAAGGAAAGAAATGACGTCCTTTCGCTGCAGCTGCCTTTGGGGCGGAGCGCGTTTCTGTTGGGCTGAAGGCGAGGCCGCGGGACGCCGGGCGAGTGTTGCCGTGGTGACGAAGCAGTCCTCTCCTCACACACCCTCCTCTACTCAGGCGTTTATTCTCCCGGCGTCCCCACGGGCGTGGACAAGGGGTCAGGGTTGGCTCCATCTGTCTGTGCGATGGGCATCGGTGCCAAGCGCCACGGGGGCTGGAGGGAGGGGAAAGAATGCCTGTGTGGAGTGGGAGGCTAACGGATGTTTCTGAGCTGTCATCTGGGGTTCTGAATGGGGCCGAGCGAGTGGGCCGGGGTTACGGGGGTTCGAGGGGAGGAGGGCTGACGACGGAGGGAAGGGCTCTGGGCCGGGGATAGTGCTGAGCCTTCACGGCTTTTTCTTAGGGTTGCAAATGTATCTGGCAAAGAGGAACGGTGCTGAATAGGGCTTTATGCAGGCAAGCTGGATCTTTCTTTGGTGTCTACTATCACAATGGAGGCCTGAGACACCCAGGAAGCCGCACGCTGTCCGGAAACAGCGGGCGGACAATCGGGCAGTCACGGCGTCACGAGGGAAAACCTAAGACAGAGAGCGAGAAAGAATGAAAAGGCCTCAACGCTGGCTGCGTGTTGTCCCAGGGAGGTCAGCTCTCCAGCCATCAGCAGGTTTCAGCAGCAGTCCACCTCTCTCAGCTACACTTATCAATAATAGATATTAGAAATCTTTAAGCTGCAATAATTAATATGTTACACAAGAGGCATCAACAGAAACAAAGCGAGTTGCCTCTCAGCAGTTGAAGCTCCCTCAAAGCTCCTAAGTTACTTTCTGCACCAGCCTCCTGTTCTTATTCCAGTGCTACTGGGCCTAGTTATTGTTATGGCCGTCACCACCAGCATGGAGTCTGTGGTTTGAAATGACTTATAGCGCCTTTAAATACCGTTCATGGATGAATCGCTTTTTCCATACTCTGCCTTCACCGTAATCATTTCAAAATGCTTTTCTAAATCAAACTGTAGAACAATACCGTTCCTTCCAGCATCGCAGGGAGGACGCTGCACGCAGGCTTGGCTCTGTTCACGCTCCCGAAGGTTTTACACGGAGCCCTCGTATTTCAGCGCTGCCTCGGCGATGCTTTAATTCCACCCCTTTCTGAGCGAGCTCATTTCTCAGCGTACAGCTCAACGTGGCCCCGACCGGAGCCAGGACCTGCCCCCTGACGCCGTGTCCACCGGCGAGCACACACACACGGCCGTCTCCATCTGCTTTCCCCACCCTGCTTCACCGTCTCTCCCCTTTAGCCCTCGCTCTCCTCGCTCTCCTCCCTCTCCTTGCTCTCCTCACTCTCCTCGCTCTCCTTCTTACTCCCTTATCCAGCTAACTTCTTATCTCTGCTGTCCGCTCTGGCATTTTGGTGTTGTGCGATAGATAGATGGGGTGGTGCTACCCATCATTGCCCCATGCAGTTCCAGGTAAAAGGCTGCTGGAATCAAAGCCCCTGTGGCACTAATGCATGCAAGAAAATGCGTCCACCCAGCGCGCCGCGTCTGTTTTCATGCTGTGGTGTTTATATTGTTTTCTCAGTGAGAGTCTCTTGTTATTACCCCCTCATTGCCCCTCTGTATTTACTTCCTGTCACTCCCAGCAAATAAAACCCCACCTATCCATCAGCCTCAGTAAAACTCCTGAGTATTGTCAGCTGCCAACACTAGCACACATTAACAATACGGATCCATTTAATCGAAACACGATTCATGAAAATCCACCGAAAACGTCTTACTCGTAATTTACTGTGTTTAAATAGAGCTTCCTCTTCTCACTGGTGTTGATAAAAATACACAGACTCAAGGTTTGTCTTGGCCATTTGAAACCAAATGGGGCTTTTAAATACTGTGACCAGTTCAAGAAGCCTGTTTCCAGGCCTCCATCTTCGTACACAAAGACCGGATAAATAGCTTTTTTATTTGAAAGTTGGATGAAAACGAGCAGGACGATGAGCACGATGGCCACGCGCTGCTTTAACCCGACAGTCTGAGTGTTACAGGGGAACCTGAGCAGCTTCTTTCCTACAGCTGCAAGATTCAAACGCTAATCAGATCGCCAATTAACATGCTGGTCTCCTTCTGCTTCGCTCCTCATGCTGATGATGGTTGATGGGAACAGCTTTCTCTCGTTCGGCGTACTCCTAATTTTAGTTTGACTGTCTGTCTTGTTTGTTGACTACCTGAAGTGACATCTCCACACTGCAGCAGCATCTTCTGATTTAGATTGAGAAACCTGTGCTTTGGTATTTTTAGCCACATGGGTTGCTGCCTTAGTTGGTATAGAAACATCCTGAGAATGTCTGTAGCCATTCATGCTCCCTGAATCCTATTACTTTTAGTTCTTGCATCACCATAGAATCTATTTGTGGTTTAAAGGACCCGTCTCGTTAATGTGACTAATTGCTGTGAAATTTTGTAGACACTCATGGTGCTCACAGGACGATGTGTACAGTAATTCTACTGACCTTTTAGCTTACTCGGTGCGTTCAAGGTCATTTAGACTCTTATCAAGTCCATATGCTGAAACTAAAAGCTTGTCAGCAGCTTGTTAGCTTAGCTTAGTTTAGCATGCCGACATCAAATGGGGTAAGCTAATGAAATTGCCTCCTTTAGCTCAGTCGTTAACACTTTTAATCGATGAACACACAAAGTTTACTATTTTACACTTTGACTATAATCTAGACCTGTATCATCCTGGTTGCCTAGCAACTGGTCCTGGCTAAGAAAGCGTGTGGTCAAATACCTGCGAAACTAATGATTATCTCATCCGCTTCAGATGTACTTTGTGTTTAGCCCTAATTAGCAAACGATGGTCGCACAGGCCTGTGGAACCTAGGACTGCGCATGTTGTCACTGTGAGTCTGCAAAAGTTAGCATTCGTCAGAGTGTCCCAAAGATGCTAATGACTTCAGACTCGCATAATAAAAAACATGCAAGTTATGGAAAGCAATATGAGACGTGTGAATTTCCTCCAAACAAAATGTCTGACACTCTACACCCTAACTCCAGCTATATTGAATTTGTTTTATTGAGCCGATTGTGTTTATTGGTGGGTGTGTAATATGCCCAGGGACAGAGATGGACACAGTCAGTACAGCTGCTGTACACACAGTACATGCCTGAGTCTGTGTATCTGCTGACTGTGAAACAAAATGCCTCTCGGGGATATTTAAGATTCTACTCTCTACTCCATGTCACACAACTACACACAGACACACACCAGCAGCTCACCTATACACAGCTCATATAACTCCTCCACTTTACACAGTCATCCACAGATTCAATCACTGACTCACTTTGTTTTTTCTTCTGTTCTTTCATCCAGTGACTTCGGGCTTTTTCTAATGAGGCCTATCACATGCTGTTTTCAGGCTTCGCTCCTTTTAAGTGTTAGATCTAATCTTAAAAGGTCTTTTAAGAGTTTGAGGTGTGGGGAGAGCAAGGCTGCACAAACTGCCTCAGGTGCACCGTCATGAGTCATCGTTGCTTTTAGGAATAATGTGACAACAGATGTGTCGGAGCACGGATCGCGCCTGGACAGTATCTTAAACACAGCGTCCACCACATTTCTTCTCTATGTGGTTTATGGATTTTTCACAATGCAGCAAAACCGACCTGTGTCTGTTTGACAGAAACCCTATGAAATGTATATGAGGCCTTCGCCGTTACTGCTCGTGGCGTATTTGAATGCAGATCGTTCTGCTGGTGCAAAGGTTAGGGCGTGATACAGTGTCAACACGTTTTACTTCCCTGTTTTTGATGGAAACTGAACAGGCAATCCAATCTTCTGGGAACCCCCTGGACGCATAAACAT
This sequence comes from Betta splendens, assembly GCF_900634795.4. Classification (NCBI taxonomy): domain Eukaryota; kingdom Metazoa; phylum Chordata; class Actinopteri; order Anabantiformes; family Osphronemidae; genus Betta; species Betta splendens. The sequence goes on from NC_040884.2 coordinate 4,189,758, forward strand.
TATACTGCCGCTACTGGGAGAAAGGTGGCCCCAAATCCAACAGTCCTGTGGCTCATAGGTCAGCTTCCTCCAGGTAATAAAACTGGGGTAATGTGGAAAAGGAGTGTCCAGAGTTCACATATCCGGAGACGGTTAATAATTACTTTGTAAAGATTTATTGGTCAGTCACAGCTAAGAACAATAGATTGTTTTTTGTTTAAATAGTCTACTGTAGTTGAACTTTAAAGCAGGTCAGGATCAAAGGGTCGTTGGAAGGGACGTGTCATGACAAGGACAACAATAATATTCATAGCAAACAGCTAACAACGGTCTAATACATAACAAGATAAATATTAAATATTAGGTTCAACCTAATAAAAAACCGTCTCGGATGAAATGCATGAACATCTGGGCTATATGTAATCAATAAGGTCCATACGCTATTAAAGCTGCCTGCGGATATCTATTGATATTATCGGCATCTGTTATCTGTTCAGGTGCGTGTTTAATTGTCAGGTGGGAAATATGAGGAGCAAGAACAGGTAGGAACGAAAGAAGACGTCGCTGAGTAAAGTTTTCCTCCGCCCGCGTCCCGTTCTTATTCTTACCTGTGCGCCCTGCTGTTCGGACTCTGATCCGCGCAGTGCAGCTCCGTCCGTCCTTATTTCGCATCCAGAACCAGCGTAAATGCGCACACGGAGCGCCAGCGCCGCCTGCGTCCGCTCGGCTCGCGTCAAAGCACCCCGCGTGCGAAGCGAAGCGAAGCGAAGCGAAGCGGCGGGATCCGCGTCCGTGGCCGCGCGTCCTGGCTGCGCGCTCTCCGCCCGCGCGACCGGCTCGCTCTGCCTCCGCTGGACGGACTTTCCCCGTTTAATGCAGGTGTGGCCGCGCGCGCCGGTGGGAGGGGACAGCGCGTCGGTGAGTCGAGCGCCGCGCACGGGTCCCCCGCAGGGAGCCGCAGCGCGCGAGGCGGGGAGCGACGGCTCGCGCTGGAGCGGGGAGGTCCGGAGGCTGCGCGCTGGAGCTTTAACCCGTCCAGTCCCCAAGGACACGCGTGTTATTTGTCTCCGCGCTACACGGTCGTTATCGAGCGAGTGTTAATGTAGTTATAAATGATTCCCATTAAGAGAGAGGAGCCTTTATTCTCATATCAATCACTTCGTGAGTCAAGTCACACTAAGTCTGTTGAGGAGCTTCGCTTCTATGGATCTGCTTCGTTTTCGTCCTCTGAGACCCGCTTGTTTTTCTGTTTACTTTTATCTGATATGAACGTCCTCCATCCTGACTTATGTGTTTAACGTATATACAGCAACTGAATTTCCATTTCCGCTCCAAACTCTCATTTCATATACCGAGTTATGTCCACTGGTATGTCAAGGTGCTCCAGGTGTGGTTCTGAGGGGGGGAAGGGGGGGCGGCTGCCCACTGCTCCACGGTTCAGTCCCCATTGATCCATTACTCACAACCACTTCTATACCAGTTGTTCAGCCCTTCAAATCTTTTGTATTAACATACAATACAAAGTAGTACATTATACTTTGCAACAATTATGTAAATGTTGAGTTGGTGTTTGGTTTAGGAACTAAATAACATAAGAAAATAAGATAGCAGTTATCTTTAAAAGTTACTGCCTTCTAAACTTTCTCGACTTCCCACACTCGTCACTAACATGACATTCATGAATGTTTATTAAGGGAGGAGATAATTTATTAAGAGTTCCTGCATCGATCTGTTTGCTTCCTGATCTCCTACTGTTTGGGATTCAGTATTTTAATCCTGTTCAGGGCCACGAACCAAAATTAGATCAAGTGCTTGATTCACAGTTAGTCACTTGCACAATGTGCTTCCACAGAATAGCATGTGCAGACAGAGAAGTCTTATTTTTAGACCAAAGAAGAAGTGATCAGTGTGTTGTGCATGAGAGATGTGCGAGGGCATGAACAGTGGGACTGCAGCTCGATGCAAACACTCTCTGTCAACATATTTGGACATTATGCTGTTGCATATGATCACCAGGTTATTAGCTTATATCCAGAATGCTAACGACTTCTACGTTCACAGAGTCTCCCTGTGGCATCTCTGGCACAAATCCTATTAATAATAGATTTTTTTTGCCTCTAAGTCACATACATTTACCTCCTCTGAGACTGATGCACCACTAAATGATAGTAATAATGAACTAACAGTTTCTTACACACTGCAGCACAAGCACAGTATTTTAATCTTGTTCATCTTCAAGGATCTTCCTCAATCAACTTCCTTCAGACACCTCTTTTAGACATCTGTTGAAACTCATGTCAGACACAATGAAATGTTGTTTCCCGAAAACATTGTCAAGTAGCTGAGTTCATGTTTTTGCACTCCAAATCCAGCGAGCGCTCTCACTCGGAGGTAAAGAGGGCTGTAGTTTTTTCATTCATTAATTTATTTCTGCTTGCATTATGAGCCCCCCTGCTGAGCTAAGCCAAATATCAACAATGAATGGATTCAAACGGACCCAGTGAGAGAAGCTGAAGGCAAAATGTTGCTGATGTATTCTCACAGCGGTGTGTTTTATTCAGATTTAAATTAAAACTGCAAAAGGTCATGTTTTGCGATGCTTTTCACACGCGCTCATCACTTGCATGTCGTGGCCATAACTGCATGCTCCTTTCCTGCTGAATTAATCATAAGTTGCTCTCAGGGTTCACTCACGCATACACATAATGAAAATGTTACGTTTATTTACGCCTTTGAGTGATAATGTAACGCTTGTGTATCTGTGCTGATTTACTCAACCAGAACCTGCCTCAGACTTCAAAGACCCGCTTTGACATGTGGGCAGCGCTTTCATACCACCGGAATAATTCACATCCCTTTGAGGCGATGCACAGCTGTGAAAAGCGTAAATTAAAAATGCACTGAAACAAGGCAGGGATACTTTAAATATTAAGAGCTTGTATTGGTTCTGGAGCCCAGCTCAGAGCCCACGAGCCGAGAGGCTGAGGCGCCGTGATTCTCAATAACTTGTTTTTCATCATGTTCCTCTTCAAAAGCACCGTGTTTCTCTCCAGGTGCTCCCCGTGGCAGAAAAGCTCCATCTGCGTTTAATATACCTCCAGCTCCACCTGGGAGAAAGAGAGAACGATGTCGCCGACAGATGTACGACAATCTGTGAGCAGCGGTGACACAGTTGTAGCAAATCAGCTCCTTTTCCCTGAAATGCAGAGATAACGTTGATTATGTGCTTTTTGAGGAGAAACATTGGAGTCATTCGGTTCATTTTAGTTTTTTGAGAGGAGGGGAGAAAATGGGAGATGACCTGGGACACTGCAAGCAGTTACTGATGCGTTTAGGAATAGATCCAGTCGCTTCTGTACATCTTCAATCTGCATGCATGGAAGCACAGAGGCACAGATTCTCACACCCACACACCTGCACACACTTCTAGCCACACACACACCGTCGGGCTAGCATAGACCCACACAGCACACTACGAAGCCTCTCACTTAGCCTCACGTCCCATGTCACGCATTAGAAAATGCATCTACTTGACTCTAAACCTGTTTCATTGCAGCAGGTCACACAGTGTCCAACAGTAGATCCTCTATGGATTATTTATCCAGAATTTAAAGGAGAATCTAAAGCCAAGACCTTGAAAAGTGACCAGGAAATCATACTTAGACACACACACACACACACACACACACTGATCAAGCAGTGATCAGGGACCTGATCCTCGATCTATAAAGACCACCGTCTCATTTCCATTTAAATTAAAGATGGCCCAAGTTGGCGGGATGAAACGCACGCTCCCCGAGGACGAGGGGAGAAGAAACTTTTCTTGTCTAATAACAGCTGCAAAAAAGCTTTAAAAATCAATAACGCTTTGTTTTCGCTGTTTCTAGCGATCTGACATAATCTATGTGCCCTTTTTTGGTGGAGAGCCAAAATTTTTTAAAACCTATTAAAATGCTGGTTAATTGTAGATTGTTGGGTCTTCTGCCAGCGGGCAGATCCCAGATCAGCTGACACGGGGGAACAGTTCCACCCAGAGCTGAGCGGCTCTGCAGGCGTCCTGTGGTGAAACAATGCTAACTTGTTGTTCCTGTGTCCTCTTGACTTCCATCAGTAGAGCTCAAAGTGCACAGTTTGTGCCTTTTATGTGGTTTCTTAGTTTAATTGCTTTGCAAATTACTAAATCACAATCTGACCAATTTTCTCCATACTCTTCATTTTATCTGCCACACTGTAAATTGCACTGTACACTTTGAAGTCCAGTTGTATTTTCAGTCCCACTTGTGCGTGAACCTGCTTTGATATGCCATGAAAGAGAATAAATATAACTTCTATTTAATCAACGGAGCTGTTGGCAGGTCCGACTCCAGCGATGTGATCAAATGAAACCCAACTCAAATGTAAGCAGTGGTGTTGAAATGGTTATAATTAGAGCGCGCCATGTGAACAGCAGCTGCTGCACTTCCAGCCAATCTTTATTCATGAATGGGCGGCGAGCGTACCAGGCACACGCACTCCTGACACTCACACCACAAAGTCACATTCATTTGCTTTTTCCCACAGACAAACATCCCGTTTCATAGTCGACACCATCGACGTGCGCACAAACCCAAACCACAGGGACGGACGGCGTCGTTCGGAGGACGTGACTTTTACAAAGGCGGTGATGAATGGCTAAAGTTTGGGGACGTATTAATGAGCTGTGTGGAGCAGGGAGCGTGCGCGTAACCAGCCTGATTAAATGCACTACTTGTGGCCAAAATCAATTTGAACCTCTTTCATTTTTCCCCTCTCCGTCCCCATTTTCAGATGTGCTCTGACTCCGAGGCCCGGCTCCGGCAGCGCTCTGTCGCCGCTGTTCGGCCGCTGAGCGGGAGCTCGTGTGTCGGCGCCATCGCTGATGAACAACGCCGCAGCTCATTCACCTTGAGCCGCCGCGTGATGGACGAGCACGCGGCTCAGCGGGCGCGGACGCGCAGGAGAGTTTAAACAGACTCATGCAAATATGATCGATGACGAGCAAATCCCATGCGACAGGAGGAGACGCTGCTTTTGAGTCGCATTTCTGCAAAAGGAGTCTTTGCCCCGAGCACATTGGTCTGACAGATACAAATTAGAGGAGGTTTAAAAACCCTCTTTGTCAGGAATGTGTAAAATAAAGCAAAATATAGTGCCCCACGCCATGGTTCACACATGCAGTATTTACTGTAGGTGCTCAAATAATTCATAAATGTCACATCTGAAGTGCAATGAGAAGCTGCGGCCTCGTCTTCAGGCTGGATGCTGCTCTCTGGAGGGCGTCTGATATTTGGCTGCTCAGCCTTTGTCTTCTCGGGCTCCGTGCTCCGTCTCCAGGCTGCTGAACCGTAGCATCCCCGGCGTCACGTCAGTGCGGTTCAGCCTGGAAATGCAGCCATTGACAACATACGCGAGGTTCAGTAATTGGACATAAAAAACAATAGAGGTGACTTTTAAAAGTAGGCTGGAAAGCATTTATTTTCACAACCATAAAACAAAGCTATTTGGGGGTTTTGGCACAGCATCGAGCAGCACTTATTGTCTGGTGAGAGATGTTCATTAGCATCACAGCTGGCACCGCAGCCAGGCCTTCACCTGAAACTCATAATTACACATATCACCTTTCTGCAGGTAGATTCATTATCATTCACACCTTCAGACACGTCTGGGCTCCTAACTTCACAACCCGAACGCATCACATGACAGAGGAGAGGACGACGCGTCTGTGGGGTGAATGTAGGAACGTTGCTACTAGCTTAGCGTCGAATTATTCGGGTGTGACTGTCCACCTCTAATGAAGTGTGAAGCCAAAGGGACTCCGCTCGCGCCGTAACCCTTGTGTATGTGTCAGTAAACAATAAGAGGCAGAAACTCCATTACTGGCCCAGTCACAGAAAACTATGAGGCACTAGAGACTTTATTTAGAGCTTAAGCACTGCCAGGATTTCACCAGAGAAACAAACAGACAGCTTTAAATGGCTCTGAGTAAGTATACGGATTAATTACTATGGAACAAAGACACAGTCTCCACAAGTCTGGTAAAGATATTTACTGTTGGCCTGAAAGTAGTAACACAATTCATCTCAGTGCTCTGCAATGATACGGTATCAATGTTATTAGATAATCAAGATGAATAGGGAATAATACGCTGCTATCGCTGAGAGGGTGAGTAATTATTTATCCTCTATATGTGTTCAATGCATTTGTGCTGCTGAGAAGCACAGTAACCTTATAAACAGGACGATTATGGCTGTAAAGGCTCATCGTCATCCTAACTGGTGAGGAAGGGCAGGCTCCACCCTGGACAGCTTGTCTGTCAGTCCATCACCGATCTGACACATGGAGTCAGGCACCACTGGCACCGGAGCTGGATTTAGAGTCACCGGTTCGGGAGGAAGCAGAAAGGCAGCGCTGCAAGGGAGGGAATCACCACAGCACCACAGCACCGAGACACAAGGGAGGAAACCATTATATGCTATATATAAAACATGCAATAATATGTTATAATACAACATTACAGATAATGGAGGAGCTGTCCAGGAAAAGTCCACGCGTTGCAAACAAAAGAGTCCATACAGCAGCTTTCAGCAGCGAGAAGTAACTGGGAGGCACAGAGGGATGGAGAAACCCGATTTGCAGAGCAGTAATCAGAAAGATGGGGAGACAGGAGATAAATGAGAGGACAATGAGTCAGTGAGGAAGGCAATTATATGGAGGGAGGAACACACCGAGTGGGAAAGAGGAGAGTTGGAAACAAAGAAAGTGAGGGAAGAAGAGTGGAAGTGAGCAGAAAATGTCCTCATCCTCCCAACAAGGCGCCGTTAGAGCCAGCGTTCAGGATCAAATATCTGTTTGTGCTGATTGACTGTGAACACGACACTCACAGCCGCACGTGCACGTGCACGTGCACGTGCGTGGAAGCGGCTGCCAGGACGTGCGTTCAAGTCATTCCCCACAAATGAAAGCGCTCTGCTGGACTGAGCGCTGGTGGAGCACAGAAGCCCGCGTGCGGCAGATGGACGATCTGGCAGGAAGTAGCAGGCTGCGCGCTCCGTTCTGATTGGCTCTAATTATGATCTACCGCCGCGCCTCCCAGAGAACCGCTGACTGAGAGCTGTGTGGCGCGTGCGGCGAGGCCGGAGTCCTCAGAGGGGAAGTGGGACGTGCTGCTGGAACAGGCTGATGCTGCGACGCTGGAGCCTCGTGTCACCGGACAAACGTCTGCTGCTGCTGCTGCAAAAGGACTTTTCAAACGCTAAACGCCAAAAATGTTGAACACTGTGGAGTTAAATTAAGGGAAAACTAAGAGTGAAATGATTCTTGGACTGGAGAACTTCAGCGAGCGTCGCCGTGATGCGACTGTGATGAAGCTGAACTGATGACCTCAGAGTTTCCAGCAGAGCACAAAGCCGCGTTAACATAATGATCCTATTAAGGGATCCGTCTGAAGGCTGCTGTTGTTCTCGTCTTCTTCTTCTGCGCTGCCGATGTGCGTCCGGGCACATTATCACATTATCTTCTCTTCGCATCCCTTCCAAACCTTTGCTATTTGTTGATCACGACGCGTGAACTCTGCTGCTTCTTGGCTCTTTCTTGGCAACAGCCAGAGATTTAGTTGAAACCCAGTAATTCTGCAAGAAGGGAGCAAATGCACGGGTACTGGTAAAGTGAAGCACATTTCAACGGGTCAATGAGTTAACGTTAACATTTACATGAAGGTACCAGTGAGTGGTAGAACTGCTGGTTTACGTGACCTGAAAACTAAACTCAGCTCAGTTTGAGAGAGTGAGCTGTAACAGAGACACGTTACAAAGCGTGTCCCAAACTGTGTCTCCGTCCTCTCACAGCGGCCAAGACTTAAAGAGAACAAGGTCGATTCTGCTCGGCCCCTAAATCCTCCGCACAAAAGGTTCTGACTCCGTAAATCCTTTGTGTGTGTGTTTCACATTGACTTTCATGAAGGCTGAGCGTGTGTCCAGCAGTGGTTTCTCCTCTTGACTTTTTCATATCGACCCCAAGGGCGAGTGAGGAGATTTCAGCTGTGCACAAACATCTGCTGAAGGAGATGCTGTGCCTCGATCACAGGTTCCAGGCCTTGAATGGACATGTTGACGAGTTCGTTCTCCGTCCTTCGCTTCCAGCCTCCGTCTCCTCCTTTTTCCTCCTTCCCTCCTCCGTGGGGAAGCTGATCTACATGCCGGGCCTCTCCCCTCCGCTTTTCATCTCGCCTCTAATCAGATCAATTCACCGTTCCATTCACAAGAATATAATAGGGTGATTATGCATGGGCCCTGCGCTGCTCCAGCTCGCAGTTTAACGCAGACGCACACACACACACACACACACACACACACACACACACACACGAACCAGCGTCTTCACACACCTTGCCCCCTTTAGCACTGATGGAAGTTGACGTCGCATTTCCCTTAAAAATTCTGTGGATGTCCTTCGTGGAGGAAAGCTGGCAGCCTGGTGCTCCCCCTATTAATTTGTCTCTTCGCTTCTAATCAGCGTCAGGATGGAGGAAGGACACAGAGATGAGGAATGAGGGGGAAAGGAGGGAGCCAGGAGGCAGGAGAGGAACCAAGGTGCCTGTAAACGTTTCATTAAAGACACCAGGAGACTTCTTCAGATCTGATCCCTGAAGCTCGGTGCACGCGTGATGACCTCTATCTCTGCAGCTCAGCACCGACCCTCAGCCTCCTATGCCCTCAGCTCCAGCGTGCAACCATTTCATAATTCACTATAAAAGCAATGATGCAATCCAGTAATAAGAGCCTTCCCCGTTTCATTCTATGGCAACATTTGCCATAGAATGATGCACAAATACATGCATTTAAACACTTGAAGACAATATTCTCAACAAGTTATGCACTGAACTGATTATGATAATATTAAAGTTATGATCTGTCCCTTTAGCTCCAGTGACTGAGTGGTTCATTGACACGTTCACAGCTTATTATCTACTAAATATTAAAATATGACTGCCTTTTATGATATTAATACTGAGCTGTAATCAGTGACGGTCTCAACCTGAACGTCCTTTTTTCCTGTGCTTCTTGTCACTTTTAGACGTTCACAGTCTATTTTGAACTTCAGTAATTCTACAGTGACTCAACGCCACTGACTCTGCTGCACATGGGATCCTCCTCTCTGCTACTGTGCTCAGCCGCACGTGTAAAGTCCAGTGTCGGCTCCGTTCGCTCTCAGACAAACGTCAGGTCGGCTGTGATGCTGTTTTTGGAGACCGTCCAACAGCATTTAGTTTTGCCTGAAAACCCTCCACAGCCGTGTGCTGGAATGTGCTCACTGCAAATGACCAGTGTAACATCTGCATGAACACAGTGAGGTGGCTACTCCTCATTCTAAGTCCTGTGGATTCTGTTTCCATGCACTGCTCCACAGCAGCAGTTTTTTGGACGGCGCGGACCCCAGGTTTGTTTTGCTTCTAAATGTTTGGATGGTAAATTAACAATAACGCCACACACCTACAGCAGAATATAGGGAGGCAGCCTCTTACCGCCGGGACGCAGATGATGCTGCTTTTTGCAATTTATTCAGCGCGCGTCCTATCCCAGCGATGCACCGGGGCACGGCCATGCAAGCGTGCAATTTTCACATCATTTAGACAAGGAGGAGGCAGATGATGAGCACAGAAAGTCACGGAGAAGTGCTGATACATGGAACGCCCCGGCTGGGCAATAGAACACCTGGCCGCGCGGGGGGAGAACACGCTGACTGCTCGGAGAGGGGAAAGCGCTCCTGTGGAAGCAAACGGTGCAGCCTCATCACATCTGAGGCGGCGCAGCACGTCGGCGCTCATATGAAACGCTGCAGGCAGATGATGCGCGGGGCACAAAACGGAGAAGACACGAAGACGAGAATCAGCAGCTGCACCAGTAACGGGAGACTTTGCGTTGCAAAGTGTAATGATGAGTTGAACCTATAGGAGGCGCTACTGGTTCTGAAAGTTTTAATCTTAATTAAGAACAGAACCCACCTTGGTTTCGTTCAGAGGGAGAGCTCAGCAGAAGACACCACCTTTTCCCTGTTTACAAATCCTCAGGGTTGGTTGTTAACAAGGTTTTTCCCATTTGAATGTTGCCCAGTAACAGATTTCCTCAGTCGGGGAATCAGTAAATGTGTTAAACGTTGAAAAGGTGACCATGTGGAGAACGGCTGATAAAAAAGAAGCGCACCTCCTCCTGGTAATGATGGGGGCAGCATACTTTAAGGCTTAAATGTGCTTTGAGTGGGTTCTGCTCACCTGCGTTTAAGCCGTATCAGCGATCTGCACCTTCAGGCCCGCGGGTCGGCGCAGCATCATGACGGGCACGATAACAACTGATAACCGACGTTTAAGCAAACCTGTCCAAACCTAAAGGACCTAATCTTCACTCCAGCGCATGTCCGTCCTCTGGACCGGACCAACGCGGAGCAGCGGGCGGCGAGGAGGCTACAGCAGACGATAAGAACCGCATGAGCATTCACTTTGCTTTCTTGTCTCTGCTGCTCATCTTCTCCATTGTTCACTGTCTCTCAGTTTCCATGGCAGTGTTATTAAACTCCCGGGACGGGGCCCATAAACCATCAGGACGGCCGCTCATGAATGCTGATTTGACTAAAAACAGCCGTTCTGCCCACTCCCGACTCTGCGCTAATAGCACTGAAGATAAATGATACGTTGCCCTCAAGAGCTAAAGTCAAGTCCCACTGTGCAAAGTGAAATCTATCCATATATTTGCCTGGAGCTTCAGAACAACAGGACAGGGGAAACTGAGAGACTGTGTGGTCGTCCTCCGATGGAAAGAGGCCTGGCGTCTGCTTCTCACCCACAAGAAGCAATGGGCTTAGATGCTTAATGGCCGCTCTTTGTGGTACAAGACAACAGCATATGGCTCGTGAGGACGGAGTGATTCACGAGTCATTGCAGGCCAACTGTTCAGCAGTCACATCACGGATGTTTTGAAGGAATAAATGTCCACGTAATGAGGACTGTTTAGGACAAAATGACCCAAATTAACATCCCTGCCCATTTATCCAGACTATTGTGTACTTGTGTGTCAGCAGAGCTCCACACCGAGTGCAATGATCCAACCCAGGCTCAGACATTCATGGCTGCGTTCTTGCTTTTTTGTTTTTGTCCCAAACAGCCAGGAATAACACTAAGAGAGGAGCCTGACAGTGAAAGCAACTTATTTTCGATCTGCTGTCAGGAGCGACCTGTCGCTTTGAGACGAAGACTGACACTGAGATGAGCATTCAATGGACTGTATTTCTGTCTGGCTCAAGCGATTAAAATGACAGAAATGGAAATTATGGTGTTTCTCCTTCTGAAGATGTCTCAACGCCGGCATCTGGCCATGCCAGACAATTGAAGAATTAAGAGTGGTGAAGTACAGATCCAAATATCGATTTCCATTAGAATGGAAAGAATGTCAGTCTCAGGGGAGATCAAGCAGCTTCTGCTTTGAGGACTGGGAGGATAAGCCTCTGAAGGAGAGTGATGGCATCTGAAATGAGCAGTGGTACATCACAGAGGCTCTTCTGTTGTGTCTGCAAGGATTTGTGCTCTAAAATAAATGGAATTAGCATAATTAAATGCTAAACATCACGACATGCGAGTCACAAGAGTCACACACAAGAGTCCAAAGACAGACTTCAGTCCAATCGGGTTTTAATATGTGTCCTAATCAGTGGAGTTAATTATTATAATATTGACAAATATTTGTTGGACCCAATCAAACCTAATGTCAGTTTGAGGGAACATGGTCAACCTGTCCTGTCAGATCCTGTAAATCAATATGAGAGATGACGCTTCAAACTGACAACCAGCCAAAGAAAGGAGAGGATAACGCAACATGTGAGGTGGGACAGAAAAACAATACGCAGGTAATGTCCTACAAACCTGTCTAAAAGAATTAAGTTACTGTCCCAAGCCAGAATGTTACAGACCAGATTTTCATTAAAAATAAAAACATTATTCATTTCACTCGACTCCTGCCAAGAAAGACACTGCAGGACAATGAAAACTGGCAAATTAAGACATAATCACTGTTCTGATGCCAGCTGCAGATGACTTCCTGTTCATTAATAATGATTCATTACTATAATTAATGGTTGAAATGCAGCATTTTTACAGCACTGTCGCAAATAACGTGCCGGAGCTGTCACAGTAGACTTAGAATTAAAACGAAGAATGTTTTCAGAATCCTAATGCCTTGACTGTCCCCATCTAAAGTTAAAGGAACTCTGGTCAGAGGTAGTCATCTATTTTATGGACTGACGCACAAATGTTTGACAACTCCTTGCTCAAACACAACCTTTTTCAAATGACATTTCAGTAGGATGGAGTTATGGTGTTTGGCCAAAGCACTTAGCATTCAGCATGTGCAAACGCAGGCCTAAACTTAGGTCCTTCCTCTCTGTGTGACCACAAACGATGAATGCAACGTGTGTTCACAACTGTCCACATTTAACTGAATGATTGTACACTTCCTCTTGCTCTTCGATTGCACAGGGTACTTATTTATTTAAAAGTCACAGAAAAGAAAGGTTTGCAGAATTTACCTTTTGTCAGAGCAGCACAGGTTATTGGCCACGTTATTCCTTGATCACGTTGAAGGACAAATGCACAGTGACACTGGTCCAATACTGCAGACATTTCTCTCAATCGTCTTTCATCACAGTGACAGAAATTGACTTGGGGAAACTGAGCCTTGAAAAAGTGAATGTCAATAGCGTCTTTCTTGATGAGGTGGCAAGTAAAACTCATGCAGCTTCATTTGCACAATCAAAGCGGTAAAGATTTAAAGGAGCTAGATTCTTTCAGATAATGGATTTTGCATTTTAGATCTGCATAATTGACAAATTAGACCGTTTGATGTGTGGCTAACCATTTTAGAAAAAGAATGTTTTTAAAACTTTACCTCTACTCCTGTATGAATGCGTGTATTTGTGTGTGTAATTAAAATAAGAATGAAAAGGTACTTGGCATAGTTTTAATGAACTAGATCGATACAACTCTTCACGGGTTTTTAAAGGTAGGAACCTTTGATGGAGCACAAGCTTTCCTCCGGCGGACTATGATGGTGAAACATGAAGCAGCGTCACTTCCTCCCCACGTGAAACTCTTCTTACATGTGAGGCGCAGCAGCACAACTATATCAAGCAGCCATTTGTTTACAGGCATTTAAGTCACACTTATCTTATTATTAGAAACGGGAACATGGAGTTTGCAGACGAGGACGTGATGCTCGGCCAAGAGTCAGAGGAGGAGAACAGCGAATTATCGGACAGTGAGGTGAGTTCACTCTAGACGTGCTAGCAGTGGCTAACGATAGCTAACGTTATCAGAAGTGCGTTTAAACATTGCCTTGTTGGCCACAAAGCGACTGTTAAAACAAGCTTTGCTATTTTCGTCTAAAGGGTTAGTTTAATGTAATAAGAACTTAAACTTGTTTACCATAAGTTAGGAGGCGTCATTGCTACGTCTGCTTTAGCATAACGCTAGTCTGTGCTTTCGGGATTAATCTAAATTTTTATTACTTTGCCTTTTCAAAGCAAACGTAACTAAAACCTGAGTTAATTTACATTTCCATGTGTTGTTTTCTTTAGCTGCAAGAAGCCTTCGCCAAAGGGCTGTTGAAACCAGGGATGAACGTTGTTGCAAATAAACCCAGAACGCCTGTGAACAGTGTGGTGAGTTAGTGCTGAGAGGCAGGTCACGTTCAAACATGTTTTAGTTGGAATAGAAGTAAGTACGAGTAAACATTACTCATAACATGTTGTATGTTGTGATGTAGGAGGGGTTGAAGCAATGCCTTGCTGACTTCCGTAAAAGTCTTCCTTGGGTGGAGAGGTTGGACCTGACGAACCCGCCGGCTGAAGACGTTTTTTCCAAGGTTGATGGGAAAGTTGAGAATCTGGCAAATGGAGATGTCAACGCAGATGATGATTTCCAGAGAGAGATGTTCTTGTATGTGACCATGACTCAATCCAGATTAATTCGTCTCTTTTATCTATGTGTGCCACAGACAGTTTACTTTTAGTCTGAATGATCTTTTGGTCTTTATTCGCTGCAGCTACCGTCAGGCTCAAGCTTCTGTTTTAGAAGCGTTGCCTCTACTAAACAAAATGGGCATAGCCACAAAAAGGCCCGACGATTACTTTGCAGAGATGGCAAAGTCCGACCAGCACATGCAGAAGGTGAGATGTGTCTGTTGTCTTTTAGGAGACGTTACAGTTAATTCTACTCATTTTAGAAAGACAAATGTAAAGGTTCTTTGTTACATGCATGTAGTGACAAATATTTTCTTTATGTATTAAATGTGGTTTGTTTTTATATTTAGATCAGAAAGAAGCTCCTCACAAAGCAGATGATCATGGAGAAGTCAGAGAAGGCAAGAAAACTGCGAGAGCAAAGGAAGTTTGGCAAAAAGGTTGGTCCCTGTTTTGTTTTTTGTTTTTTTTTCTCTCCCTTTCTCCCGCGTTACACAAACTTTGATATAATGTTGCCTATGTGTTTATTGTGTCTTGCCAGAATCTGTGTCACAGTGTAAATATTTTTACATTTTACGTTTTCTTTTTTGAAAAATTAACATGCATTTCAAACATGTGCCAGGTGCAAATAGAAGTGATCCAGAAGAGACAAAAGGAAAAGAAAGCTATGATGAACGCTGTAAAGAAATACCAAAAAGGTGGGTTGGTGTAATTTTTGTTTCCACGTTTATTAAACTGTGGATTTGTGTATTGAGTTCATGAATAGCAACACCTTTTGTTAGAATGTAACGTTTCTGCTCATCTCTAATTCAAGGAATGACTGACAAGCTGGATTTCTTGGATGGAGACCAGAAGACGGGTAAAGAGTCTGCTCAGGGCTCGAAGAAGGCCATGAACAAGAAGGGGTGAGGTGTTTCACTTCAGTACTGTACATTGCATGAGTCATTTAATATTAAGCTCAATATTTATCTTGCCATTTGTGGCCTTTTCAGAAGAAGTTAACATTTTACTGGTACTTTTACAGCCCCAGCTCCAAGAGAAAGTACAAGGACCAGAAGTTTGGTTTTGGAGGAAAGAAGAGTGGAAAGAAATGGAACACAAAGGAGAGTTACAACGATGTTTCCAGTTTTCGTGCCAAAGTGGCTCATGGCAAGGAAGGAAAAGGTGGAAAGAAAGGCAAAGGAGGGAAAAATGTGAGTCAAACGCCTAATAATTTTAACAAACGAGGATATGAAACCGGCACTGAATTTGTTTTTATACCAAATGCATTAATTATGTGGTTGAATGAATGATAAAATATAGATATTAGCACGGGCAGAGGTGATTCTATGAGCACTTCTTTGCTTTAGAAAAGCAACAGATTGATTCATTTCCTCCTGTCTTTTCAGAAGCGACCAGGAAAGTCCGTACGCAGGAAGATGAAGTCTCGCTCATAAATGAGCAGACGCTGGTCAAGAGACTGAATTCAGACTTTCTAGGAGGGATTTTACACAACTTCTCCTCGTGTCTGCGCCACAGGAAGACACAATAAAATGTATCTGGCTCAATGTGGAGGACTGAACCTTCACGCGGCAGAGGGAGTCGTTTTGCTGCGTTACTAAGGAAGCTTTCTGAAGGACTTCACTGATGAAGAAAAGGAAGCAGCTGCCCGAAATACAAACGTTTTTCCCACCTTTTAAGATAAAAATGTTAATGTCCAAAAACAACTTGTATGTTTGTGGCTGTTGTTTTGTCCCAATGCAGGTGAGAGATTACGCTGCTTTGTGTTATTACCTACAACAAACTCTCGACAGTTCATTTACTGTGTGCGCAGTTTGGTGTGAACTGTTTTTTTGTTCCCTGACTCAGCTTCTTGACGCGTTGATTCCCTCCCGTGTGACGTGACATTTTATAATATTGAGCAGCTGTCTGTTTTGCCCTTTCCCATTCAATAGTATGATTAGTATGTAATGGCTGAGAGTGCTTGCTTGTATTTTTTTCTTAGTTCACAAAGGCGGCGATGACGCAAAAGGACGTCTGTTGGTGCAGACACTTGTTTATATGAAAAACGAGTAAATATGAACTACATGTTCACGTTATGGAGGTTTTCTTTCACTTTTTCACGGTCTAACTCGATGACCGCAGGGCAGATTCTTTGTATTTGGTGACGTCTGTGCTGGATCTGAAAAAGTTTAATCTGTCGTCGTTGCGATTCGAGATCTGGGGAAGAACGAGCAGAGACAGAATTAGCGTTCAGAGTGAAATTCAGCGTGGTAATTAGCACAAGAATCATAGATTTTTATGTTTGCCGTTTAAACCTAGATTTGGCAGCAGCTTTTGTAAATGAGGGTTGGTCCTGAATATAAAAAACGTCACATTTACCAAACAAAACAAAAAAAAAAACAAATCTGGTGCTTTTCATAAATATGGGGCTCAACAGCATGGGCTGTTTTGTATAGAAATGAACTCTGCTCGTGCAGCTACAGCTCCTCTGCTGAGCTGTGACCGTGCGTTTCTCACCAGTGGAGTGGACACCCATCCGATCTCCTGACTCTCCGTCTGTGGCATCCGGTATTTCTTGGTGGGTTCCTGACGCGCCTTATGGAAGACTCCCAGGAAGTCGGCTGTGGGTTCAGAGGAACACGTTAACACAGACCTCTGATGACTGATCCTTGTGGTTGAAAGGAAACCGGTACTTACAGTTTTCTGCAATGGCTTCCGTCGGTTTCTTAGACATGGGTTTGTCAGGCAGCACGTGCACTGAAACACAAAGCTTCAATGTTTGACACAATCAAAGCTGCGGTTAAGAGCGAATGAACTGTGGAAGCGGAGCCTGTGAGAAGTGTGTTAGGTTGATTTAAGGTTTTATTGTAGGATGGAAAAAGAAATGGTACGTGGTAAACCACGTGGTACGTTTTAATACGAGCGCACAGCGTCTTTAACAACATTTACGTCACGTCGACTCTTACGTTTCCTGTGTGGATTGATGCTGAACTCCGTGTGCAGCTTCTGGCACCGTTCTTCTTTCCGGATCGTCTCGACGTGAATTGCGTTTTGATGGACCAGATCCCGTTTCTCGTTGGCCGCCATGCTCCACAGCAAATGTCGGACCCGGTGCCAAGACAACGGAGACTTTCAGCGACCTGTGGCGCTCGAGCTTCACGTCTGATTTCTGTCCGCGTTGCCTGGCAACAGTACACACAGGTGCAGGGTCGGGGCGCGGACGCACGATGGAGCCACGCGCTCAGATTCGGACAGTGTGCACGAGCGCGCCAGGCAGTCCTCCGTTCAAAGTAATGCTTTCACTGCGTTCATGGGCGTCGGGCGGGAAACAATGTGAATCATGGCGCACACACGCACGTATACTTTATAGCTTTGTAAGTACCTGATATATTTTCTACCGACATAGGTCTGTGCCATGGTGATATGTTTGCCTGGGGCAACCGAACGCTTTAAGTGTCAGTCAAAGAGCGGCTGATGGGATCTGGCCACACGCGCGCGAGCGGAGCGCGCGCTCGCTATTTAGGCTCGTGCGTCTTCTGTGACGGGAACAGACGACAGTTCCTCATCCTACCAGGACCTCCAGCTCCTACTGAAACACCGCACGCGCACGCGGCCGATGACTCGAACCCACATTTCAAGAGCGCAATAAACGCTGCTCCGAACCCACGTGACCTTGTGACGGCGTGGGCTGTGAACTGCGAAGTGAAGCGACGTCTCCCGGAGCACACTTGACTTCGCCCGCTCTCTGTGGTGTCACAGCAACAACAGCACTTTCACATCTTGTTAATATTACGTATGGCCGCGCTCGTGCCCCGTCAGGGCCCGTCAGCGGTGACAAGGCAGCACCGCCTGCTGACTTCACCAGTTGTCCCCTCACACGAGGAGATCTTCTTTCGTTTGGCTCCCTCCCCTCTTCCTCCCCTCTTCCTCCCCCTCGTCCCCCCTCTCATCTCGGCTTTGTTCTTACACGCTCCCTGTTCCCGCCTCATGGCCCGATTCGGGCTTAGCGAGATGTGATGGAAGCAGGTAATAACCCGCTGTGTGTGCGTGACGGGACCCTGCGGTGTTCGTGCACGTGTGCGAGGAAGAGTGAGCAACGCGCCTCACGAGGGGACGCGAGGGCGCGTGGCGTCAAGCTCTGCTCCCCGGCTGCTGTCACGGTGTCGAGCCGTCTCATCGTCACAGCGCCTCTGGAGCTCCTCGGGCTGCGAACAGTGAAAGGCCGGTTCGTTCAACCTCCTACTGCAGGTGGCGAGTGAGCTGATTAGAAGCGACAAGGTCTGCGCGAGGTGCCTCTGACGCGGAGGCGCCAACGCGGGATCTGACCGCCTTCACGATCAAACAGGGAAGAGGCAATTGTGTTGAAATGTTAGCATTGACCAACGTGTGGTAAAAGCGCGCTCCAGTTACTGTGAGGACATGACGAAGTTGTTAGGAAAGTTCTGAACGGAAGCTTTCTGCCATTTAAATGAGTAAAAAAAAACATTAATTTGCACAAAAATAAATTGATTAATACAAATGTCTGTCAATTTAATTCCAATCAAAGCACGTGATTGGCTGCTGGACTGGCACAGGAAGAAGGCGTGATTGGCTGTGAGGTGTTAATTGGCCAATGACAGAGAGTCTGAACCTGTGACGACTCAGGAAACGACCAGGTCGGGGTCACATTTTCCTCCTCTTCCTAATCGCTCCTCTCGTTTGCTTTGAGCCAATCCCGCGTCCCAGTCGCCTTTTAAATTTGAAACCAAACAAGACCACCGAGAGCCCACTGGCTACTAATCTCAGCCCTGTGAACTGTATTATTCTCCAGCAGGTGAACACTCATGTCTGTCACACTCCAGCGACTCCACTTCAACGCGTGTTTGACGGTTAATGAACTCTGCTCGGTAGAAATGTGTGTGGAGGCTTTTAACCTTAGCGAGACCCCGCCGTAGCTTTGTCCCACCTCGTAGCTGCTGACCTTTGCTTGGAGAGTCTGAGCAAGATTCAAAGGAAGCCGTGCTATTTTCAATCAAGCACCACTTAATAAAAATGTAAATTGAATTTCAGTGGCAGAAGCGAAGCCGGGAATGGAATTCTAAAGGGGCCGGCTCCGTTGAAAGCGCTCCAGTATCACCAGTGAAAGGCAATGGGGGACCATGGGGACCCTCACAGCTGAGGCGAGCACAGTGCATGCTGGGAACATAATAATGATGCCGTACATGCCAGCGTAGGCCCAGTAGAACTGTTGCCCGTGACAGGTAGGAATGGCACCGCAGCAGCATTCTCAGTTTCTAAACGGTGTAAACGCTGCCTTGTATCATCTCAGCATGAATTTCTGGTGAACACAAGCGATTCGAGGAATGCTCTGCCTCACAGCGACTGTGGGAATGTGGTTTTGCGGTTTGGCTCTGGACCCGTCTGCTCTGTCTGTGGCTGCCAGTCAACCAGAACGCTAGTCTAACGGCAGATCGGCCCTTTGTCTCCTCACGTCCCGTGATAATAATTTATCTCAGCTTTTAATCAGATTTTTTTACCTCTGTGGAGAGACTGTGTTTACTTATCTGATGCTGGGTTTGTGGTCTTGTCTTTGGAGGAGGCTCCTCCGACCTTTCTGTCTGCTCCCGTTGCACTGGGAGCGACAGGTGATCGCACACGCGTGCACGCTGCTGTTTCCCCTTTGTTTTGATAGCGCGGCAGGCGCCCGGCCTCGCTGGAGCCGCCGCGCTCATGGGAACGCCGTCTCCCGATCAGATGGTGGCTCCGTGTCACCGCAGCGCCTGTGGATAATCTCCTGTTTTGTCTGACCGACCGAGACGTTCGCAGCCGCGTTTGTGCCGCACATCAGCCGCACGCGGACACATAACGAACCCGTGAGAGGTCGGACAGTGAGCGCAGGTTTGCACAACTTCAGTGTGTAAAGTAGCCTACAAAGAGTTTTCACCAGGAAACCATGTGCAACATTACATTTGTGCCTCAGTATGATTTGCTTTGTATCATCACATCACATTTAACAGAGTTTTTATGTTTAATTGCTGGTAGGATTATTGATCACTTGTAAAGTAAAGCAGCCCCAGAAAGTCGTTGGCTAATAATTGTTCGTGCTGCATTCAGGGCCATCCCTATTCTACTTAAATACTACGTCAAAGAAAAATGATTGGATTGATTTATTTACATTGTGTCATCTGCCCTCGTGGCGTCAGCACAACGTTGACTGGACATAAGAGAAGTCGTGCAGCCTAATGACGTGCGGCGGAAGTTTAATTTCTCTAAGAGCAACGCGCCTGCAGGCGAAGTTGTCCTTTTAATTTGTTTAGGGGGATTCTAGCCCGGTGATTTCATATCAGGCCTCGCCGTAGGAAGCTGCGAAACAATTTCAAGGCTCTGTAGCGCTTCCGCTGGGTTTCTGTTCTGACATCTCACTGGAGACGTATCGCAACACGAGGCAATCTTCTTTTAGAATTTCACATTATTTTTTAATGCGCTGTTTCTCGTTACCACTGTGAAATAACAAAATCAGCCCCGTTGAGATTTCAACGTGATCCTCCTCTGCTCCAAACACTTAAGAAAAAACACGTAAGAAAACAATTTGGACGTCAGTAAATGCGACCTGAGAAAAAGACGTGAGCCTGTTTTTTACATTAGTCTAAATAATAAGGGTTTGTTGTTTTGATCTCTATTTAAATGGTTTCCCATTCAAACACACCTTCAGCGTTCACAGCTCTACTATTTCAGACAATGTCAATTATTCTAGTAAAAGGGCTGCATAAAAGACGACTGATAATAAGGATGGAACACTTGATCTTGATCATAAGATAAACTCCTTGTGAAGTTGGCGGAAAAAAAGAGTTGCCAGATATTGAATTTGCACTAAAAGTGGCCCATCTACCTCTGTTCATGCAACATTAAGATTTATTGCACCGATATAAAGTTGGGGAGTAAAAGTGTCTTCTTCACTGTTCAGGACTTTTATTTCTGTGGGACATCAGGTAGAGTTTAGCCGGGCTTCTACCTCAGGTCCGAACCACCCCGTGGCCCTCGGCACCAGCCTCCGTCCTCCACCCTCCTGATTAGCGCCTTCCCTCCGTACGTGTTGCTTTGCATCATTAACCCTCTGTAGCTTTGGGGCTTATGACACAAACATAAGCATCCACGGCTCAAATGTCCTGAATGGGGAGAGAGCAGCGGGGTTATCGCTCGTGTCACATTCCTGTCCAAAGTGGCCACTTTGTCTGGGAAGAAGATCAGGCTTTGTCATGGCTTGGAATCCATTTATTCCACTTAAGTGAAAGGGGAGCAAGACCTCTGGTTATAGCGTTCCAGCAGTGTAACTAAAACACTTTGAAACCTTTTTTCATTACTTTTGAAATTGCGTGTGTCTCTTTGTGTTCATTTAGGTGTCATGGCCGCTTGGCCCATTAGCCGCATTGGCGGCCATTCACACTCCACCACGCGATTCCTCCCGTGATCGATACGAGTCCGCCTCCTGGAAAGTCGGCGTTCGCGGAGACGCGAGATTTTCATCTGGCGGCGATTTGAGAGGCTGAAAGTGAAGAGGGCCACTTAATCACTCCCACCGCGGACTTGGTGAAAGACTGGAAACCAGCCATGACGCGCAAGGACAATAAATATGTCAAGCCATCAGCGAGGACACTTAAAACGCCCCATATAACACTCGGCTCAAGGCTCAAGGAGCCGTTTGGCCGGCGCGGCTCGAACGAGGTGCGATGATGGCGGAGGTCACGCACGGGATTCAGTTTCTACACAATGAGCTCCTAAACCCTGAAAGTCCTCCGCCGGCGTGAACGGTCCTCCGGCACCTGCACTGGGGCCGCGTGCGCCTGCTCAGAACCAGGCGGTTCCGGCCGTCTCCCCCCGGCTCCCGCCGCGCGTCCAGCTAAATGTCAGATCTGTCAGCAGCTTCCACTTTACCCCGAGCAACAAAAGGCGGCTCAGGTTGCTGCTGCGGTGGAGTGTTTGCTAGGGACCCGGAAAGGCCTGACACACGGGGGATTAGATTCTGCTGCTGAGGATATTTCAGTCAAGTAAAACATTTGTGTTGAGTCCTGACATTTATTTAACCCGGTGTGACGCTGCTGAGCCCGACACTCTCACTGCCGTGTTTCTTTTCAGTCTAACATTTCATGCTTTTCTTTCCAATCACGCTGGACTTGTTAAAGATTCCGTGAATAAGCGCCGGGCCTGAATGAAGTTTTAGTGTCATTGAGGTGCAAAGAGTTGACTCCGGGAGAATTCAGGGATTATCTGGCTTCACTAACAACTGGGATCATGAAGCAGGTTATCCAGCAGCTCTGTGTGTGCGCTCATATGATTAGGAAGGTGTTAACATGAAAGAGGCCCAACTGTTCCTCGGAGGCTCTTCAATCAGCATCACATCTCTGTCATCTCTTCCATTTGTTTTGTTCCTTTCAGATAAATTCAGTTTTTTCCCAGTGAACTTCAATTAGAGGATTTATCAATGAGGCGACTGGCTGCAAGCTGCAGGACTGGAACAGCAGTCACTTGCGTTCGGATTTGGCCGCGCCTGGAGAAGAGCAGATAGAGATTGATGAGTTTATTAAATCTAAATGGACTCCCGGACAGACAGAGCATTAAAACTACAGCGTTTGGAGCCAGGTCAGTGAAGTAGCAGCTGATCAAAATCAGGCTTGTCCATCAGAAGGACTCTCAGGGCATTCACAAACTGGACGGTTGTTTTTCAGCTGTCAGTCTAAAAAAGATTTTAATGGACGTATTTTTCAAAAGTTTTTTTCCATTGTCATGATGATGCTTTTTCATCAATGGGAACATGCCCCAGAAACTCACTTACAGACACAGGAAAGTTTTGAAGTGTTGCAAATCAATAACAGACCTTATTGGTTTGTGTGCACTCACAGCAAAATAAATTAAAAAAATATATACTTTCTATCTAATTTTGCATATTTCCAGGTCCTTTTGGAGTAGTTTGGGGTTCACTCTACGTGCAGATTGGCCTGTGAGTCGAGTGCACAGAAGCGGCTTTTCGTCCTCATCCAGACTGCCGCTTCTTAAAACGTGAACTTTACACCAACAATGTCAGGTTGAGCTGCGTGGAAGGGCACCTCGTGTGTGGCAGCGTCCCAGTGAAGGCAGAGCTGAGGCGCCGCTCTGTTTGTGAAGCGTTCCCCGTGGCGGCGGAACTGCTGACCGGCGCATTCCGGCACCCAGACGGAGAACAGGTCCCACATATAGCCGCGCGCTGCACACGCGTGCAGACGCGTGCACATGCATGCTGACGCATGCACACGCATGCAGACGCATACACACACATACACACGCATGCACACGCATGCAGACGCATACACACACATACACACACATGCACACGCGTGCACACGCATGCAGACGCATACACACACATACACACACATGCACACACATGCACACGCGTGCACACGCACACCTGGACCGCGCCACATGGCTTTACATGGAGCGCTGGTGCTCCGCCAGCAGCCGGTGCCAACAGGCCGTCGTCAGGCTGTTCACCTGGCCCGTCCTCTTCCAGCTCCCCTGTTAAAACCCGCCAGGACAGCGTGGCTCTCTGTTTGTGCGGCTGTTTGCACAGGTGTTAATGTTTGTGTCTCTGATATGGTAATGTGTCAGAAAATAAAGTGCTGGCAACGTGAGGCCCAGAGCATGAAAGGCGGTTCATGAGCGGAGGCTCGTGTTCCCGCCACATTATTTGTTGTAATAGGCTTCATTTATAATGGATTACATTTGTCCTCGCAGCAGCAGCAGCTGCCAGTGATCTGCGACCGTACGTCTCCTTACGCCTTTTATTTCGCTTCCTGGAAAAATATGAAAAGTTGAGGCTGACACCAAAGACAAAGGAAAACAAATTCTCAGCGAGCGTGGGGTTCAACAAGTCCTTCAACATTAACTCTCGTATTTGTCACAGCGCTGTCTTACAACCGACGTGAACCCGTGAATGGTCCTAAAAGCTCAAAAATGCAGCAGCTGTGAAAAGGAAGCACTTTTGATACTAATATCTGGGTTAGGTGTTGTAGTGCATGTTTCTTTTCTGAGCTCGGTCACTCCTCACCAGAAAAAAACAGACGGTAAACATATAGGATATGGAAATTTGAAACGTTTTCCATTGATCGTGACGTGTCTGTTGCTAGGCAACAGCCGATAAACACACGGGGAAATGATTCATCCCTGCGGAAAGAAGCTTCAAACTTAAAGTCAAGGTGATGCGAAGGCTTTTCTGTTCTTCGTGTCAGTGGGTGGTGTGTAGAGCTAAGTTTAGTATCAAACTCATTACTTTTTTTTTTGCGTGTGATTCATCTCGAGGAAATTAAAGTTGCTTTTCTAACCTTCGTCTGGCATCAGCACAAGCACAACCCGTTGACTGACAGAGTCACACTTAAAATGCAGGGTTTTGTCGTTTGTTGGTAAAAAGTTTGAGCTGTCTGCATGCAGCAAATAATTTTTCCGGGGTTGGTGGAGATTTCTGGTAGATTGGCTTTGAAGTCGGTGACTTTTAAAAATAATTAAATTTTTACCTGTCATGCCTGCTTTTATTAAAGCCTGCTCTCTGCCAGCGGCTCGAGGCTGCGTGCGTGACAGTTGCTGGGTTTGTGTCCTCGGAGTTCACCTCCCTGGAGAGACACATTCATCACAGCCGCCCTGCAGATCTGCGTACGTGTTGATGGAAACGGTGACTGTGAACAGGGGAACGCATCCAGACCCGTGATGCTGATGTTGTGTCCACTTAAACGACACAAAATCTGTTACAGCAAATTCACACACCTTCTCTTCTCTTGGCGTCTATTTATTCTTCGAGTTACTTGAATCCTAAACCCAGTTATAGAATTCCTATAAACAAGTAATGTGCGATGAAAAGTGAACTCAAGTTTTCAGAGTCACCTCAATAGTCAGGAACAAAAAGTGTGTTTGTGTTGGATCGAAAAGCTTATAAAACGCACATGTCGCGTTCTCGAACATAAATCACAGTGAAATAATTTAGCCACAAAAAGCCAAAAGCCATAATTCAAAGTCGCTGCCACGGCTGACGTGTATTGTATAACCCTGTAATATTTGCATTGTGTTGGCCCATTCTGTGGCCGCGTGGACTTCAGGCAGCGGTAATGTGTCCGCGGCAAATCTCTCCCCAAGGAGCGACGAAATAAATGCTCATTATTGAGTCCCACAAGAACTCCCAGGCACAGAGAATTGGAAAAAGCAAAGCGATTTATTAGCACGGCCCACTGGCACGTTCGCTGGGCAAACACGGCTTCATCAGGGGCCGCTCCGTCCTTTCAGCGTCCTAATTTGTCCCACGTGGATTATCATCCGCCCCGCGGCGGCTGCTGTGGCTCCAAAATGACAGATGTCGAGAGCTCGCTCGCAGATTTCTGCCTGTGTGTCTCACAGACACGCGCTTGTGCCGCTTGCCTGCGGACGTGTGGTTACTAATACGGCCAGTGTTGCCAGTTATACGACAATTGTCGTATTTATGCGACAGTTTTGGGTTCTGCACGATCTTTGGACACTGCCGTTCATCATATTTTAATGTCGTTTTAGTTGACGCGCGCGTCACCAGAAACTGTTTTGACCTCACCTGGTTGGCTCCTCCCCTCTGTCAATCACAGCAGCAGCGCTGCTGATTGGTTCAATTAGCTGCTCGCGTTGGTTTGCACAGTTGCACCGTTCGTCCAGCATCGCGACCAAAGCGAAAAAGGTGCAAAACGTGAGGTCAGAACCGAAACTACTAAAGGAAAACACTCTGGTAAGCAAACAAGTTGCTTTATCGGCCTGTGTGGCTGTTAGACGCTACGTTACAGGGACGGATTTAACCTGTTGCTGGGAGTGAGGCTAAAGCCTTTGCTTCTGCGCCATTCAAGTGGTGTCGGACATTACAGGGTTAAAACCACGTCAAAGAAAACATATGCAAAACCTGAAGTCTCCAAAAATAAATTAAAAATTTATAAAATAAAATAATTGTTTAATTAAAGTAACTAAACCTCCGTATTTGTCTTTAGGTTATGTGCACATAAAATTGTTTAATTAAATGTGATTTTTAAAGTTGTTTTTAGTTCGTAGATAGTTTGGCTCAAAATAGGATCATTTTAAAGCGAAAGTAAGACATTTCTTCATTTTCCATTTTTCAGTACGAGTTGGCTTTTTTTTAGACCCGGGAGGTGGTACCACACAGCAACGCAGCGCCGCTGAAACAAGGCCATTCATTACAGCCATTCTATCTGTGGCACTAGAACCTGCAGCCATGGTCCAACCGCTGTATGACAGTCTGACGCCACCTGCCTCGCCGTGTGACGTCACAGCCGCTGCCTATGAGCACGCCTCCATCAGGTGCAGGAGCCTCGTCCGGAGTCGCACGCTGTGCGTTGAGGAGAAGGAACAACATGCAGCAACAACCGCCATTCGTGTGTCACTGCAGATGAGTCGCTGCTGGGGTTCTTCAGCGAATCGTTCCCCCCGATAGCGGGTGGGGGTTCAAATCCGTAGCGTATTCTTATTTTTGCTGTTTCTTCACCTCGACCGTTTTCACAACCCTTTAACAAATGGCTGCCTTTGCTGTGAGCCTGGAGACAGATTCAGAGCAGCCTGCTGCAGCGAGGCTGGATAACATCAGCCTCCTATAAACAAAACAAAACAAAACAAAACAGGTAGATAGGCACCAGGCAACAAACAAGCTGCTCTCAGATTATCTACTGCTGCACCAGACCAAAATCATAATGCTCTTGTCTCTAGCTATCTTTATAGCTTCATGCTCTTTAAGTAAGTGAGTCTGAGAGTCTCAGGCATTTCCTCTGTACCGGGGAATTATCACAACAAAGCTGTGGGTCGGGTTGGACACACTGAGGAAGCGCCGTTTTTTCACCCGTGCTTCGGCTCCTCGAGCATCTAACGCGCCGCTGACGCGGGAAGGAAGGGTTTCACTCTTCGTACCCTGAACGGTGGACGGTCGCTGGGCCTCCGGGTCAGAGCCCCCGCGCTGTAATGAGCGCTGACGTAGGAACGCCTCAGTCCTTCCATCGCCGTCTGCCCGTTTGTTTCCTCTGCTGTAACAGTGCGGCCCCTGTCTGCGAACGCGCTGCTAATCGGCGTCGACTGAGGCCTTTCTGTTGGAGTTCAGGTCGGCCGATTCTGGCCAACGCATTAGCGTGATGGATTGTTCGAAAACACTGGTGACCGCACGCCGCAATTTCAGGCCAATTTAGGACACCTCACATTTACATCAGCCTCCAACTGGACAGAGGCTGAGCTCGCTCTGAATGACTTATTTAAAGAAACGTCTCGCTTCAGTCGAGCATTTGTCATTTTTGGAAGGCGCAGCCTCAACTGGGTTTTGACAGGTCTAGAAGTATTACACTTCTCCTACAGCAGTTTACAGCGTTCCTCACTGTTTTGGTTTATTTGTGTCTCTATAAAAAACGTGAAAAAAATAGCAAGAATAGATGTTTTGGCACAACAACGGTCATGAATGGTTCTGCGTTAAGTTTAGCCATTTCTTTTCATTGTTCAATGCATTGTATACATTGTATACAATGTGTGTAGGGAGTCGGGCCTGGGCTTCGTTTTGTCACGACTCCGTCAGATGGATGAGATCCCAGCTGGGACCGGCAGCAGTGCATTCAGACTCTGCTAAGCTCTGAATGTTTAGTATGTTTGAGCTTGAGCAACATTGTCCAGAGGCATAATTAACTTAATAGGATCATATGGCTGTTTAGTTTTAGGCCTTTGTTACAAACTGTTGTTGTGTAATGGTTAAACAAAGGTTTAAATCTGGTTAATGGTCACAGAGCGGCGGATACTCTTTGACTGATTGGTTCCAGTCAACATTCTGAGTGCTTGGCGCCTGTTCCTCAGCACATTTGTGCCGTCTTCTGTCCTTACGATGAGGCCCGGTTGCTCATCCCCCCGTTTTTAATAGCACTTCACGTCGCACAAAGAAAGGCGGCCTTCTGTGATGCACACATTACCCTGTGAACGCCACGAGTGTGTCTGATTAAATCTGCTGTCAACAAGCACAGTTGGCACCGTTTGCAGCGATAGAGCTCGTTCAAGGCCGTAACGGAGGAGTGCCGCCGACGGTGTTCAAAGGGAGCATACCTCCATCTTGGATATCAAACATTTGGCAGTGGAGCCGGCGAGAGTAACCCAATGAGCAATCATCAGTGCGAGGATAAAAGCTGACCCTGCGGGTAACGTCTCTAAAAAAAGCTGCTTACTCTGAGCTCTTTTACTGGATTGATTTTGACTTATTTATATCAGATATACGAGGCTAGTAATATCCAATATAATGTAATATCCACTGACCAATGATGACGGGTCAAAGGCTAGAAATCTAACTGTTGAAAGTGCCTCACGCTCACGCTTTGGTGCCTCCTGAATCGCCATCCTCTTGTTAGTTTGCTCGTGTCCGTCTGCACCTGAAGCTGTGATATAATGCGAACGAGCCCGTGCTGGTGATTCATCACCTGTTTGGCAGAGGTGAGCGCGTTAGCGAGTGAGCTGCAGCCGCGGCTATGACGTGTGGAGCGAGCATCTGGCGCAGGGGGTTAATTGAGGGCGATTAAGGTGATTAATGGCTTTGTTTGAAGTGAAAACACCAGACAGAGCAGCTTGTGTTACAGAGCAAATATTTAGGGGAAAAAAATCCATCAGTGGCAAAAGTGGCGGATGACTGAAGAAGCTAGCAGCCAGGTGTGTTAGCGTGCGCTGTGCTATTAGGGCTCACAGCTTGGTGGTAACACGAAGGATCGACACAGTGGCCACTTGTGTGTGTTGGGCTGAGGAAACAGAAACATGATCACTGAGGGGGAAAGAGTAATATTGACACGAAAGCAGCTACACAGAGTGTCTGTTTCCACTCGGCTCCGTTTCTGTTATTGTCTTTGAGAGAGTGACGCTCGCACGTCCACGAACAAGCTCCAACACGCCGCGCTTGAACTGTGGCCGTGGAAATAGACATTTTCTCTGCCACACATGCTGCAGCTCTCTCGAACCCTCTGCACTGGAAACCTTGTTACTACGAAACAGGAAACAATTCCACTCAAGTGGTTAAAAAATGGCTCTATTTTCCTCAGGCATCAAGGATTTGGGCGAACTGAGCTCCAACACCACAACAGAAAATAACAGCTCATTCAGTTCCTTAGCAACACGAAGAGCTCTAATTTGGGTATTTGAAACCATAATTTAAGCTCTTATTTAAAAATATTATATTGCATTAATTGTACCACTCTAAATTGAAACAACCCATTCACAGAAAACAAAAACAAACAACAACCAAGTCTAGTAGTTGGTAATAATAACATTCAACACAATTTAATTAAATTAATATATTATAAAAAAACACATTTTTATGCATATTATTTTCAATCTTTCATCAGCTGCTGGGTTTGTTGCTCAGTTGCACTAACGTCAAATAGGAAAAACTGAGTAAATTCTGCTAAATCAGCATCTGTTTTTAAGCCCTTGAGTCTGTTTACAGAACGACAGGCCGAAGATGAGCTGAAACCCAATTTGCCAAATAGATAAACACACTGCAGATCATTAAGTCATCAGTGGAGATATCAGTTGTCTTTAAAAAGCTGCTTCTAGCATCAGACACACTAAACAGCATCTTTCAGACTAAGGAGTGGTCACATGATGGAGTAATGAAACCTGAAACACTCCTCCTTCATCTCAGTGGCTCGTTTGTTAATGTTGAGCGTTGCGTTCTTGCTTCATCTCCACTATTTTGCTCCCTGCACCGCTTACGCGCCGAAGCCCGTCTGGTGGAGCTGTTCACGGAGCATCGCTGAACCGGGCTTGTGATTCATAGCCTGTTGTGTGCTGAGAGTGGGCAGTCCACTGAAGCAGAGACAGATACAGATTGGTTAATCTTCAGAAGCAGATGAGTGCACTCATGCAACCAGTAGAATAAGACAATCTCTGCGCCGTCTGCACCTCTGGCTGAATGCTATATGTACAGAACAGTGGCCACCGCTGGTACTCACTCGGCTCAGGTTACTCATACAGAATATTATGTAAATTCAACAGCAGCAGCCCATGAATTCCCAGCTTCAGTACAGTGGTTCACATTTAGCACTTAGGACTTGGGAAAGTGAAGTGTCAGAATATCTTGTGTTCACCCAATTTCGAGCATGTACTCAGCGTTCTGCTCCCATCAGTTAACCGTCCTGCATTAAAGTGTTTGAAGTGTCTTAGTCACAGCCGCGGATGTTTTTCCCCTGAGAGAGCCATCAGAGATTTGGTAAAATGAGCCATTTTTGGCTCCGAGGCAGCGAAGGGGAGACGGGCCCCGGATCCGTGTAGGTCGACTGTCAACAGCAGGACGCGCGGCTGAATCCAGGGAAGCGTTTTATTTTGAAACAGAAAGTTCTGGTGAGTAAAAAGCCAGACTCGCTGACGGGTCGACTCATCCCCGACCCGTCAAAACACAACTGAAATAGACGCCTTTAACACATGCTCTGCTGAAAGCTGACACGCAGAAAAATGCCTTTTTCCTGACACTATTAGGACTATTAGCATGTCATCCTCAGTCCTCCCTGTGTTTTTAACATCTCGGTCTTGGCAGCGGTCAGTGACAATAATCTCTCTCAACTAAAATGGAAAGTAAAATGTTTAAAGCCGTGCTGTTGATCTTGGCGGCGGCGGCCCGGTTGTGGGCTCCAGCGGGCTGCAGGCTTCCTGCTATCGCCCCATCTGCGCCAGCTGTTATTCTTCATCCTCAGAATAGGTTTAATAGCACGTCCAACGCCAGCGTCCACTCCTTTGGCCCTTAGACTTAATCAATCGCTTTTAAGAGCGTGCCAGTGTGTTAGAAACAGATCGGGACGCGAATACCATCCGTGGGTCGAGTTACCACCAGTCAGAACGTGGTCGAGGGGGTTGTTTGGGTTTGGGTTCGCTGAATTGTCCATAGAATAGAAATGTGAAGCAAGCTGGATAAATACGGCTGTAATGGGCCGGCAGCCGGGCTGTTTTTGCATCAGTGTTATTACTGCCCCCCCTCGCTCCATAAAGTTCCCGAACTTGCTCGGCGTGAGCTTATAAAGGTGAGTAGAACCGATTTAATGTCTCAGAGGAAAGTGCTGACATTTCCAACCTGCATTACAAAGTATTTATATGCCAGATAACCGGACCGCTCCCCCGAAGGCCTCTCCCGCCGCCGCAGCCCGAGGGAGGGGCTGATTACTGATGAGGCGCGGGCGTTCAGAGCATGTTGATGAGAGGAAGCGAGGGAGGAAACACAGCGCGACAAGCGTGTGACAGATTGCAACCTGAAAGAGCGTTCTGAGATCAACACCCGCCCACGCGAACGCAGCCGCTGGACGCGGGTTCGACTTCAGCGGAGACGTCCCAGCTAAAATGGAGTGATTTGGTTGTGAGGCTCGCCTCGATGCCGCTGCAGGGCTTCAGGGCTGGGGCCTTTGTGTCAACATGTCTTTAACGCTGTAATGTTTCCTGGAGGCAGCGATAGTGCGGTCGCGCGGTCGACTTCGGTTTCTAATACTGCAGCGGCAGTTCTTCAGGGGCCAAGCGGCACCATGTGACGGTAACCGGATCGGCACACAGCTGCGGCCGCGGGCACCGCCGGGCGTCCCCGAGGCCGCTGGGATGCGTGTGTGGAAAAACCCGAGCGCTCCGGGACGGGCCGAGTGCCCCGGTGCCGGGAGAACTCTAGCCGGCCTGTTTCAAAGATGTTTTCAAAGCTGTGAGGGCGCTGGTGAGAGCGCGGGTTTCACACAGGGCCCGTCTTTGAGGCCGTGTTTGCTCTTCTGTTAAATGGAGGGTGGCGGTGGTCGGACTGGAAACCAGCTACAGTCAATTACCAGCGTCTCTGTCAGAGGGCGGACCAGACACTTGTCCTCTATTAGGGCCTTGTTAGTGTTGGAGCAGGTGACAGATGGACCACACGTCCCCAGAACGGCTGAATACGCTTTAAAGGCCTCATGTTGTGAATGCTGCATACAGTATGTACTTTTTAGAGTTGGATATACATTAATGCCCGGGTTTGGGGTATTTTAGATGTTGCATTGTTGCTACAGAGCCGCCACGTTGATCCACTCAACATATTTATGTTCTCGTTTTAAAGTGTTTCTTGAGAATTGTGAGATCCTCCAGTAAACGAAAACAGTGGAAAACTGTCTCTTCGCCCGACATTGATTTTTCAGACACAGATGAGTTTTCGAGTTGTCTTTGTTGCTTCCGTCTTTTAGCTTTTTGTGGTTTTTATTTTTATATGTTTGTGAAATCCCCATCCTGGCCTTGAGAGCACAGACGGACCTGACCTGCTCGGAATCCGTGTGATCCGCGCAGACAGATATATCTGGGTTGTCCCTGACGTGATCTATTGATCGCTCCCTGTTTGTCCGTGTCTGTCGGTCTATTTCTCATATAATACTTCATGGCCTTAAGCGCTGCTGCTTTGACACATGGACCAACCATGTATCTTCACCAACTGTATCTTCACTTTCCACACAAACACGTATTTGATCACGGAAGGTTAAACATTAGACACAGAACTAAGGTGAAGCCACATCAAAGCAGTGCCTGGTCACATCTGGACCAGAGCTCTCTTATTTTTTACTTTGGCTGAACTTAAGCAATGTCTTAATGAAGATGCTTTAGTCACACACACACACACACACACACACACAGCTGCAGTGTAACCCCACACCAGTATCTCCAGGTCAGACATTGCTACCAGACACCAGCTGGGGCCGTTGCAGGACAGGGTGGGACAGAGAATGTGAAGTGTGCGGCGGCTCGACACACACATCAGACCCTCTGGCTTGAACCCTGATACACAATGTGGCAGCTACTTACTGAAATAAATAGAGGGACTACTGCCGACGACGTCCATCAGCTCACTCAAAATAACAGCCTTTACAAAAAGTCACTTGAGTTACAAGATGAGTTCTGACTAATGGATTTAGGACTGAGAATCTATGGAAATCCAACACAGTGTAAATGCAGAAGAAAGGTTTTAACACTGACATGTTTCATTACAGTGGCTTATTTGTTTTGATTTTTTCTTCAGTATTCAACAAAAGCAGAGTTCCTCACTGGAAGTCAATAAAACACAACAGCAGTGGATTTCAAATCCTCCGAGGCCCAAACGATGACTCACACCAATCAATTACAGCATCTCACGTGCAGCTCATGGCTCAGACCACAACCATGTGACATCATGTGAAACGTGTGGACACTTTCCGCTACATCGTAGTTTGATGAACCCCATTTAGCCTAATGACCTCCTTGATTACCGTGTTACTCATCCTAACAGCTGCAATCGGCGGACATGCTGTTTGTCTCCGTGTCCTAAACAACCTGGACGGCTGCTCTTCCTGCTCAAACATCCCATAACGACGGTATTAAATTCCGAGAGCAGCTCTCTTAAAAGTGCCAAGCGAAGTGACCTTGCCACATAAATACATATGCTTTTAGCGCACCCTGACCCTCATGAGCGGAGCTGGCAGGCCCATCAAAGGCTTTCCACTGAACCCTGATACTAAATGTTGCTGATGATCTGTCCGAGTGCACAGCCAACGGATCATACCAACGAGCAGAGAGGTCCGACCGCTCTATTCCGGTCCGGAGGCTGAGACTTGTGAAAAACTGCCCTCAATGAGCCTTTACCTTCTCTGCACGTCGGCCGTTGCACGCAGCCTGTGTAAACACTGCGAGGCGGTGAAGGAAATGAAGGCAGTAGGGAAACAGGTCAGTTTGATGGTATTCTGCCCTGTGGTGGCCAGAAGCAGGGCTGTGGTGCCACGTGCAAAGAGCTCCCCATCCTTTACGCACCCTGTACAGACTGAAATCAATCCTGCTGAAATGCAAATGAGCCACGAGCAGAGAAGGAACAGCATGGGGCCAGAGTCAAGATGGAGGAAGGGGAGGGAGAAGGGTCGAAGCAGTTCCGAATCCCCAAAATCAGCAAATCGGTCTGTCCCCAGGCCCAGGATGATGAAAAACAGGTGAGCCAGTCGAAGCTCTCTACAGAGAACAGAACAATGAAGATAATCTGCTCCCAGCTTCAGCGACGGTCGCTGTGTTTTAAGCCTCACACCTCGTCTGAGGACACTCCACAATGAAACACGGGGAACAGGATAAATGAGCTTTTCTCCTGGCTTTTCCAGAGGGAAATTGATTTACAGTCTGTTATTCTTCACACAAGTCATTATCACCCCTTTGTGATTGATGCTTATCTTTTTATCACAAGCAAGAGGTTGTAATATTGGAAAATTGGTCCAGAGGAAAAAAAACCCAAACACAACACAAAGGCACACATTCAGGCCTTTCGGGCTCACGACCTTATCTCCCTTTGTGCCTCGCTCCCCTTTATGTCTCCCTCCAACAGACGGGAAGAAAGACGTGGCGATATGCTGGTAGATACTGGCAAACAAAGACTCGGTGCAGCGTGCTATCGCCTCCGTGTTGACGCCACGAGGACCGGAGCTGTCAAAAGTATCTGACCTGCATCTCTGCCAGATTACGGCGCGGAGCAGCAGCAGCAACAAACAACCAGGACAGACGGTGGATATTGATCAAAAAGCGTGTTGAAACAAACTTAGGATGTGAAAGCTCGGCGTACAGTGAAGAACAATGTCACCTAGGCAACACCGGCACCCCCCCCATTTAGCCTCTGCATCGCTGCTGTGATGACACGGCTTTGGGTCACACAATCATAACGACAAACTGCACCGGGACAAAACATCTGACATTTGGAGAACAACGGAGCTCATGAAATGCTGGTAAATAATGAACACATTCCTCCCCTGAGACGATGTCAGCGTCACTCCTTATTCCACTATTAATGAATTTTTGGGGGGAACTACTCGTTCCTCCTTTTGCAAACCACCTGCTTCTGCTCCTTCTTGTTAGTTTCAAGGAGACGTCCGAGCAGCAGCCCCAAAGCTGCACAGAGATCAGTCGGCCGCTTCGAGACTTTGATTTATAAAATCAAAGCTCAACGTTAGAAGTGGGCACAGGATCAAACAGTTCTTGACTTTTTCATCAGCTTTGTTTTATGGGTGTGCTGTATATTGTTTCTGCTGGGAAGGAGAATAAAATATTATTGATGTGGCGGGGCAGAGCACGGTGGCTCACAGCACTAAAAGAACAGCATACAAAGGGATTATATTCAGAATCATAGTATATTTGTACAAAATATGCTCAGTGTAGATACGTATAGAAAAATAAAAGATTGAAGTACATGTTTATCTCCTAATGTCATTTTGGCATTTTTATGAAAAATAAACCAATAATTCTTAAATATTTCATCTGTTGCCACTTTCCAGCAGCCATTGCAATGCACACATTTTTATTTTGATACCACCAGCATCGCTTCTTAAAAAGCACATTAATAAAGTGTGCTTCGCAGCCGTCAGGCCCTCAGCAGCGCCTCGACAGAGAACGGCAACGGCCCCGCGGCCGGAGTCCGGCCTGAGCTGCTACGGGGGCTCCTGGTAGTGTCTGCAGGGGCACCAGCGTCCGAGCTCCAGCCCTTAGCTGCTACGGGCCTGGGGTCAAAGGTCACGCAGAGCGCACGGACGTCGCGTCCGTCCAGGATGCGCTGGTCCGGTCCAACAATAGAGCGTGTGGCAGTTGAGGAGCCATTTGAGTTCATTACTTCTGGTTGTGAAGGGGGGTCCACAGGGCCCAGGCTGCCGGCAGGTTTGGGCCTGTGTTGTGATGGAGATCGGCCTCTCTTCTCGCAGCTTTTCCACGCGTCACTCGCCGCCTCGTTGTCTCTAGTTTGCTCGCAGCTTTGGACTAGCAGGACGTTACCGCAGTCGCCTCCCGCGTGAGACCTGCTCGTCAGGTGGAACAACTGGTAGAGCTGGAAGTCGCACTCGTACAGCGGCGCGTAGCCGCGCGTCCCCGCGTTAGCGGGCTCCACGAAGCAGCGCGGGCCGGGGGACGCGGGCAGCGGCGGAGGTTGAGGCACGGGCAGGAAGCCGGCGGCGGCGAAGGCGAGCTCGCTCTGCAGCGCCCTCTGCCGCAGCTCGTGCTTCAGCATCACGCTCTCCAGCTCCTTGTCGGCGAAGGTTCGCCTCTTCCTCATGCGGGCGCTGATGGAGGGACACGCGAGCTGCGCTTGCTGGCGCTGTGCCTGTCGGGACCAGCAGGAGGCGTCCTCCTCCACCGGCGCCGCCGGTTTCAGCCCTGCACAGGGAAGCAGACCCAAGCGTCGTTCAGCCTGTTTGTGAATTCTGACGTTGTTCCAGCCAGTTAATTGTGGTGTTTATGTTTGGGTACTTTGCTGTTGTTATTTTAATTATGCACTTGGTTGACTGTGTCATTTTTGCTTTACTGAGAGCTCAGAGAGGCTGAGAGGGCTATAAAGAAGACACAGTCTACAGGAGCTCTTGACTGGCTGCCAGCATGTATTAATGCACACAATGTGTTACAGTAATGTCTTGTTGTTGTGAAGCGGTGGAAACACAATGACCAGGTTTGTTTAGAGAAATTAAGTCTGTGTAATGCTGGGTAATAACATCATAACGCACACCAAAAGAAGCCCAGCAGTGTCCTAGTGCCCAGAAATACAGGTGCACTACAGAATACTGAGCTCTGCAGAGTTTTAAAATCTAAAAATATAAGAGGACTAGTTTACGAGTACAGAGATAAGTGCACCACTAGCGGTGATGCAGTGACATCAGGGGTTGGAGCTGATCTGCTTTCCAGATGCAGAGAGGCTCGTTAATGAGAAAAGAAGGTGTTAATTAAACCGTACCCTGCAGGATGCTCTTAGCCAGGATGCTCGGCTCGGCTGCTCTGCTGTAACGCTGATACGCTGTCCTTCTCAGCGGAGCCACACACCTGATCCCCCGTTTGCCCTGGGAGGAACATGGAAGCAGGAATTAGACATTTGGATATACACATATTATGTCAGGCGGCCCCAAAGGTAATTACACTGTGGAAAAGGAGGAGTGCGCCTTGTGATCCTCCACCAAAAGAAAAAAGTTTTTCATGCAGTGTAAAAGTATATTAAAAGTGTATTTGACTTTGTTCCTTTCTATATTTGGCATCTTAGTTTTCATATTAAAATTTGAAATTATATATTTTCTTTCGTTGTAAAAAAAAATTTAGGTAGATTTACAATATCTGACTATAGGATGATAAATTGAAACCTTTAACTGTAAAATAAATGTTAATTTATTTTCATCTCCAGGATGAATATATTTTCTTTTCGGAGCCTTTTATGTCCGGAACGTTTATAATATAATAATACCGTGTGTCTAATAAAAGACTTTTATCTGAACAGAAAATGTTTTGTATAAATAGCAAAAGAAATACATTTTTAAGACCACGTGCGTAAATTATTAAAGTCTCAGATTTCTCTTAGAATATTAACTGAACAAGCTAAAATAAATGATGAATATTTTAATTCCCACCGTGTATTCTCCAGGCCGCTCCGCTCCCCAGGTCCCAAATTCAAACAGAGCGCGTTCTGATCTTTTTTTAATTTAGTCTCCTAATAATAATGTGCCGAAGCGGGAGGTTCGAGCCCTGCACTCGCCAGCGCTCCGGTCACGCACGCGCCCTCTCGCAGCCCTCACCTCTGCAGCCTGCTGCCGCCTCAGCGCGACCTGCGCTGCCATGACGCGCTGCCGCTCCACCACCAGCAGGCAGCAGGCGCAGCGGCAGTCCCTCCAGCGGCAGAAGCGTTTGTGGCCTTTCAAGCACGACACGACGCCGTGGTTCCGACAGCGGGCGCATTTGGGGCTCCGGGTCATCTTGCGCTGCCGCTGCCGCTGCTGGCGCTGTGGAGACGGGGCCTCTTGATGCGGCAGCGCGTCCTCCGGGCGGCCGCGCTGCTCCGCGCATCCGTCAGGGCTCGTCACGTCAAACGGCACTTCGGATTTCAGTGCTGGAACTTTTGCTGCGGTCTGTAGCTGCAGGTCTGTTTCCAGCTGAGCGGACATCTGTGACTAACAGCAGCGGAGTCACGCTGTCAATGCACCGTGCTGCGCGTTGCGCTCCGTAGGAAGTCAACTTTTACGCGCAGGTCAAAAATGGATTTGAACTCAAAATACAGCGAATCAAGCGTGATTCTGGTTCTTGTTTTTTAACGCAGAAATATTGTAAAACAGCATGACTTCCATTTAAATGACTAAGGCGCAGCGGTGGGTTGGTTTTACGCACGCGTTGCAGCCACAGAGCAGGTTTGGACGTTTGATTCCGGGCTTCGAGACTAGAGAGGAGTTGTTGGCACCGACCCGTGAGTTCTGGCGTCCCGCTCCAGTCCGGCGCTGCTGTTACAGGACAGTGTTGTCAGGGTGGAAACTTCGCAGTCTACCGCCAGGCGTTTGAAACGCTCAGCCTCTCTCAGCTGCGCGGTGACGCGCTTTCCAAGAAGCAGCGGAGAGTGGAGCGGGCCGCGATGCGGAGCTCTGGCGGAGGACCGAGCAGCGACGAGCGGGGGAGGCCCGCTCGGAGCGGCTCCTTTGGCGGAGACGACCCCCCGCCCCGTACCTGCGCGGCCCTGCCCACGTGGGAGTCCTCTGGCACTGAAACAGCTGATCACGCCCACGCCTCCAACTTTCACGCGTTACCGTCACAGTAAATAAAACGTTATCATTTACTTAAGCGGTTTGATACTCGGTCATTAAAACTGTCAGAAACGTTTAGCGTAAGATTTTATCGGAGCGTGTCCTTAAGGTGCGAGTGGCTGCTCTGTGTGAGCTGAATATTCTGCACGACTGACACAATGTGGACTAATTACGGACGCGCCTTGGGGGGAGTAGGGTGGTGGCGAGAAAGAGGGGAAAGCGAGATTTTCATTTGCATTTTCATTTTCTCTCTTAATGTTTCTACTTGTCGAAATACAGAATAATCTCAACTTTTAAACCCTACAAATATTTATAGTCAGTACAGGTCGTTTAGACAAGAGGTTTCATTCTCACCATTTACAAAAAGATAAAAAGTCCAACTTGGTATTTTCTATTTTTAGTAGGTAATAATTTTCAAATCACAAGTATAGGTTGCTGTAATTCATCTGATTGTTTACCCACCGCCACCTGAAGCTGTGATAACTGGTGCAACCAATGAGTGTCATGGATTCTGCCTAGATGGTAAGAAACGTGCGCCCCCTGCTGGTTTGGGTTTGTAGTTACACACAGGGCAGTTCTACCAGGTCAAAAGTGATCCATTTGTTTCCATAACGTGCATCACTGACATCACTTCGTGAGACAGTTTGCTTAACGCATTCCAAAGCACCAGTCGGACAGTTTTAGTTCACACAGCATCTTGTATTCCACCGTGGAGCTCAGCCATAAACCTTTTAGTCTGGATCCTGGACTTAGCCAGAAGTTCCCTGGCAAAAGATTTCACGGTGCGCTCAAGGTCAGTGTCAAAGATGTAAGTCCTGTTGCCAAGCCGACGTCCAGTAAGTGTCTGACTCTGAGTCACATGCATCGACATATAAAATACAGACTGATGACTTTATTTCACCAACCACAACTCTTTTCAAACTACAGGATTAAAGAAAAAAGATTTGAAAAAGGTTTGAATTAAAGCAACTTCTAATGGCAAAAACAAAATCAATATGGGTCAAAAGTCAGTGTCACACATTTTCTAATTCCACCTGTTTGTAGGAGCCTCGTCCTTTATGAGAGTGGTTTAACAAACTGAATGCTTTGGGAGTGAACAGTCACCCTTTACATGACGTCACTTGTTGTAATCTGCAGGACTAATCACAAACGCTCTCATTTTGCTGGTTGGAACCGAGCGCAAATGGACGGACGGGTGAGAGGCCACTGCTGCTCGGCTCGTAATGGTTGGGACGTCTATAGAAAGCAGGTAAGTACCCTCCTATTAACAGCATCAGCTCCGCTGCTGCCTGCGGTGGAGTGCACTTCTCGGAGCCCCTCGACTCCCAGACAAATTGACTGTCATCAGCA
Organism: Betta splendens; assembly: GCF_900634795.4. Taxonomy (NCBI): domain Eukaryota; kingdom Metazoa; phylum Chordata; class Actinopteri; order Anabantiformes; family Osphronemidae; genus Betta; species Betta splendens. Next base: position 4,229,639 of record NC_040884.2, read on the forward strand.
GTGACGGCGCTCGGTGCTCCCGTCGCAGTCCGGCTCCTCCTCAACTCCGCTCCGCATCCTGGGCAGCTGAGAGTTGTGCCCATCCTCTCATTCTCATGGCGGAGATGGAGTTCGACGGACGCCGCGGCTCCCACCATCCGGAGCGCACTCCCCCGTCTGCCTCCCCCCTTTATGACTCACGCCCTCCATCAGCTCATGAAAGAGCACAAACAAAGCACAAAAGACACACAACCTGCAAGTTACGCTCAAGGACAAGAGGGCTCCTGCAACTCCATGCAACTCCACGCGCTGAAAGTTTAGAGGAAGAAAACAGGCGCTGGGTGCGTTTTTCAAACAGACGGGAGCCGAGCTGAATCTTAATTCACTTCAAAGAGCGGAATGAAAAGACACTGAGCTCTGTTTCACGGTGCCTTTACACAAAGGCTTCTGCACCTTTATCCACCTCCTTCCAAAGAGCAGTAGACACCTTAGCAGTTATCAGCCCAACGCAGGGGCCATTAAGCTGACAGATTCTTCAATGGCGGTTTAAGAAGGAGGTTAGAAGCTGTTTGTGTTTGTCAAACCTGTTAAAATGGAACCAACGTCTGCCTGAATAAATGCACTCCTAACGTCAACATGAGGTTTATTAGAGCTTCTGGCTTCGAGCTTTTAGTGGTGAAACAACCCAAAGTGCACGACTTTCAAGTGTTTGGATGAAGTCTGCAATGGGCATGAACTGCACATTCATCCTGTACTGATGTGGGGCACAGGCATGCTTTTGCATAGATGTAAAGGATGTAAACGTGAGGTAATGTGGTAATAGGACCGTGAACAGGATGTTGGTTTGAGGGAACGCATTAGTAACTGGGCTACTCAACTCGGTCAGACAGAATAAAGGGGCATGAGAGCAGCCCAGACCACGACTTGGATTTGTGGCTGCGCTTTGTCTCTGGGTCGGTCTGTGGCTGTAGTCATGACTGTAACATTTGCATGTCCATGATGTGATGCTTGATGACCTGAAGAAAAGCCTCTCGCAGCCAGAAGTTGGCTCTTCATGGTCCATTTGAGCTGACACTTTTGCTCGTTGGCCTTAACATCTCCTTCTGCCCTTTTATTCATTCACTTCATCCTTTATTCCTCCTTTGTTTGAAGAGCATTTTCCTTTTTTTCCACATTTCTTCCAACTCAGACTAATTGTACAGTAATTCTTAATAAATAATAAATAAATGTGCCTTTAAATGGAACTACTCGAATGTGGAAAAGGTCTGAGCTTTTCTGAAGACGGGGTTTGATATTTTCCAGCGCTATAGAAATCTGTATTCATGACTCAATCAAAGTGAGTCACACCGCGCCGCTGCTGTCAGACTTGATGAGCCCACTGGACTGCACCGCCGCCAGCGCCGGCGAGCGCGCTCACACTGAGGATCAAAATGAAAGTAATGGGATGCGACACGTTTGTCATGATCTCATGTGCATAAATGAAGACCAATGGCAGCGTTCGAAATGACCCGGACTCAAACGAAACGACCTGGGACTAAATATTCGCCGTGAACCTTATGGCGTGATGAATTGTGTTTACACCCGATCCTCGTGTGTAGTTGTTGTTGTTGTTTGTGCGTCTTTTCGCACCTGCGTGATTCACCTGCAGATTCCTCCTTGAACCGACTCCCATGCGCTGTAGTGCTCAAAACCTACAGGCTTAATGTGATCCTCAAGTTGAGGTTATGACTTCTGATTGACAGGTTTGGAAGCGTTTAAACTGTGCACATGTATCATTGACATCTACCGACAGAACACATCACGCCGACCTCCTTCCTGTCTTTATCCCTCTCGCCTCCTCTTCTCTTGGTATCACTCGTTCGTCCCTCGCCCTCATGGCTTCCTCTGAGCGCGCTCAGCGCCCTGCAGAGCGAGGCTATCGCCGCCCGCTCACTTCCACGTCTGCTGCGCGGCCCATTCATCTGACATAAGATTCAAAGGCACCCCTTTCTGCCGCAGATGCGATATCCAAGCTCTACAATTTAGTCTCTCCTTCAGCCTCCGGTATCAGATCGGCTCCATTTGTGCCGGTTTCATCGGCTCCTTTGTCTTTTACATTGTTCTCCCCCCGAACGCGTGGTGCAACAAACGCAAAGCAGAGAAGCCACGATTGTGCAGCGGTACAATGTGCCTCCAGATGAATGCGCTTTGGTTAAATTACATTTCATAAGCCACAGTTCTGTGAAACGTAAGCAAAAATACATGTGAATGTGTTAAAGCTAATTAAAAGCCATGTAAAGTGTGCTTACGTTGCGTTCTGGTCTGTGCCAGCGCTCACCTGAAGCCAGTGAGATAAATATGTCATGATCTGAAAAGCAGCAAGAAACATACTGAATATACTGTCACATATCGAGTTGTGTGTTGGTGAGGAAGTCATTGGTTGTGGCTGTGGCGGAGGTGACGAGGTCCCTGTGAGCAGAGGCCTCTGACGGCTGCTTTGCAATGCAAATCACATCATTACGACAAAACATCAGATTATTCTTGGGCGTCTCTTGGCACCCGGGCGCTGTGTTTAATGGCTTGTGATCTTGTGATGTTTGTTGCACAAACTACACAAATCTACATAAAAGCCCAATGAAGAAATCACTGTGAGGATTTTAAAATGCTCAAAACATAGACTGGAGCCTCCAAGTTGTACAAAAGCAGATGGCCTTGATCTATCTCACGTCTAAAACTGCCTTTAAATACTAATTAGAGAATATTAATTGACTTTTGGTTTGAAATTGCTCTTGACGAGCAGCTGAAGGAAAGCAGGTAGTGGGAAGAGCGAGGACGTGCAGATGAGTGGAGATTAATCGTAATCCTGCGCTTTGCATTGGCGCGTTTGATCAGGAAGTGTGTGGAGGCGGGCGGAGGTGAGGGAGGACGTCCAATAAAGTACAGTATGCGTCCTGCTTACTGCATGTGACAGCTGGGAAGGACGTATGGAGCGCCGCTGCCGGGGGTGCATTATACTGTAGATGCTCTCACGCTTCACTGTTTCTTCCATTAAATCTACTCATGAATCAAATTAGGTTTCATTCCTCGTCTGCCGCGTGTTTTCCGGAGCCCACCAAAGGCGCTAACCTCGTAGTGAGCAGCGATAAATGCTATAACGCAATGAATAAATTAAGCTTTACATAAATGGAATAAATAATAATATTAGTAATGTTTGAGGAAAAGGCGCACTCTAATCAGCATCTTATTTGGCTGCCGAAAAACCCATTAGCATACAAAAATATGCTTTTCCACTTTATTGGGTCCTAATTGTTGAGTTGTCTGACTGGATGGCTGCCTCTCCCTGGATAATGATGCCGTACAATCTTCCACATGGGAAGAGTCGGGGAGAGATAAAGCAGGAAAGACAGAGAGAGAGAGAGAGAGAGAGAGTGAGAGAAAGAGAGAGAGAGAGAATGAAAACTATAAGCTGTTAAATTACACACATACACAAATAGACACACGCCGGGCTGAAAATAAAAGTGCTTCCAAGCTTCAGTGCAGGAGCAGAGAAGAAATAGAATAAATAAAGCGTAAGACAGAGAGGATTGGACATCACCCTCTGTACTTTGAAGACAACTACAGAGGGGACCCGTCTGGAGCAACTTCTCTTCTATCTTCAAATGATATGAACCAATAAATATATTCTACTGTAGGTGTCAACTCAGCCAAAGTAGCAGTGAATGTATGTTTAATACATTTCAGTCTAAAGATGCAATTTACATTATTTCTTCACCCTCTTTTATTGTTATTCATTTTTTATTTTTATGTCTGGTGTTTGGGTGCTCACTCATTTAAACTTTGAGCTAAGCAGTAGGAGGTCATATACGTCACCAGTTTGCGTCTTATTAACGGTCAGCAGTGACGTTTGTTGTTGGGTAAAAGGCACGAGCCATAAATGTGTGCACGCAGCCTCTCCTCCACGTTGTGCCTCATCCTAAGAGCCAATGCAGGAATATAGAATACGCCACGCTACAGTACGGATGAGATGAGAACGAGATGTACCTGGAGAATTCCTGCACGCTTCACCTGATCTGATCAGACCTGGTTACCATAAAGTGGAGATAAACACACAACCATGTGTGCTGTCCTCGCGTCTGAGCCGGTGATGAATAGATCAGAACCCCCAAAGAGGCCACGGGGACGGCATTCGGATCAGCTTGTGACGAAGAAGACGCCGTTTAAGCAAGAACCGACTCCTATGAGGCCATAGGGGACGGACGAGGGAGGGGCTTTTGAAGCAGGTGGAACATTTCATGATGGGGTCACTTTGACCCCGTAAAGGCAGCGTGAGGGTAACACGCACTGCAAGTGCATTAGCACAACCATAAAATCCAGCGCCTTTTATAGCAAGACCATATAAATATTGTTGAATAAACAAATTAGGTTTTAACCTACAGCTTGAAAATGCTACTGTGTGGCAGATATTTTAACTGAACACGCTTCCACTTTATATCCAGCCCATTTGATTTAAATTGAGTTCAGTACAATGTTAAGATCAGTGATTAAAGGAGTACAGGACGGATCGGAGCCACTTCATCGTCTCCTTTACGCTCCTCTCTCGGCCATCGCATTTTGCTTAGCAGTCTTTGAAGAGTCCTGACTTAAACACATCAAAAAATCTTGCTAAGTGTGAGATAATGTGGGATCATTTGATTTGGGCGTCTAAAGACAAAATAATAATTTCATCATGATTTCATAGTCTTTGAAGCCGTTGAGGTGAGTGTTATTGATCTTTGAAGAGTCTTATGCCAACTTAGTGTGTATAATTCAATCACAAGTCAAGATGAAACCCTCTTTGGGTCTCATTGGCGTTTGATGATTGATTTATATTCCAAACTTGTTTCAACAGCTAATTCCCTCAAACGGAGAAAAATCATTAAAGGGTCTAGTGCACGTTTATGTTTTCCCAAAAGTTATTTCAACCAGGAGATGCAAATTTATCATCAAAATGTTTGTCTCACTTCTCTGTTTGCGACGCATGTAAAACGCCTCTCTGTTATTATGTTCATTGGTTAAAAGAATATGATCTAATCAAACTTGTCATCAATAAACATAAAACAAATTTCATGCTATAATTAAATGTAAACAATTTCACATAGCAATGACCTTTGACCCCTGTCATGTGACATTGTATTGCTGCTCGTGGGCATAGCGCCACACGAGTATGTTAGCTCTGACATAAACAGCTAGCCCTCCAGCGGGCTAATATATAATACAGCTTGTTTAATTACTAACTTTGACGTAAAGACGTTTGGAAAGTAGTTAACGTTTCACTAAAGTCCATATAATATAATAACACTGCTAAAGTTAGATTTTAATCTATAAAAAGCCAAAGTCCAGGTTTGCTGCAGGATAATGAAGGTAGCTAATGTTGCTGTTAGCTTCTTTCTAGCTTGTTCGTCTGCTAAATGCTTCATTCGCGTGAGGGGCTTTCTAAGCAACTGGTACAAGTCGCATTTACATAATTTATGAAATGATGGCATGTCGTGTTCAAACTAATGTTTGTTTTGTGATGTCCTGTTAATTCTGGTTGCTTGCAGTGAGCAGCCCCTTCCCAAAGCAGGAGACTTCAGCAGACCTGAGAGGGAGCAGATTCAAGGAACCAGCAGGTGAGGTGTTATTGCAGAAATGTCAAGGAACCATGTTTTGAGAAAGATTTTTTTCGTTAAAACGCCAATAAATTTTAATACAGTATTGCAAGAAATAAACATACACAATGTAAATATTCATTCTGTAGCCTTGTGAATAAGATAATCTTTAAGAAAAGACTTTTTCTAGAATTCTTCATTTTAAATCCTTCATATCAAAGTGTGGAAGAGCCTGGTGATGAAATTAAAATCCTTCATATAGCTAATGATAACTGGAATGGATTAATAATAATAAGCATTTTTTGTCAAGACAATTAACAGATCTGTGTGTGAGGGCTGTAGCAGAAACAGTGGGTCTAAAAGCAGGACAGATAATGATGGTAACATTCTGAAGGGCATAACATGGAGCTTGAATACATGCTGATAATGGACATCTAAATTTGTGAGGGGCAGAGGTTGCTCCTTTTTCGGCTTCAAGCAACAGCCCCTAAAGTGAAATACGTTTTACTGGGTGAAATATCTCCGCTGTAAACTCAAACAGCAGACAATGTATTGCGCCTGTGTACAACTGCTAATCTGTAAAACAGACATTAGCATTTAAATACATTTTTACACCTCTGTTGAGAGAGATATTATAGTTGATAGATTTGGCTCATTTTATCAGCTGCAAAGCAGGAAGAGCTGGTCCCTCCTCAACGGGAGAGACACGACTGGTTATTATTAACGACAGGCTAGTTGTGTGTGCGTGTGAGGTGCTGTTACCCATTATTTTGCATAGTAAATCTCACTGCATTGTGGACAAAGATGCTAAGGGAGGTACAATGTGTGTTTAAACGGCTTTATTTTAATCAGAATTGAAATTGTTAATATTGTGTTTGGAGACACCATGGATTTCACCTCGTTTTTCAGCATTGTGTTTACAATCCAACTTCTTATTATGTACAGGAAAATAGGAGGAAAAGCAAAATAGGTACATAATATAGATTCTTCTTACTCATCATTTTCAGATTGGTTAGCTCCCGGATGTTCTGAGACCATTGTGCATGAAAATGGGATAAGGTTTATCAAAAATGCTGCCAGAAGCTGGTGTCTGGCTTTGCATCACGTTTGTAGCAGGTGACAGCAAAGCGGTTCCCCACTAAGGACTGAAGACACATGGGACAGGGCCTAAATAATTGCTGCAGTGTTCAATAGTATGTATTCTGCCCCAACAGTACTTCTCTGACTTGAAGTCATCACCAGTTTCACAGGAAAGAGATGGCCAGTTTGGTGACAGAGTGTGAAGACAACAGTGCAGAGGGTGAGCAGCTTTAAATAAGTTCACATTATTGAGGACCTTCCCTGGACACTAAACTAGGACCACTGCTGGGTTTTTACCAATGTATCGTTAACACAGAGGGTGTTTAAGCGATGGTAGAAACGGTAAGAGTTATACAGTAGATGTTGAGTTTCCAAAACACATTTAGATATAGCAACATCAGACTTCGCTGTCATATGATTTGAATAATTGATCCGTATCTTCAGATTAAGAATAATACTCGAATATTAAGCAAGGAGGGTTAACCTAATCTAGAGCATGCTTCCATGTTGACGTGTATACTATAAAACTAATGCCAAATATGATGAGACTGGAGAGATGCAGGCGTTTGAAAAGTAAAGCTTGTGTGAACTTCTTAAGGAGGATGATGTAATGGCACACTAATAACTTGAACACCCTGGTGCTGCTAAAATATATATAAGACAAGAACAGCCCACTCAGGGAACAACAGAATAAAGATGGAATAAGGAATGATGAAGGACAGAGCATGAGTAGAGTTGTGTGAATGGATGATGAGAAGCTGAACGAGTATACAGGAAGGAAAGGGGGTAAAACATTACTGTGGAAATAAGGTTGTATCTGCTGCGGTCTAGAATGTAATAACTCATAAGTCATCATGTGCTCCTCTAAGCGGTTAAAGAATGTACACTATAAAATATTGATAATTCAGATTATCTGGAATTTCCCGGCTTTTATGCATATTATATTAATAAAAGATGAGTTTCCATAATAACCTATCGTAACAAATAATCCAAGATTTATGTTTTAAAAGTAAATAGAGGAGACGGGAGAAATGCATATGTAAAAAGGTGTGTGTCTGTGTTTTAGGTTGCATGAAGACGACGAGAGAAAACAGCACAGAGTAAATCCTGCTGCAAGATGCAGGGACATCCCTGACTCGGTGACTCATTTTCCACTCCAGCGGTAGGTCATGTTCAACACAGCACCCCCACAGGCATAAAGTGCACGCTAAACAAAAACAGGAAAATAAGCCGATGCCTGGAAGAGTTTACGCTAGTTTCACAAAGAAAGAACAGTTGGGAAAGAAAAATGAGTCAAATTTATGGAAGCCATTATTTCAGCGCTGAGTGTGAGATTGCCTCCGACAGTGATGTGTGAGACGGTCTAACTCCTTTACTTTGAGCTCCGATACCCTGAAAACATTTATTACCATCACTCTGTCACTTGTTTATTACAACAGCTGCCAGCAGTGCCTGAAACGGAAGCTTTGGTCGTAGTGTTTTATCTACACATTTAACACATAGACTGGATTTGTTTGGTGGTAAACTTTTGATGAGGCCAATGTCCTGATTTGCCTGCTGTTGCCACTGAACAGTCAATATTTATGTGCCATGCCTTCGACAGCGAAGATAAGGCTCATCATTTTTTACGTTGATGGCGATTACAGTGATAATCATGATGATGACAGACAGGTGCAGCAGTAACGTCTAGCACAACCCACTCTGGCTTGCAAAAACATGGAGACATTAGGCGGACTTGGCAGGCAGAGCCTCATCATTACATCATTAGATCTTCCAGCTGTTTTAAGCTTTTAATATTGTTCTACACACTGATACCTAAGTGCTTGACATGTTTTTTTCCATCTGTATTATACTGTTTAAAGGCTACTCTAAAGTGGTTCACTGAAATATCAACTATTAACATTAAGCCACAATCTGGGGAAAATGGGGTTCCTCAGCGCTCTAAGCATTGATTCAAAGCACCTGCCTCATCTGTGGTTTAGTGTGAATAGTGTACGGGGATGTATGATTTCTTAAACAGCAGATGTCGCCGGAAGAAAGCTCAACTGTCCACACCTTCATATACAGTATGATGTTTGTAAAGTGCTTGGGATGAGTCTAATTCTGGAACAGGTTAAGGGATGTGTGGGCACTCTCAGCAAAGTTACCAGTGTCAGTGAAAACAGTTCAGCGACTCCATCTGGGAAGTTGAGATCTTTAAGGGTGTCTTCCAAACAGATGATCCAGATGATTTGTTTTTGTCCTGTCCATAACCTGATTTGATCTCTCAACGGGGTCAGGAACACACAGGCTGCAGCAAAACTGGCAATAATAGATGTTTAATGCATATCCTTTTTCATGTATGTGCATTCTTTGCAGCTGCTCCCTCACACAGCTGAGTTATTCGTGTGCCTACTCACTCTGTGCACCAGAACAACAAGGCATCATCACTTTTCTATTTAAACAGTCCATCTGTGCACTTTCCAAACACTAGCGCTGCTGACGACGCCAGAAAATGTGACTGGGCCAGCTGGGACGCCATTGTCAGGCCAGTAGCACGGCAGAAGGCCAGCAGATTGGTGCCCTAAAATAAAAAAGAGGAACACACAAAGAAGGCATATCATTCGTAGAAACGCGTCTAACCGTATGTCATTATGGAAAATGAATTGTGAATACAGGAGATTAAGGCGTGAACGGCACTCATCCAGAGAATGTCGAGGACAGTGCTTGTGGAGCACAAACGTGCTTTAGTGGGTTTAAAGTCAGATTGGCTCATTCGACTACATACTGGCTGTGCGGCGCCATCACAGGAAGCCGCTGTTAAACGTCTGCGTAAACATTTGTTTTGGTGGGCTGACAGTGATGTCGCAGTTTGCCGGTCACGAGGGGAGGATGAAGTGACATTATTTGAGAGGCGCACATGGAGCTATGGGGAGGAATGCTTTTGTTGCAGCTGTCACATCAAGAAAATAGCATAGGGCACATTTGCATGTTCGGGCGTCTGCCACACACTCCAGTGACAACACATTTATAATTCAAAAACATATGCAGGCGCACACAGTCGCCCCGTTACGGTTGTTTACCACACACAAACATGCTCAGAGTCAATTTGACGCGCTAGTTCGCTCACTTCCTTTGCTTCCTCCTCTGCCGCCTTTCTTTCATCTTTTTCCCACCACCCTCTCCCACAACTACCACCGACAGTGGAATGAGACGTGTTAGTGTGTCTTATGTCCAGCATTTAGATGGTGTAACAAGCCACCGGTAATGGATTCCCCTCAGGCCTGTCTGACAGCATTGTTATTAGCCCCCTCCCCTGAATTACCAGCCACTAGTCATGGGTCTGTACACACTTTGACGCACGCCGACACACAGATACATATTCAGTCATGCGGCCATAAATGAAAACGAGGTGCGCACACACAAGAAGATGGAAAATATTTCAAACAAGGAAATTGGGGAAGGATGGTAGTCGCTGTCCAAATGTGACAACATAAACTGATTCTCTGCTCTGGCCACTGAGCATCATCCAGTGTCAGCTAGCAGGATGCATGGGAAATTATGCAAATTAGGCTCAGGCGACATTTCCAGTTGACTGACAGGCTCCCTAACAGGCAATTAGCATGTGTTGGCTTCTCATTGGCCAGAACAGTAAGAGTGTCTGGTGACAAGTGAAATGGATATACCCCGCTGGCCCGCCGGCTTTCAATCACATCTCTCTATTTGTCTCTGTCCCTCTCTGCCTCTGCGTCCGTCCCCTCCCCCACCAGACTTCTACCTCTGTGTCAGTCGTTCTGTGTCTCTGTTCACCTCCGGTAGCCACATGAAACAACGGCCCTCTAATTACAGTACTAATACTAACATACTAACTACTTGTAATAGGTAAACTTAATGTAGTTAATTTTTGTAAAACAAGTTTGAAATTTGTAATTACCTGGAAATCTTAACGTCTTATTGACACTAGTAATATTCTAGAACGACATTTTATTGTAATATGTGAACTTAATATATTAATATTTAGATTAAAACATTAATATATTATTTTACATGTTCTCACTAAATGGTTGTAATTCCATTACATCCATACCTAATTAGCAATTAATTGAATTAAAACTCATTCTGTGGTGTTACTGTGTGCTGCTGAGTGAAATGGTTCCTGGGTAATTAGTATGTATTTAGAAAACTGTAATTTATTTTTAACCTGCATTTTAACCATTTTAAAATAAGTACATGAATGTAGCTATAAATAAACGGTTTAAGAGAGCGTAGGCGCCATTGATTTGCCTTAAGTGGCTTACATTTGGTACAATACTCAGTGGCTTGAATGGACATGGAGCTTTACATCTGTGATCTTATTCTAAAAGTCAAATGTCCTGACCTTTTGTGCATAAAAACTGCTTTGGGGTTGGAGCTAATTGTGAATCCCAGGGTGCTTTTCCACAGAAAAGCTGAATCCAATTACCAAAATTGGAATTCTCTCATGTGCTCCGCTAACAAAGGGCAGAAGCTAAAGATCGCTCGCTCAGAGAACTGTTTGTGAAATTAGCAGCTCTTCCAAAGCTTGTCTAGAGTGAGGCAGACTGAATATTTCTCTCCACGAATGATTGTAAACTGACCTGCGTGTCACATCGGAGCTACCTTTTGCACCAGTGATCAGCAATCTGTGCAGAGGTTTCTCTAAATGTCAGCCTTAAGGAGGGTGTAAATGCTTAGTTTCAGGTCATAATAATCCTTCTTGAAAACCAGACACAGGGCTGTTGGTTTGTTCACACATACGGTGGCAAGAAACAGAAAGTAAAAGGTGTTTTTTTTTGCATACAGTGGATTAGTCATGTAATCTGAACTGCACCTCAGAACTGCTCCGGTATATTACAGCCAGTCTACTGTAAAGGGCTCTTCTGTCCAGAACACAGTTTTCATGTGTCAGAGTTTGACAGCCGCGCTGGAATTATCCTGTAGAAGATTCTCAGTCTTTTTGTCATTTCGTTGAGGTTAAATTTGAATCAGGACAGGCACTGTAGACCTCTTATGTCAAGGTTTTTCTACACATCCAGGTACTGTCATTACTGTCATTACACTGTGATCCACTAGAATGTCTCAATCAACCTGGAACTTAGTTTTCTTCCCCACAATGACAAATTGTCCAGATTTAAAATCACCAGGGTGGTGCCTCTGCCATAGTTTACCTTTAGGGCGATCCTTGGTCTGCGCTCCTGTACCATCATACTGTAGGCAGCGCTGTGAGCAATCTAGCCTTAGTTTAATCGGTCCATAAATCATCTATCTAAATAGGACGATTGCCTGAAAAAAATAAATTCCACCTTGTTGAAGGTTATGTTTTTAGGTTTTATTGCAGTTGTTTTAAGCATAATTTTAACTGGAATGATAATCCTAGAGCGTTCTGTACACGGGTGTGATGAATGGCATTACGTTATAGGGATTATGAGATTAAAATACAAGCAGCGCTGACATGTACGTGTGATTAATATATAAAAATAATTTGTTCGCTTGTTGAAATAAATTAGTGCAAGCCATAAAGCTAAATGAAAAATGAAATCTGAATAATGAAAAATGCTTCTACACATTGTGCAGGCTCCAACAAGCCTAAACATTTACTCAGCGTTTGAAAGGATAAGATGTATACATGACGTCTCTTATGGCATTTTAGGATTTAATATCACACAAGAATACATTATTCATCATAACATGAACAAGTGCACAGCGGGTCGAGGGAAAACTGGTAAACACAAAATGAGGAAGAGACAAGGGGAAAAGGGATGCGGAGGACAAGCAGCAGACGTGATGCCTCCTCAGCAACGAACACATTATGAGGGATTAGCCCTGCCTACGGAACACTGGGTTTTATCAGTGCCATCTAACAAGTCCAAATCCTGTATTTAGCAAGCAAGCAAGCCTATTAATTCACTTAGTGTGAGTAATCATTGATTGTTAGCTGTGCTTGCAGTAGTTTGTTGGGTATTTGCTGCTGTGAGCAAACATCCTAATCAGAGAAACCACAGGATGAGCTCTGTGGCCACTGTTGTCCTCATCCGTCTTAAACACATTTTGTTTCAACATTAGCATAATATGTATTAGTCAGTTGCTGAAGCCTGGGGACTGTACTGTAAAAGTCACATGCAAAATCTTAGCCCTGCATTACAGTATAGCTAAGTTATATAAAGTAGTTGGAGTCAAGCACCTGGTGCACAAATGCTTGGAAATTGTTATTTATCACCACCTGCCATGTTGTGGTCATGCTATCATTACACGTGTTGCAGAAAATGTTTGTTTCCATCTGCTTCGTAGGGGCGTTGTGCCATTAAATATCACATGGAGGTCTGTGTTTAAAGTGTCTCATCTTCCAAATCTGCTGAATCTCCTCAGGATTTTCGGTGAAATCCCCACATGGCAGAAAGGGGATCCAGACCCACTGCACTGTGTCTAAGCTCACACTTTGCCACATCAATGGAGGGAAAAGTCTGACGCTATGTCTGAATGGAAAGGCTTATCATCATGTCGTGCACGTGGGTCGAGGGGTTAGTTTTGCACTGTAGACGACAAATCAAGGCAATTACAACAACTTAAAAAAGCAAAAAATATTGTGAGATCTAATGATCTAGTTTACTTACTTATTTCAGTTTATATGTAAAATATTAAATCATCAAACGTATAAAGAATCCTTCTAAACATAAGTGCTGGAGAATCTTTATGGTTCTTTACACATGGCCTAATAATGCTTTTAACTTTGCTTTTAGTTTTGCCAGTAAGTAGTTTGATTTGGAACGTGTGACACAAATAATGGCAACGAGAGGGAGTGACCTAGTGTCTGGTGCCAACAGGGACGCGTGGGATTGTGGGCTGCGGTGCACAGAGATTGGCCAGAGCATAAGCTGATTTAGTTGTTGTGAAGTTGGTCGTGGACCCACAGCACGTATCTGAGAGGCCAGCGCCCGAGCAGATGGAGAAATAAAATGAGATAGAGAAAATCAATCCTATCAGGGGTGGTGGTCACGTCATTTCAAATTACGATCATAGATGGTGCTTTGCAGCTCCGCCCTGAGCCTCTGTCTCACATTTCTAGTTAGGTTTGTGTCCTGCTCCGTCTGCCTCTTGTATTCCTACAGATGTATAAAATATGTGGGAGAAGCCTTGTTCTCTTATGAAGGAGAAAGTTCTTGGTATCTCTATTGCTCAGAAGGAAGTACACTCATTATAACCCAATGTTTATAACTTGCAGGTTGTTTATTACCACTATGTTGATTTACTGTATCAATATGAATCTGTACACTGAACCTGCCCAGAGGGTTTTTGGTTTGTTATTCCCTCTGAAATGTTTTATTCTGAACACACTTGTTGTTCTCGTCTCTGCCAGGTCTTAGTTGAAGAGGCAGCTGTAGCTTGTCTATTTAGGTTAAATCCTATTTTCTCCAAACATTTTTGAAGATTCTTTTCAGTCTATTTATACAACAGTCAAGTAATACTTTTTATTATTACTTCCTATTTGAAGCTGCTGATAATAGCAACTCAAGTAATTACTAATAATAGCTCTAGTATTTTGCGCGCTGATATGTGTAACATCATTCCCACAGTAGCGTCCCCAGTGTGTCAATTAGTGGCACCAAACAATTCATGTACTGCAGCCATGGTGTGAGATGCCAATCTGGGAAAGCGCCATATGACACTGGGGGATAAGACGGTGCTAGTAAAACCTTATTCAAATGTGGATTTGTTAAAACTCTGTTGCTTTTTTACTGTGTGACTTGACTCACCAGCAGCAAACTAGCCTTCTGTAACAGTCTCTTTCGACTGAAGGAGTTAGTGGTGGTACAGTATGCACTGAAACATAACCTTTATGACTCCAGAAATCCTTCTATCATGCCAGTTTCTGAGCTTTGTACTCTGTAGCTTTTAGCTGCCTGTGTGTCTGCAGATTTAAACATCCCAGATGATTTGATAATGGTTTGAACTTGGTCAGATTTTGCGGCAAAGCGCTGCTTTAATGCTGCAGTGTTAAGTTGCTGTGGCTTGACTCCCCGTGTCTCACTAAAACATCAGAGTGGTGTTGCTTCAAATTTGTTGCTCAGATTTGTTGCTTGATATATGCTCGAAAGAAATACAGAACATAGTCTGATTTCATGTTTAAAATGAGAGCCTGGCTGCTTCGATTCATCTAAAATAACCCACTGTGTTCAGGACTGCACTCAGAATATCTACAAAAACATATCCAGACTAAGTTATATGACCTGGATTTTCGACACGGGTGATGAATGCTGTCAGTTTTCATAGAATCCGTCAGTGGGTGCTTTCAAAGTAAATCTGATCTTTATCTGCACAAACAGCATCCGTGTGTAGTAGAATATCATTTTGTCTTTTCACTTTAGTACAGCAGGGTTTAATTTAAGCCGCGGAGGATTGATTTGATTTATTTCAAATATTTACTGTTGATGAATTTAGAGAAACCACAATTTTCCGTTTGTGTCACACGAACAGAAAATCACTGTTATAGTACTGCCTTAATAGGACTGGTAGGAACGCAGAGGAGAGGAGAGGAGGAACGTGTCCTATCATGGGAGGTGAGAGATTGGTGCTAGGAGGCAAAGGAACCGTCCAGAGGTGGAAAGTAGCGAGGAAGCAAATGTGTTGCGTGAAGCGGCATTGTATGGGGGTGGATGCGTGTGCCTGTAATTGCTGCACAAGGTGTGACGTGTGCATGTGCAGTTGGGGGTCATCCCAATTCCAGTGCGGCGCCGCTAAATGTCATTCGCTGGCGAACGTGTGGGCAGCAGATGTGTCCTTTGTGGCTGTCGCTCTGATGTGACATGCATAGATCACGAGCTTCGCTCATCAACCTATAGCTGTCAAGCGGGCGTGCATGCATGCGGGTGTTTCAGCCCTTTCACATCCTTTGAAGTCAATACAAGTAGACGTTTAAAAACAAAAACAAGAGTGAAAATTCACCAGCTTGTGTCCAGGTATATGCAGTACATGCTTAATAAATACTGGTTTTACACTTTCCAACCATTTTGACCCCAGTAACCACACCTCCCTCTGATTGCGAGGTGGAGACCTCGATCCCATATGATGGATTCCTGCATTGCAGCCACGTTATAGATGGATGGTATTGTGAGGCCCTAAGGTTGGTCCGATGAACAGCTTGTCAGACAGCTTAAGTACAGAAAGCCACAGATGCACAAGGCACTTTTAAAATAAACTATTGCAAAATTTTGTTTGGGTAAAAACTGTCAATAAGACTAAACAGGAGAGGAAACGCTTCAAAGAAACAAACACAGCTGTGGCCTTCAGACGTCTCTACACAAGTGTCTATTTCTGTATGTGTCGCTGATGCATTGTTGGTTCTACTGCAGAGACTTTTATCTCCTGCTGGCACCGTCGCGTGTCACTGCAAGGTGGCCTGTCTGTGTTACAGATGTTTTCCTTCCTATTGCATCTTTCATGGTGAACCAGGCAGCCCCTTGTTGACTGTTCATGAGGAGTGTGATTTAAAATCCACATGATTTCAGAGAGGGGCTGCACCGTGCAAGAGCTCAGTGTCCTTCTTTGAAATGATAATAGGGCCGTGTGGAATAACCAACGCAGGTGAGGAGTGAAGAGGGAGATGAATGGATGGAGGATGGAAGGAACGAAGGAAAGGAAAAGTCATTGGTGACATATTCACACAGAGTGGTTTATTTGACTGGTGGTCAAATGTTTCCTGCTTTTTGAGATGACGACTATCTCTGCGCCCAACCCTTGGAGGAGGAAGAGCCGTTTTATAGCATTAGCATATGTTATCATTTAATTCATAGCGGTACACTCAATATTTATGAATAAAACGATTTTCTACCGAAGGAAGACTCCATTGCTTTCATCTCCTAGCCCTGAGCTATGCCATTGACTAACAAATAAGGGACCTTGCGACTCATGCAAACTGTCCTGTATACTGTAAGAGCTTGTGCTTCTCTAGCTTAGTTTAAGGTCAAATTGTTTCATGCAAACAATGAGGGCCAATCAGTTTTCATAACCCGCACAATATGGAGCCAAGTCGTTTCCTGTTTACATGTTTACCTTCCTGGAAACATGACGTGGCGCTGACATTTTACCCGTATTTTGTCTTTTAAGTTTTATGTTTTTTTGTTTTTAGGACCCTCGGATGTGCTGACGACAGATTTCATGCATCTTTTCCAATTGGTTTCTCACACATCGTGACACTCGTCACAGCAGCAGTCTGTTTGGCTTAGTCATCCTGAACCACCGATATCAACTGCATACTGAGAGTCATTGTCGTTGGTCACAAGTCTGGTGATGGAAAGATCACGGTGGTTTTATATTCAGCTACAGGATGAGAGCTGTTAAAAGTACGAGCAGCATGGACTTCGTAGGTGAACAGTAAGTTAAGCACAGCCTGTCGCCCTCAGCTCTGCCTTCAATGTTTATTCCAATCTAGTCAGTTTCACTGTCAGTCAAACTCAGGGAATTGTCCCACACATTTCTGATGCTCCGTCAGACGCAGGGCTGCGTTCTTAGTCGATGTTTTGCTCTGTCTATTTGTAGCAGGCTCCCATGTGGTCCATTTGTACTAGTGATTTGCATTTCCTCGTCGCTGCGCTGCAACTTCCCTCTGCACTTCGACTAAACTGACGATTCGCCCTCCAGTTGTGTGTCAGCCCTCAAACCGTGTCCGTGTGATGCAGTCTTAATTATGTTGCATTAGCCGCCATATCAAGCGAAAAGGCGTCTGAGTAGAGTCACTAAACACATTTGCCCTGTAGCTTTAGTCCCGTGGGTGTTCAGGGTCTGGCCCCTGTGCAGCGTGACAGTGAGTCAAAGTGTGTGTGTGTGTGTGTGTGTGTGTGTGTGTGTGTGTGTGTGTGTGTGTGTGTGTGTGTGTGTGTGTGTGTGTGTGTGTGTGTGTGTGTGTGTGTGTGTGTGTGTGTGTGTGTGTGTGTGTGTGTGTGTGTGTGTGTGTCCTTCTATATGGACGTGTTTGTAATTGCATGTAATTGTCCTCATGTGCCATTTGAGCTGCATATTCACAAATGCATATTCTGGCCAGAGGGTTTATGTGTATAAACTATATGTGTGAGCTCTGTGCATGTTCTCAGTCTGCAGGCCCATCATGCAAACCACTGGATCTGCATTTCTCATTCAGGCAGTTTCATACAGATGTGTTTTGCCCAAGGGTTCCCATCCATCCCTGCCTATCCCACGCTACTGCGCAGCTTCGCGGCCTGTGCACAGATGTAAACCAAACAGGTCATCTGAAAGTAATTTTCCCTCTGTCCTCTGAGATTTAGCGGGCATTAGACAATGCTAACTGATAGGGTTTGCTTCAACATGTAATCCATCCCTTGTTAAAATTATCCTTCAAACTGCTGTGTAATCTTCCAGAGGATTAGTTTTGCAAAAACAACCTAGCTGTCCTGCTGCCTTCATAAACCAAGCACCAGCTGTGCAACCTGTCCAACCTATGCACAGAGACACACGAGCCGCATGAGACGGGAATGTTTGTAAAGCAGTGACTGAACTAGTGCGTATTCTGTGTGCAGATAGAGACTGCTGACCTATCTAAGCTCCCCTCCTACTGTGATGATGTGGTGACACGTGAGTGTGTGAGCTGTTCACACATATGTAGCATGCGGCTAATTCCTCTGTTGCTACTGTATGTTTGCAAACAGCGTCTTCTGAGATTCTAGACATGAGAAATTCAGTAAAGACTTACAACAAAACTATTTTTAAACAACACTAAGAGGGGAAAGAGAGGGAGATCTACACTAATCTACAAGGAGAGCGCCTGAACCACTTCCAGTCACAATATTTAAATACACTAATATTTATTTTCTCAAAGAAAAATATACATCCTGTACAGTATAAGCAATACTCCTTTCACCCTCTGTCTGTAGCTTCTATGAGACGTTGGGAGAGCCACGCACACTTGTTGAGGCTGTCGCAACCAGCCCTCATGATAACCCAGCTGCATTCAGTGGAAATCCAAGGTGACGAACTGTAACAATGACAGCGGCTCCGGTGTGGGAACGACGTGCTGAATATTCAAATCACAAGGTCAGCTGATGTGTGCATAGCCGGCGCACGCACAAGCAGGCGTAATTTGTGAGATGAGTGACCCCTTTGAACAAGGAGTGAAATAAGATTACCAGGGGAGTCACGGGATCAGTCCAGTCGCCCGAGGGCACAGGAAGTCAGTTGTGTCTGAAAGTGGCGTCCTTAGCTTCATTTTGTATGCACTGAGACGGTGCAGTGTGTGATGTTTTAACCAGGGAACAACCTGTGACCTGTTTTCAAAACACTGTTCTAGTCTAAACTAACGTCCGTGTGTAAAAGCTGCTGCTTCAGCACTAAGTGGTCCAGTCATGGGGTCGTGACCTTTTCCACCAGCCGGCCCGTCTTCAGGGCATGAGGACGAATTTGGTAAGAATTGAAACAGACTTTTTATTTTAGGGGCTTTCTGTTGATAGTCACGCATTGTGACCGGGTGGATGCGTTAATGCTAAGGGGGAGAAGAGTGACTCACCCCCAATAAGCTGAAATCATCTCTATTCTGCTCCTTCACATCCCCACTGCCCGTGTTTCCCCTCTCTCTGTCTACTAACGGAAGCTTTCTCTGCTTCATTCCACATGCAATATGCTCAAATTAGTCGTAGCACTTCCTGTTTGAATAGCAGAGCTCAGTGACTAATTCAAAGCTGAAACTGTACATATTTTCATTCACCAGTGTTGCCTCATTAGCAGACAGCCATGTACAATTGTGAATGAACTCTGGTGATATTCTGGCAGCTGTTTACTTGGTTTTCTGCAGTTTATGTTGATTAGTTTCTACTGAGAGATAGACAAAACACTCTGGAGGATGTCAATTAATGTTTTTTCCCTCCAACACAGGCGCCTTAATTAAGCACAGCCAGCCTCTTCAATGTTGATTTACTATAATAAGGATTAAAATCTTTATTTCATGAATACAGGATGCTTGTAAGTGCTCCTCAGACATGATTTGGTTGCCACCTGCTTTTCTCCCTGTCAGGATAGGGTATGATTAAAACCTCAATCTGGGACTGTGAAGTACCTCAAAGGTAGAGAAAAGACAGCTCTGGGGATTTCAGTTAGCGAGGTCCCACCTACAGTAGGCATCAAATGTGTTCAAATAGACAGAACAACCTTTACCACGACACATGGGCTGAAATGTGTAGCCAAAGTGTTGATGGCACCAAATGAAGAGAGAGACAAAGCAGCTCATCGAGTCCGGATCATTGTTTAATTAAGTGCTGCAGCATGTGGGGAATGAATTGGCACATTAGACAGTTAAGGCTCCTAGAAGATGTATTGATGACTTTGACCGTCTGGTATTTTTTCACCATTTCAGTGATATTGAATTCCCTGCAGGAAGACTGGAACCTGAGTAACTCCCTTTCATATAAGAACCAGGGGAAGCGTAGCTGTGAGTTGGATGTGTTTGTAATAAACCTATAAAAGTCCCAGCAGCCTCAGCTCCAGTTTGTATATTGAGCTCGTTAATAAATGCTATACGTTGGTCGTCACTTTCTGTTTCATGGTCGCTGTCTGTTCCCTGCTCTTTTTCCCGACTGCGTTTTCATTCCGCTATCATTCATCTGAGAGGTGTCAACATCTCCACATCATCTCTGTGCCGCCTGTGCCCCAGTTGAGTGATGGATGGAGGGAGTGTTTGTGTTGGCGGCTGAGTGGGAGAATACGATCTTCTTTGTCTATATGCTACAGTAGGCGTCGTTCCTTCACACCAGGCCTTTCACAGGCTGCGTTTCTGTCTGGCCTCATGTACCGTCCCTCCCTCCAGACTAGTGTGCTTTCACTATGTTGTGGCAGGGTTTAAAGGTGGGAGCCCCCTGCATATCGCCGCTCTCATTGATCTGGCTTTGAAAAGGACTTGGAGCCCACCCATCAGTCTGTAACACTGACACTGAGGAGTCACACAGGGACTGATGGTCAGTGTCTGCAAACTGATGGACTGTCTGAGCCTCGCAGCAGCAACAGCAGCTGTTTGTGAGGGTTTAGCAGGAGGCTCAGCCGTGTCAACTTCACAATGTCACCACTGATCGTTGCCAGGGGGAACTTTTGCAGATCATCCTCCTCGCCTGGGTTTTTACTTTTGTTTACAATATTAAAATAGCTGCTCGGATGAAAAATATCCCAGGCTTATATTGAATTTTGCCCCGAGCTTGAGCTCAAATAAGCTTGTGCAGATTTCGGATAAGATTTCGGGACCTGGACATGGTGGCAGTGGCAGGTGGAGAAGTATTCATGGAGGAGCAGTTTGTTCCTCTCATGCCTCGCCGGCTGTGCAGTGCGTTAGAGGCTGTGTGTTTAGCTGTGCCAGTGTTGCCCCTGGGTGTGTTTTTGTATGCATGCAAGTGGAAAGGCTTCAGACACTTTCTCAAAGGAAAGGAAAGTTGGAATGTTTTACAGATATAAGAAAACAAGAGTCCACCGGAGCAGATCTGTGTATTTGGTGTTTTGGATGTGCCGGTACCTGTGAAATAGACTTGATGTATAAATGTGACTTATTAAAGCTTATTACTTTGTAGTTTCCAGGACCTTTTGTTCACATTAGACACCAGATGTGCATTCATAAAGCTCTAAGTGCAAATAGTTTTCCTTCCAAAATGAATAGAGTTCATACATACTCTGAAAGAGAAATGCAGTGATCAAATGCAGATGAAAGCTGTAAAGTGTTTTCCAGGTGACTGAAGTGTGGTTTGTATGTGTGTATGTGTGTATACACGTGGTTTGACCGAGGTCCTGCCTGCTGGCTAATACAGTCTGTGCAGTGGGACGTGTGTTTGTCCACCTGTGCTTTCACACGTCTGTGAGTGAACCCCTCCTGCTTCTCACTGCGTCGGTGTGATTCTCTCTCTGACCAGCACCTTGCCCAATTACAGCGTCTCCAGTGCTTGTCTTCTCTAAGCTCTTATTCAGTTCCCTGTGGTGTCATTTTTATTTCTGTCCTAAAGCCACCTTTGCTTTCTGCTTTCCTTAAATTGTGTCTGGGTCACACTCAGTTTTTTTTTCCATTCTGTCACTCTGCATCCCCCACATACTTTATATATATAGTTTTTCTGCAGGAACAGAGTCTCTGTTCAATGGGCTTTTTTATTAGATAGCTCTTTTACTCTGCTTCAAATCTTTATAGTTCAGGAGCCTACAATGAAATTTCTGCAGAAATACAACAAATACCACTAAAGCAGCACTTGTTGTTTTTACATTTAACATATGGACAATATGTAAGAATGTCTTGGATCATCATCATCAAGTCGTTAAACTCAAGTCATAAACTTTCCCAATCATAAAACATGTGTTATAATGAAAACGTTTCTCATTTGAAATTTGTGAATGTTTAACTCCAAAGAGATTTTTAGTCATGGTTTATGTACTGTACATGTATGTGCCTCCGTCTGTAATGAAACACAAGGGATGGAAGGATAAGACATGGACAGATGGTTGGTGTGGGAAGGTGTGTGTGTGTGTGTGCGAAGATAGTGTGATAGTATGGTCAAATATGAATACTTTGAGAGATGCAAAAGAGCTTGTTCACTTGGATTCTATTTGCGCTTTGTGCTCCATATACTGCAAGCGTTGGTAATTTTTGACTAGTGGTTTGTTGGTTGTTACCAGAGCATGTTCATGAAGT
Organism: Betta splendens; assembly: GCF_900634795.4. Lineage (NCBI taxonomy): Eukaryota > Metazoa > Chordata > Actinopteri > Anabantiformes > Osphronemidae > Betta > Betta splendens. Next base: position 4,251,956 of record NC_040884.2, read on the forward strand.
TGTTTTTCTAGTCACCAGAGAACATGAAAAGAACTGATTGTTTAATATTTTTAGACAAATGTTAAAAAAATAATAATAATTTTGCCCAAGAAAACAATATTTTCCTAAAGGTCTTGAAAAGTTGACTCTAGAATGATGAAGGTTTTGGCAGGGCTTGAGTGATTTGGCAGCGGTTCCATTTCTCAAGCTCCTATTTTCACATAAAGATTGGATATCATCTAAATTCATCGCCTTTAAGAAATTTCACCTGGCTATTTCCCAGCCCATCTCATTTGGCATCACCATCAAATGTAACGGACAGAGATGGAGCGAAGGATGAGGAAGATGAAGTAATTTGTGCTTCTCTATCTAGATTTAGGTGGGCCGGAGGAAGAAAGAATGCAATCATGATGGCAAAGATAACCTTTAGACTGCGGCTGGTGGCGCCCACAGTTAATTGTTTCTTGAAAACTTGTTTCTCTGCACTTGTTTTCTCCCCGTTAGGATTTGTGGAATGCTAATTTATCAGATTCATCTTTCTGGTCCAGTCGCAGTCCTTCTATCCGTCTGTTCTCACTGATTCGCCTCGATTTTTTTTTTCTTCTCTCCTCAACATTCTCACTTTCTCTGTCTCACACTCTCACACATTTCTTGTGTCTGCTGTTGGCATAATTGGGGAATTTTACAGCATTTTGGAACCTGCAATGACTGCATATATCATCTCATATTTCCCTTTTTCTGCATCTTATTAGATGTTTTTAAAATAAATCTCTGTCACTTTTAAAATATGATTCTGAAATTTAATGTATCTGTAAACATCAAGAGACACAAAATGTAGAATTCCCCTCGACAAACAGTTGGGACGGGAAACAACATACAGAAAACCTCTCTACAGTGGAGTGTCGCTGCAGTTAGTCACACCTCTTGACTTTCTTTCATTTAAGTATGAGGTGCTTTTACTGTTTTACAGCTTTGTTTAGTTGTCAACATCATTGAAAGACACCACAGTTAGTCATTAAACCGTGTGTTGCAATATGAAGCAAGTGTGTCTGAAGCAGCTGTAAAACGGTAAATATTTAAATAATTAGTCCAATTCAAAATCCAATTGAACATTTCCAGTTTAGATCATTTAGAAAACATGCTCATTTAAAACGCTTGTAAAAGTTACACAGCTCATATCCATGCTTTGTCCAAAGTCACAGATTCATAATTGCTTCTTGACTTATTTCGCTTTATCATCACAACTCTAACAGCATCCACCACAGGACAGATCAGATAGTGAGGCTAAAAATAAATAAAAACAGACTGAATTCAATGTGACATTATTAAGCTGCTCTTGTGCGGCTGATGTTTCGGTGGTGTAGCAGTAGGATTGGGGCTGGATGTCTGGATCGGTGCCCGGGCTCAGAGCTAAATCCCATCGTTCATCCCGATCTGTATGGAAGAGCTGAGCCAGTTTACCCCCCTTCCAAAAATGTACTACCCCCAGTTTAAATGCACAAATTAAGAATGTGTTAGCATCCATGCTGTGGGGTGAATTTAAGCACCAGCTTGATCTGTGACTTTGGTCCACACTTCACAATTTCCCTTTTCCCAGCGGCCCAGGGGTGAGGCTTAGTGAGTGGCCATGGAGCCAAGCCCCAAGATGGTGCTCAGGCTCTGAGCAGAGGACTCAGGCCATGGATAGCTGTCTGTCACTCTGCCTTTTTCTCTCTTTGCCCTCACCTCTGCTCATCTGTGTCTCATTAGCAGATGTGCTGCGGTTTCCCATGGCAACTTTATGCCATCCTGTGACCGTGTATATCTCAACGCACAGCCAGCTTTCAGGTACCAGCATAAAGACCCAGGGCTTTTTACTGCCCATAACACTCTCCCTTTGTTCTCAGTCCGTTTCTTGTGCCTTCAGTCGATGTTTCTGCCCTCCTTCCTCTTGTTTTCCATCGTGGGTGATTTAGTTCCAATTTGATAAACTCCTCCAATGTCAGACCCTACAACCTACATTATGAACCTACCCCATATTTGCGTAGAACATTCAGCCCTTGGAGTAAATAGATTTTATTTTCCCCCAACAGGTTAAAAGAAAAAAAAACACCAAGGCAAATTATGCAGTAATATGGAGCTCAAGCTACAGTATATCTGGGCCATAAATCAGCTTTGCTTGGCTCAGTTCAAGCATGTTGAGGCCAAAGCAAAGTGTGACAGAGACAGATTAAATGCTGCTTTATCATTCACGTGGAGCAGAGGATTGTGAAAATCCAATGGAATTATTTTCACCTGATATTTATCTTTGTGAGGTCTCATTACAAATTGCAGATATTGTAGAAATTACGTCTTAAGATAATATAATATATATTCAGGTTGTTTACTACTTCCCATTCTTCCACACGTTAACACTACTTTTTCTTCTCAAACACTACTTTTTCTTCTTACTGAACCAGGTTACTGTACCAGCCCGTGTGTCTTGTCTGTTTCTCTGTGTGCAGCCAACATGCACACGTACAGCCGTAGTACAGTAGGAGTAATGTTTGAACCAGTGGAAACATTGCCCCACTTCAGTCATCTGCATCATGCTCAGGAGAGATACACATACAGACACATGTGGCATCTGTGCAGCAGACCAGGAGTAAGATTTTAACATGATGCTGCTATTTATAGTTCCTTTCAGTACCAGGTCTTCAGATGGGATAATCCTGCCACCGTTAGACAGTAGCAAACCCTCTTCACAGAGTATATCTGTTTGAGCTCTAAAACAAAAAATATAAAATATTCAATTAAAAATTACACTTGAGAGATTATTTGAGAGGAAAGACTCAACATCAAAAGTTCTAAAAGCTGGAGCCAAGCTTTTGGAAATTAATTTGGATAACAGTGGCGTTTGCTGCCTTATTGATTCAAAATCTCAATTAGGGACAAAACAAGTTGACAAAAATGTTTTCAGGAATCTTTCTGCACCCGTTAAACTCTGTTTTTCCTTCTTTCACTCTTTCGCACACACAAACACACAAACACTGTCTATTTACTGGGGAGCTGCAAACTAAAGACAAAGCCTGTGTCAAGTGGGATTTAGCAGTGACATGGGAAGAGTTGGCTGAGACTGAGTGACATCATTTGGAAGCGGTGCCCACTCTGCATGAACAGGAGGGTTATAAAAGGAGCTGGAGGAGGACAGGGAGCACTGTGATGCGTTCGACGCTGTCAGTGTGTGTATGTATTACCGCGTTTGTGTGCGCTCATATGCCCTGCTGCGCATAATTCTTGTCTATCTGTCTTGTCTGACTTTCAACACGAGTTAAGCCTGATGGATGTGGTTACAGTTGTCTGGCAGGTTTGTAATCACAGTCATTACCGAGAGTGAGATATACAGACGGACAGAGGGGGAGATAGGAGGTGGAGACGCCGGCGCATGCCAGCACATTGAAGCCGAGCCACGTCTCCCCTCGTTCCGTAGCCCCATTACTGCGTATGCTCCCATCACACATTATGCATGCTGTGTTACTTAGCTGTTGTGCAGCGAGTGTCACGTGCAAATACAGTTCAATAAAACTGTCTAGTGGTAGTTATTAATTCCAGTATTACGTGATTTAAAAAAATATATTGTTATAATTGAAAAGTTTACGTATTCACGTCTAATATAGACACAATTCCAAGTAGTTCATCCTGTCTGAATTATGCAATAGCATACTTTTATTCGCAATGAATGGACTAAATGAATTCTGTGCATAAAGTATGAGCCTCGTGTAAAGAACAGACCAGCCTGTTCGTGCCAGCTGTGCAGCCTTGCTCTACTTCATCCATTCCTTTCTCTTGAAATTCTTACAGTCTTTCTATTAATCTCTAAACACTGCTTTGATGCTCTGTGATCTGTCCCTTGGTTGATTGAGCTGTCCCTCATATGAAAAAAATGGAACCTTAATAACACAACATGAACTTTCCTTGAATGGGTACGGTTCCTAAAGACGGTGACCTTCAGGGGCTCAGGTTGTGGGTCGCTGTCCTGCTGCAATCTGGCCGATGCTGAAATGATAATGGGGGTGAGGAGGGCGAAGGAGCAATTTTAACGGTGTCAACATCCTGAGATAACCTGGCTAAACATCGCCACCAGGCCTTAGTTCAGGATCACAGGGTTCAGCTGGAGCTCTGTTCATCTTTACACCCTTTAACAGGTCTGAGACCAGAGTAGTCTTTGGATTCTTTCTGTTTTTCAACGCAGCATTTCAAGTCTATTAATTCATAGGCTAAAGTATTTATTAGTCCCTCAGTTGTTCTGAACGATCTTGACAATGAAGTGATGTTGAAGGGAACAAGGCTCATACTGACTTTATGAATGCAATTAATATTACACGATTTGTTTATTATGGGATTTACAGGCAGGTACAGGAGCAGCTTTGCCTGGACCTGATGCACTCTGTGTGTTTGTGGCTTCTCTGCAGTGCAAACACCATATGGTGTGATTTCATTATTATTTCTTTCTAAAACAAGATAACTCGGTTATCTCCGTTACCCAGTCATCCTGGGAACCAATGTAATGAAACAAATGGTTCTGCTGTGATGGGGGTCGACCCAGGAGGAATCTGCCTCTGACCTATTTCCGGCTCCAGACCATTAGTTTAAGAAAGCAGGGCATATGGTGTTGGTTGTAAGTTGTGTTTGGAGTCGAACAGTTTTGTTTAGTGGCAGAAATGTGCCGTGTAGTTACCGTATGTACTGTAGCCTGGAGCTCTCAAAATGAGGCCAGATTATAGTTAATGCCCAGAGAAGCCAGTGTAATTGATACTGTTAGCGTCACAAAACATACACCTGTGTTACTAAAACAAAATGTGATGGAACACCTGTGGGTTAAGATGTGTAAGATTTATTATCTCTGTGGGTTTTGTATCCTGTGCACATCCAAGAACAACATAACAAAGAGAACTCTAGAGGCTGAAGGAAACAAGTGGATGTTTATCATGTTGCTTTCCCACCGTCTCATTTCTTTAAGGTATTCAGACCGGGTTTACGGGTTGACAAAAGCCATCTTGCCAAAGCCTCACTTGACCTATTTTAATCGCCTCTTGTTGGGCTTAGGGACCGTGGTGCCAGCACATGGTGGTCTAAGCTGACCCCTATCATAGAGCACAGGAGGGAATCGGCAGAAGAACAGACCAGGGCCTTATTCTAGCTGTCTAAGTCCTTGCGTTTAATCCCCCAGGGAGGTTGTTTGTGAGCGATATCGCTACAAGAGTGGAGCAGAACCCCCTGTGGAGAAAAGGGCTTCTTTGCTCTCTTGATTTTTCTCAGTTTCTATTTCTCCCACATGAACATGATGGCAGCGTAGTTTAATGTTCCCCTTTTCAAATACGAGCACTCATGTCTCACTTTCCATATGTTGAATGTATACAGGTCTGCACAGGTTCATAAATCTTCATCCATCTACAGCCATGTTGTTTGGCTCTTTGCTCACACACACATGAACCTGCTAAACTCTGATAAGCGACATCGCTCATTTTTCTATGGACAGCTGAGTCAGCAGCCGTGGCATGTGTGGGACCGTCTGTGATTTGGTTTCTGCATCCAGATCTACATTAATCATCCTTTTCTCTTCACTCACTGCTTGCGGTGTAGAACTGATTCAGATCACTCTCTTAACATTCAGCCCAAACACTAAGGGCAACGACCTCAGAACTGAAAATGGCAATTTTGCAAACGCATTCAGTTTCTAATGACACAAAATGATGACTTTAATGAAAATTACAAGTCTGTTTTTAAGTCAGAGTTTAGTCTGAGCTTTTCTGCACAGAGTGACAGTGTGAAAAATTGTGAATTTATCATGAAAATCAAACAGTTTGAAGAGTCTAGGACTCGTACTAAGAGAAAAGTAAGAGTACAATGACATGATATCAAAAGTAAGCCAGGGTTTGTTTCTACCCCCACTGTTACTTTGATTATTGTGCTGTAAAGAAAATAAACAACTCCTTCCTTTCTACTTTGTCCTACTGGTGCTGTTTACTACTTAGACAGAAGGATTAGGCCTCATCTCAATTCTCTGTCTTCATCCCCTTGTCCTTAATTCCATTTAAATGCTTGTCTGATCACAAGCCAGGTTGGCCTTAAAGCCTACTTTCCATCACACTTCATTAACATTGTAGCCGCACTTCAGTTAAATCCCTAGTGAAAAGCAAATAATTGGAGGTTCTTGGTCCAGAAAACATTGTTCCCACATGGTGTCATGACTTCTGACCTCCACTACATGTTCACCTCCGCCGCCTTGTTGTTCTTAAAAAAAGAGGCGGCCTCATGGGACTCAGCATGGGAGGGAAAGTGTTTGTGATATGGACACATCAGTTTCTGCTCGTATGATTTTGTGTTGCTCAGAGGGAGATGTTGGTCGCCAAATGCTAAACATGATTATTAGAGCAGCCAGAATATTAGTAAAGCTCCTTTCATCAAAACCTGCAGTAGGAAAGGTACATGCTGAGGAAATTACACATAAATAGATCTATTTGGAGGAAAAGCAGCAAAGTGTAATGTGAAAATAATTGGAAGTACTCTAAATGTTTTGCATTTAGATGGACAGATTTTCATTTTGTGCTAATTTGTATTATGATCAGCCCCAAGAGAAATAATAGCCGAGGTGAGAGTGAGTCAGCAAGCTGACTGAGCAAGGTTCAGTACGGAGGAAACCGTGGGGATTTGATATGAATGAATTAACGGCTTGTAGTTTAGTGAACTCTTTTGATGGTTGGTACAGATGTATTTGAATTGAAGGAGATCTATAGTGTTTACTTTCAGCATACTGCACCTTTGATTATTGATGACTACATCAGTCACAGAAAGGGTTAATCAGCTTTGTGAATTTGCTCACAGGCCAAACGTGGGTGGTGTGGATTGTATTATTTACTTATTTTGGTCAAACGTGACTCCACCAGCTGATTGCTTTCATCTGAACGGGGCTCCTAATCAAGATTACTCTCCTAAAGTCCTGTCAGACATGACGCAGGGATGCGCGAATCAATATTTGGTAAACCTGAGAGCCTGGTAAGATGCGGGGACTTTTGACTTGCCTGCTCTCCTCCTGTCTCTGGTTCACTGCTTCCAGGAGACCTCCTGCTGTGACCCTTCACTTGCCCGTCTGCCTAATGATCTGACCTATCCTTTTGCCTCCCTTTGCTCAAACTCTCCATCCACATCTCTCATCTCCCAGGGGATCGTGGGACCTGCCCCTTCTGACTGCTTTGTCTTCTGTCACCTTCACCTCCGTCTACTGTCTCCCTGTTCTGTGACGTTTCCTTTTTCTTCTATCCTTCGCCCCTTGGTTGATTGGTTCTCCTCCCTCTATCTTCCCCCACCAGAGAGTGGAATCTGAATAAGCGATGCTGGTCACTCCCTTGCTCTCATGTGTAGGTTGGGACCTGAAGCAGCAGGTTATGTTGGCGGAATACTGATGGCAGCCGAGGAAAAGGACTAAACCCGGCACACGGAGGCATCTGGCAGATGGACAATGGGGAAAAGGGACGCGGCCCATATTTAATTCCACCAGCCAAGAGTCTGAGAGTGAGATTGGCCAAGATGCTTCAACCGGGAAGAGTAGGGTCTATTCTCTCTCTCTCTCTCTCTCTCTCTCTCTCTCTCTCTCTCTCTCTCTCTCTATCAGTCATTTTTATATTGATGATGCACCTCATAAATGAGCTTCATAAATGTAAAATTATAGTTTTTTCTTTGGTTCCACAGATTTACTGCCAACCTGTACGTTTGCATCGCAGCGTGATTACCTCTGATTAAATTGTCTAAGTCAAAGTTACAGCTCAGCCTCGGGGTTGGGGAAAACAGCCCTATTAACTGTTAACAAAGCCTCCCAGATAGGAAACCAAGCCTGTGTTTGATGCTAAAGCCAGCGCGAGATTATCCAGACTCCACATGCACGGGCAACTGAGATGCCCTTTGTACCGCACAACAGAGGGCATTTCATGGGCAGAGCGCTGATCCCCTTACTGGTGTGCAGCTGAGGCAATGTAATCCCAAATTATTTAACCAGATTACTAGAGCATGAGAGAAATGTCTGCCTTTGAATTATGTATGGGGGTTTATGCAGTAAGATATGAGATGCAGTGTCACTGTGATAATACCCCTCTAAAGCTAGAGCACATTTTGATGTAGGAGATGGTCTGTCAGGCAGACAGGTGAAGGACAGAGAAACAGACACAGACTACATGTAGTCTTTCAAACAGCAACATAATGGGGGGTTAGCAAATATCTTTGCTATTTACTTGGAAAACAAAGAAGCAAAAAGATATTGTGGCATTTTTATTAAAAGACTTCACACTGCCAGAAAAATAAATGCTTTTGATGGCAGCACTTCTTCAAGTCTGCTCATGTATGAACCATTAGGCTCTTTGGCAAGAAACGGAACCTTTGGGTAGGACCCAAACGTGGCACGGATCTTTCCAGAGATTCTGTTCTTAGCGCAGCGTCTAATTTTCCTCCTCGCTCACTCAGCGCAGCCGCTGAGCTCGTCGGGTTTGATTGAAACACTGGTTTTGACAGCTCCGGCTCTGTGGTCCGACTGCTGGCGGTGTGTGAAAATACTCGTCCTGGCAGCCGGACCCACACTTTTCACCGCCCGGGCATACAGTTTAGTGTGAACAAGAATTAAACCACGCGTTAGGAGATGGCTGTGATCGGATTCAAAACAACTGGCGTGAACCGTCGCGGAACCTTGTGACATTTTCATATGGGATGATGAGACAACGGAGCATAAACGTGGGATGAAACATAATGCAGAATTGTAGCATCTGTTCTCAAGGTCAAGAAACACTTATAGACTTATAACATTAAAAGACAGTTTTGGGTGCATTAACTAATAGGTGCATATTCCTAAGTATATACACACATGAGCTTGAGTTTGTTTTGGTTCTCAGCGAAAATGACATAAACCCGCTTCCGAAATGACTCGTCTCACGTTTATGTCAAAGGATTTGCATTGAAATCAAATAGTTGAGTGATCATCAGTGAATTATCGGTAATGGGCGACATCTGACAGTAAGCTTCTGAACCCTGCCCTTTCTCCGCTGCTTTAGTGCCTGACGAGGCAGCGATGTCCATATCTCATCCATGGCATGTCTCCCTGCAGCCGGCGCCCCGCCAGCTATCGACCGGACCTCACTCCTGCTTTTTGGGTCACAAGCTGTGACAGGAAAGCGGATCATGCCCTGAATCCAGCAGCGCACGCATCCATACAGGGGTTCCAGAAGGCAGAGGTCTCGCTGACCACCGGCTCTGCTGCTTTCTTCTCACAGCACTATCTGTCCCCGGCCGGAGAGCGAGAGCCACAGACAGGATGAAAGCGGAGAAAAGAGACGTATAGATTAAAAGGAGGGAGATTAAAAAACAGAGGGCACATGGAGAGAGAGAGAGAGGAAGAAGAGGTAGGTAATCAACTTAAAGGTCTGAAGGTCTCAGCCGGACTCCCTCACTGGCCCGCAGCATAGATGAATGCGAGGGTTCGGTCCAGCTGTGAGTGCAGGGATGAAGGATGAACACAATTTCAGCACTAACCTCAAGGGGTAAAAATCAGAAACGGCTGAATGTGAGTGCAGGGACGCGACGACCGTATGGAAGTACAGCGTTACTCCCTGCTCCTCGGCCCCACGACAGGGCTGCGTTGTGTGGAAGTACTGGGCTTGTTTCACGACCGACTAAACATGGTTTACTACAAATTCAGTTTGATTACAGTCTCCCTAGCAGACTTTACCCAAATCCAGTTTTCACAACAAGTGTCTGCTCGAAGACAAGGAGCTGCAATTTACATTTGCTTTGTCTGTCTTTTATTGCAGACGATAATACCAGTACTATAATAATACCAGATACCAATACTTTATTATGAAGGTTTATCAACAAGAAGGGAACTCCAGCTGCTACTTTCATGCAGTTATTAAAAGACATGGAAATGTATACAACTGTACATCTCTATTTTACTACTTACAGTATCCCAACTCCTCCTCCGTAGTTTTTTAACACAAGTAAATAAAATAAAGGTGATTGCTTCCTGTTCTAAGTGTATTTTCCTTCCAACTGCGTATAAACACAGGTGACCTGAACTGTAAACCTATAGCAAAATGCTACTGCACCTGTGCGATCCCTGCTGATGTGTCATTCACACGCCTTTTACTAAATAATGTATAAGGAAAGAAGACACGTCCATTTGTTCAGTGATTTATTCATTATGCATGTGTCCATTCATATGTTAAAATCATTTCACACACAGGAGCACTGCTACAGTGCAGCAAATGGAAAATAAACTGGGGGACTTGGGAACGGCCTCCGCTCTGTTCTTTGTGGTGCATAAACTGCTGCATATGTTTATTAAAATGATAGTTATTGGCATCCTTTAAGATTATCATCAGCCCCGTCTCCCTAGGAACACATCGTGCATACTTTCTTTTAATCACAAACTGAATTGTTTACTAACTCTTCATCTTTAGAATACATTAACTTTATTAAAAACCTAAGTGTTTCCAATAGCAACAGAGCGAAATGATGCGGGCTCCTCACAGCAGCGGTGCCATTGTTTACCGCGATGATTGGATTAAGCGTGACATTCTCTAAATGCTGCTGACCTTAAAATAAAACGTATGTAACTTAATATAAGTCGGGTCTGAGAGAAGACTTGCACAAAAGGAGAGAGCGCAGGTGGAGCAGGGAGACAGCAAATGAAAAATGAAACTGAAACTTAACGGTACGTCAACACGGAAGATGAAGTATTTGCATGCATGGCCAGGCCACGACCATTGTTCCTTTGACCCTGTATTTAATACCTGGCGCTCGTCCCAGTTCACTGCACTCCAGTATTAAACCGATACATAAAACACATTTATCCTTAACCTGCAAACATACAGTAGTAAGTTGCTTTTTAAGGCTTCAGTAAATATTACGTGACCTGTTCAGCCGCGTGTCAATATCACGCAGTTGCCCACTCTGCCCATTCATAGTAGCATGACTCAGCAATTTCTGAGGACGCGACTTCCGCAGGTCCCGTCGGCGTCGGTGTAGTTGCTCTACCTACTACTGGGAGTGCGGGCAGCGCCAGCCTCCCGTCGTAACCCGCCCCTCCGCGTCACGGGCGACGCGCAGGCAGAGAAAGCGGCGAGCCGGGCTGCTCGCGCACTCATTCAGCGAGCAGCGGAGGCGGAGTGAGGAGCGCAGAGCCAGAGTGCGCGGCCGGGATCCTTTCTGTGGGCTTTCACTGCACGATCACAGCCGCTTCCCGCGGAGCTCCCGGGATATAAACATGTGGGCGCGAGTCGGAACGCTCGTGCTGCTCAATGTGCTGCTCGTGGACATCGGTCGCGCCGGAGGTAAGACACTTGTCCGCGAGGAGACGCGTTCGCGTGTCACTGCGGACGGCGCCGCTCCGGGGGAGCGGAGCCCGCGGAGGAGCGGCCGCCCGGAGCTCCGGTTCCCCGCGAGCGCGTCCGCCCCGCCGCCGCCGCCCGCTCCACCACTTCGGCCCGCGCTTTGAGCGAGGTCGCCGGTTACAGGAGGTGGCAGCATGCGGAAGACAGCGCTCGCGCAGCCGAACACGTGTCCAAACGCGGTACGCTGGTGTTGTGGCCGGCGCGGCCGCTCGTGATGCTTCGGGCGCAGCGTTTAACCGTCTGGCGCTGGACCAGGAAACAGTGCGGATCCGGAGGCTCAGCGCTGGTGGCGGACGGGCAGAACCAGCACAAAAGCAGCCTGTCGGCGTCACTAACGCGTTAAAAGCGCCATGCAAAAGTAGTGCTCCCTAAATGGGGTTTATAGAAACGTGCATTAGGAGGCAGCAGTGGCAGAAGAGTGATAGAATTAGATTGTGTAGAGCAACTTTATGTAACGAAGCTTTATATTATCACAGCAAAACAAACATTTCTAACTGAAACTAGACTTGAACGCTGAGCAGATGTGTCTTTAACCACATCTGGATGAGAGTAGCTCCAACGTGCACTGTTCTAACTCCAAACAGCAGTTTTAGTGACGTTCAGCTCCAGCTCCTCTTCGTCCTAGTCCTTCTGCTGCAGAGTCCACTGACCCGCATGTTGTTTGACCTCGCAGGAACTCACACGGCGTCCGAGTGCGAATCGGGGCAGTTTCAGTGCAGGAACGGACGGTGCATCCCGACCCTGTGGAGATGTGACGACGACGACGACTGCACGGACAGCAGCGACGAGGAGAACTGTCGTAAGTAGCCGAGGGGCCGATGCCCCGTCGCTGCGGCCCCCGTGGTGCATACGTTCTCTGACTCTGCACCTCGCTGTGTTTTAATGGCGCTGATGGTGGATTATGTCCATGCATTGACCGACCGGCTGATCCCGGATCACCGCGAGGTCACGCGGTCATGGGAATTTCTGAATGACTTCCCTGCGTGGGCCAGAAGTGGCACCCGGCCGGATCGGAGCAGGAGCTTGTGAAGCCTCTGTGACAGCGCAGAGATCGTGTCAGGGCTGTTGTGAGTCAGTGATTACATGTGGACTGCACGGCCTCGCTTTGTCCATGCTGCGGCACCGCGCGCCATCACGTCTCGCTTCTGACTAATGCGGCGTGATTTGTGGAATGAGCTTGTGCTTAAACTGCTTCAGACCCGTGCAGGGAATTTCATGGACAGTCAGCTGAGTAATTAGAGCTTATGAATTTGTCACAGCACTAATTGTTTGAATGGTCATATTACTCGCCCATTGATTGTCGCTTATCTCCGGGACCGGCGCGTCAAACCCGTGACTCTCCCCGTCGCCTCGTGCCACGCGGCGCCGGCGCCGCTGGACGTCTGGGAGCTCCAGGCGTGAATGCCGTGACATTTACTAGCGCGTCTCATTGACTGGAAGGACTGAGGGGATTATTGGACATTTACGGGGCAACGCTTGATGGAAGCACAATTAGATTTTAATGAGCTTTCCTTCAGGTCCAGTCAAACAGGTGCGGTTGACTTTATATGGTCACGCTGCGTGACGCGAGTGGGACGATGCTGAAACTCCAAGGTGACAGACTCTAGAGGAGCGTTTTCCGTAGCAGGTAGCTGCTTCGTCGTGTGCTACTGACCTGTTGCTTTGGCTTTCGCCTCCTGGGTCATTGTCTTAATCTCTTCCATCCATTTCTCTCTCAAAGCGAGGAGCTTCTCTCTAAAGGCTCACTCCCCCCAAATCATAGCCCCCACTAAGACCCCTTCCTCATCTGTGGACACCTTGGCAGTGTGAACGCCACACACACACACACACACACACACACACACACACACACACACACACACACACACACACAGTGTGACTGTGGTTACCCGAGTGATGCTCTGATGCTGGCGTCGTGCCAGCCCTTGGAACAGATGCCAGCGCTGCCACCGCGTTCCCTCCCTCCCCAAAACCCAACATCACCTGCAGGGAGGCGGAGGAGGAGAAAAGATGGGGCCGATTTGATTGAGGGAAGCGGGTGGTGTCGGGTGGAGATGATGAGGAAACATGGCAGCGCAGTAATTTTGTAGAGTGGGCAGATGGAAAGAGAGACGCTGCTGCATATTTGAGTGGAGATCTGGGATAAGGTTAATCTATAGAAAGTAACAGAAAGCTGCCATTTGTGGTCGTGTGTGTGTTCTCTGTACTGTAATTGTTTGTGGCGAACATGCGACTACGATTGAACTTGTGCCCGTGTCAGTCGGACCTCCACCGCCCGTGGTCCTGTCAGTCGGCAGGTGTCTCAGCAGGGGTTCCCTCCTCCCAGCAGCCGTATCGGAGCAGGTCCTGGTGGATCGGGTCGGCGTCTGTGCCTCGTCGCTCCCTCCTTTCATTCTCTCCTCCCCTCCTCTCTCCTCTCCTCTCCTCCTTTAATTCTCATCATGCTTCTTGCTAGATTCCGCTCTTGTTGCCCTGGGAGACGGTAAAGTGGTGGTGCTAGTTTTTTTTTTTTTTTTTCTGCGTGTGTGCCGTCTTTGTAGTGAACACAACGCTCCCGTACACAACTCTCCACCTCTGCGCTATGACCTATATTTCTAATATACAAGAGAGAAAAAAGCCTTATCATTTTACCAGAGGATTTAGGTGGATCTCGACATGCCTAATCCAGATTGCCTGTGGAAACTCAGCTCTCATCTGAACGTCAGCGTTTCAGTTGTTCCGTCTGGAGCACGTCTTCTCCTACGAGGACTCGGTCCCACTGTGCAGCCAAAACACAGCCGTGTGTTGAAACCAAACAAATGTGCTGATTGGCTGCTTTTCTTTGTTTCACCCAACTATTGGTGGCCAGAAAAAATAACACCCATCAGTTTTTAAACTGCATAGATGTAGGAGTGTAAATGCACACGGGTCATAGGTTGAAGCAAATGGCCTCAAAGGAACCCTGAGAAGCCAGTGTGTCATTACAAACAGGAGGCAGCAGAAAACATACGGGTGGGAAGAAGAAAAAGAAGAAGGTTGTGTGTGTGTGTGTGTGTGTGTGTGTGTGTGTGTGTGTGTGTGGACAATGAACACTAGCAGGTCTGGGAAGGGGAGCGTCTCCTCTGCACTGAGACCAGCTTCCCATAGAGGAGACATCACAACACATTTCACGCCACGGTGCTGTGTGCGTACATGGAGGAGAGGGAGCCCGCTCTCACTCACTCACACACACACACACACACACACACACACACACACACACACACACTGCAATAAGAGGCTGCAGAAAAGCGCTTCAGGCTTAAGCTATTGTTACTCAACCAAAACACATGGTGGTCACCTGCTGATACAAACGCATATCCCGGTCTTTCAGTAATTGTGAGGACCGAGTGATGCTGAACCTTAAAACCACGTCTCAAACTGCCCTTTTACATTTGTCGCCTGCTCAAACATTCATAGACACCAGCACACAGACACCTATACAGACATGCACTTTGCCCCTGCAGCACAGCTGGGGCCGGACTGTAATAGGAGCATGAGGTCAAGGTTACAGCAGCGTAATCAATTACAGATGGACACAGTCATACAGGTCTGGCACAAATAAAATGAAAGGCACGCAGTAGTAGTGAGCAGGCCTAGTGGTCCAGGCCTTGCTGATGGTTAGTACCTTCACTCACCGATGCACTCTGGTACACCTTTGTTCAAACAACCCCCACTCCGTCCTTCTCTGTATTGGACGGGGCAGGATGTGTGAGGCGCATACGCAGCTGCTGTGCTGTAGTCCCTAGAGAAAGAGGAGCTCTCCCCTGTGACCGTGTGTGTGCGTTGTGTGTGTTTGTGTGTGTGGACACAACGCACACACCAAGCCCAAGTTTCTTCCTGCAGATTTAAGGAAACCTTTAATCGTGGCTCAAACTTCACAACTTGGGCCCAACTCAGGTCCTTGGCTCCATAAAAGTGACTGGAGTGTATTGGCTGTACTAAGGCCACATCCATTATTCATGCCAGTACAAACAAACATCTCATTAGTTATTAATGAAACATCTTCCTCCTTATTTCAGACCCCATGCACTCGCATCTGCCCCAAAACATGGTGTTTTCCTTGACGTCTGTCTATCAAACGAATGACTTGCATAAGGAGACAAGTTGTCGCATCCGGCGCGGCCCCTCTGACGGATGACGAGGCCACAGTGTGCCGGGTCACCACCTTTTATCGGGCCGCGCGGGCTAACGACGCCTGGTGTGCTGAATAGGTGCTGGTGCAGCGGAGTGAGGCGGCAGCGGGGTAATTTTAGCTGAGGTCAGTGCTGGCCCGAGGCTTCTGCTCCCGTTCTCTCCATTCTCCTCCAGCTCTCTGCCGCGTCTGTGCGTCGCTCTTCATCCTTTTAGCCCTCCTCTTCCTCTCCGTTTTGAAGGAATGGCTTTGTATTGACGCGAAGGACGTGGTTCCAGCGAGAAGCGCAGCTCCGAAGAGGGAGCAGAGAGAGAGAGAGAGAGGCTTTACTGCTCACATACGTACTTTTAATCCAATTAGTGAGTGCGCCAGCGGGTGAGAATCTGCATTGTGGGGCAGAGTCTGCACAGCGTGGATGTTTCAGGACAAAGCACAGATACAGAGGATTACTCTGGTTTTGCCTGATGCACAGAGATGCACAAATACCAAAAACATGCATGGGGCCCTCGTTATCTTTGTTCGTCTCCTCTCATTGCCTGTTTCTGCGTGAGGTAAAAGGTCAGACGGCGGCTCATTCGCTGGTCCTCTTCTGCTCGTCTCCCCCTCTGTTTGCACCGTCCCGCTCACTTGCGTCCGTCTCTTCTGTCAGATCAGCCTCGCGTACCTGCAGCTGCTGCTGCCGTTTGCCTGCAATGCCGCAAAGTCACTTATTGTTCAAAGTCAAACAGCGATGCCACTGAAGTCCTGTTTCTCCAGCAGGTGCATGTGTTTAGGCAGGTTTCGGTTTGTTTGTGCGCCCCCCTCACACACACACACACACACACACACACACACACACACACACACACCAGCCGTGTCTGACAGGGTATCATGGCATTAATCCCTGCCTCAGATTAACTGAATATCTTCATGTGCCTCTGCTTTATTATTTACATTTGCTGTAATCCTGTTTTTCACCGTGCGCTCCGTCGCCTGGCGAACGCAGGCAGCGGGCGGCGTATGAAACGACGACTAGGAACGCTGATGAATAAAACATGCATGCTAATGCCAGTCTGCCGGGCTGACACCGAGATAGGGCCCTTGAGTGCCGCGTGTCGGAAGTTTGCATGAAGTTTGACGTGGAAGTTGGTCACAAATTGGAGAGAGAGTTCGCTTCGACTTTCCTTTGATGACATCATGTATTATAATACTCTGCCATCTTTCTCTGTTCTGGTTCCTTTTTATTTCTTTTTGTCTTTATTCATCTTTACTTTAAGTTCTTTGTTCCGGGCAATTTTTCCTTGCTCTCTCATCAGTCATCACCCTTTTTGCTAAGTTTCAGGTCTTGATCCTTTATCTCTTGTCAAATGAAACAGGACATTTCTTTGTTTGTAGCCGTTTGATAACAATAGGCTGGTTTGGTTTGTTGTGAACACGTAGCATCTAGTTAATGTGTTTGTATACTAGTTTTTCCCACCCGTTGACAATTGAAGGGAAAAGGGCTTCTCTTCACGTTAACAGACTGTGTGGATCATTAACCGGTACAGAAACATGCGTCCTGCGTCGATCTGAGGCCACGGGTTTGTTTCCAGTGCTAAAAATCTCTTTTGTTCACGTTAAAACAACAATTACAGAGTTAGACAGTGAATCAAAGCCATCGTAGTAATAATGGAGCAGCTGTTCCCCGTCATGTTGTTTGAATCTCCAAAATGTCAGAACAAGTATTTATCAAAGTGAGAGGACGGCGCTTTCCTCTGCAAAGTGTGGGTTGAGCTGTTGCTCACGTAACGAGCTGCGATAGTGAGACGGTGCGTTGTTAAGTGAACGACTTCAAAGGTGAGGAAGCAGATGTGCAGGTAGCGTTGGTCAGACCTCCTGCAGGTCAGTTCAGCTGCTTGGGACGCTGAAAATGCATCCGCTCTGCTTGTGTAGAAATGTCAAATTCATGGGTTTATTGCTACGGCAACAATTAGTCGATGAATTGATTAAAAACATCTTTAAATATCAAACAGCTGCCGTTTGTGTTTTTTTCTGAAATGTGAGTATTTGCTTGTTTCCCCTGTTGCTCGCTGCAAAGCGAGCTGGCATTTAGACTGTTGGTTCAACAAACTAACCTACTAGAAGACACACCTTTGACGCTGGAGACCATAAGAGGGCGTTTGATGGACCGAGCAGCTGGGTAATCCATAAAATGATCAAACAGCGCTGCTACTCGCACGCTTTGTGCTGCTTCTGCTCTTGTCCATGTTGAATGAAGCTGTTTTCATAGATTACACACACACACACACACACACACACGCACACACACACGCGCCTCACCAGCTTCTAAGCCTGGTAAAGGGTCTTTTGCCTGAGGGGATTTGGTTTGTCATCCGTTGCACTGCGTTGGGGCGAAGGGGGCGGTGGGTGAGTCTTTGATGATATAGTAGTGCTCAGTAATACTCGTTATCAGCAAGAAGAATGTTGCACAAACAAACACAGGGCCTGTGTTTGTGGCATACACACGCTGCTAATGTAACGTTTTACCTGCAGCATGTGTCATTATCGCGACGAGCTGACAGTGTCAGCTTGTGTGTGTGTGTGTGTGTGTGTGTGTGTGTGTGTGTGTGTGTGTGTGTGTGTGTGTGTGTGTGTGTGTGTGTGTGTGTGTGTGTGTGTGTGTGTGTGTGTGTGTGTGTGTGTGTGTGTGTGTGTGTGTGGATTACAGGGGAAGGCTGTGAGGTTACAGTAGTGAGACGGACATTTTCCACGGCTGTGAAAATACGACGCCTCCGCTGATGTGGGGAGGACTGTACATGTGTTTGAAGCAGAGCAGAACCAGCTGACGTGCGTAGCTTCAGCTTCAGCAGGAGTCTCGCAGGACGGATTGACGTGCGAGCGGCACTTCGGCCGTTTAGTTGCTTTGCGGAGCTTTAAATAACGTTTGAAGGTTCTAAAGATCTGCAGCCAGAACAAGAAGCGATGATTAAATGTGCGTGGAGCGGCCTCCTCCAGCGTCGTCTGTTCTTCTGTCCTGGCTCCTCTCTGGCATGCGACGACTCCCTCTCTGCCCCCCACTCTATTATGTCACTGGGAAGCAGTGTTTCAGTGTTTGGAAGCAGGTTGACACCTTCTCAATGGGGCCTGGAGAGCCTCCTCTCTCTCCCTCACGCTCCCTCTTCCTCGTCTTCACACACAAACACACACACAATCACAGCCTTAAAAATGCCTTGACACTTGGTTTTGTGTGCGCGCCTATTGAATGGTGCTGTGACCTCGCATGAGAGATCTGCATTATGCTGTTGGGTTCTTCTTCAGTTCTCCCCCTCATGTTTTCATCCAGCTTAAAATTGCATCTGCATTTCGATAAACATGTTTACATACAGTTTGGTTATTTTCAGGCGAACCGTGTCCTGAAGCCTTTTAGTCTGCTCTCATGCTGCCTACAGAGGTTCACTGTGATTGAATGAAGCAGCGGAGAAAAAGAGGCTAACATGCAAATATTCATTCACATTGGCTGAACAGGCCTCTCTCTCCCCCTCTCTCTCCCTCTCTCTCATGCACCTTAGCATCAGCGTCTTGTCTGGAGCAGGATGAAGAATAAATAATGTGACCTTTTCTGCCTATAACACAGTAGGTTTCCGTGTATTTGGCTTCAAATTGTCCATATTTTATAGCGCATTCTTGCTATTGAACACACGTGACCTGTGTTGTCTTACTTTTCTTAGTAGAAGATTGGAGAAAATTACAAAGTTTATTAACGGTCACCAAAGTTCTGTAATTTCCTCTTCCGCTGTGCAGTTTCACACCACAAACCACTTTTTTCCTCCTGGCAGAACGCGTATGTGTAATCGCTCTTGTAGTCAGGAGCTTTATTATTTTAACATGTACGTTTGATGCAGCAGTTGGACTGGCTCAGGTCGGTTGGTAGTAATGGGGTGACTGTTTTACCATAAAAGCAACCAGAGTAGTGCACAGCGCCTGTTGAGCCAGAAAGGCCAGCGAAGGGATGCGTCCCTGGCTGCCACGGCCCATCTGCAACTTTTCATGCCTTGTTACTCATGAATTTCCACTTTGCAACGCCTGCTGTGCTCAGGTGCAACTGCCACTAAATCCCACAACAGTGTTTAAAAAAAAAAAATGAAGCCAGCTTTTAATCCCCACAAGTAAACTAGATTTTAAGCACCTTCCAGCTTCACAAACCAGGGAAACAAGCGCCTGTGGTGTGTGTTGATATTGCTTTCAAGCTGATTTCCAGCTGTTTGTACAGAATTCAGATACTAACATTTTTAACTCATGGCTTTAGTTTAAAACCAAATCTACAGATTTGTGTAGATAAAAGTACAAAAACATCAGAGCTGTTTTGAGTCCTGCTGTTTTCACCAGTAAATATTAGCCTGACCGGTTTGTACAGTAAGTTAAAGGGTTAACAGCTGCAAGTCTCTCAGCAAATGAAAAGTTACTGTAATACGAGCACAACAACAACTTAATGTAGGTTTAAGCAGTAATACACTTATTCCAGTCCTCAAATATGTGCCGAACTGAAAGCAGCTCTTGGCAGTTATTTAAACGATTACACGTGCGAACTCCTCCCACTATAAGTTGCATCAAACCCGGTGACCCAGTTGTGGCAGAAGGCAGCGTTTGTGGGTAATTGGCCAGTGGTGTTACTGTGATGTTCTGTTTCTGTGGTTATTGGCTTTATTCCACCTCTTTTAGCAAAGACAGAGCCTCTTTAGGCCAGTTATTGCTGTGTAACAGTGCTTTCATAAATGATCTGACGGCTTAATTAAATCCTGACTTGAAGTTCCCTTTGATTTTTACCTTTCAGTACAATGAGAAGTGATTTGAAAGGGAACCTTGGTCGGTTAAGTGCACAGTTTGTGAGGCTCTTTTTTTTTTTTTTTTGTTTGAGTAGACTGCAACAAGCACCAAAAAGCAGATGTCGAAGATCGTTTATGGGCAAAGACAATTTCCTTTTTCTTTGAGTCAAGCTATTGATCTCTGTGACTCAGACAGACAGAGGTGAGTAAAGGTGAGCCAGTCCAAGCACCCAGTGAGCTGTTTTTCAAATGTTTGGACAGTGTATTTTTCACACACATGTATTGAGCTCCAAGGCGTTTTCATTTGAAAGTAGTTCTGTAATTATTGGACAGGTTGTGTGTATCTGTGCTATGAAAGATTGAAGTGTTACACACATTGGCACTATTCATCTAATTTAAAGCACCCAGTTCCAAACTTGCACTGTTGGTTTGGGTCAAAATAAAGTAAAATGTGTTTGACACAGTATAATAGCAGGCGTTTTGTAGGTGCTGACAAGATTTAATAGATTTAGTCTCCCGCACGCTCTCGAGCACATACAATATGTAGGGAGGGATGAAATATTAATGTGGCGGCTGGGCAGTGGATTTAGCTATAGGATAAAAAAGATGACTTGTCCATCGAACTGCATGTGTTCAATAGTTTATTATAATGTGTGTTTAAAAAGGTTGAGTTAAAGTAGAATTGGCTGACACATTTCCAGATGATTTCACCTCCAGATTTGTGATTTTTATTAAATGCATCATAGATTGAAGATTCTCAAAAGGTGAAAAATGCAGCAGCAGTCGTACATAAAGGCTTAAATCAGGTCACTTGCCTCAACCTTATAAATGTTGCTGTTCGTAAAGCGGCTTTAATTGATCCCGTTTTTGTAGGTTTGATTCTTCTAGAAATAAATAATGCAAAAAAAGTGATCTATTATAGAGAAGTTGCAAATGCAGAAAACAATAGCGCCGGAGTGTTATTCATCACATTAGCACCAGGTCTCCTGAGGGTTTATGGAGATTTGTTCAAAGTTAGCAACCCCCGGCTAATTGATTTCAGTGAATGGCACGTTTATACTCAGCTTAGTAAATTACACCAAAATGGGGACGGGGGGGTTTGCTGAAATCTGCTTTTTTTTTTTTTCTCTCTTTTTTTAATGAGATCACTGCTTTCCTTCCTGTATCCCCAGATGGTCACAGTTGTAGAAGGTGTGGGTGAAAAGGGAAGTGTGTGGCTGTGGGGACAGATAAATCTTTAATCATGTGCTTGCTCTCATGTTTCATTTAATTGCCCCGTAAATCTGTGTGTGTGTGTGTGTGTGTGTGTGTGTGTGTGTGTGTGTGTGTGTGTGTGTGTGTGTGTGTGTGTGTGTGTGTGTGTGTGTGTGTGTGTGTGTGTGTGTGTGTGTGTGTGTGTGTGTGTGTGTGTGTGTGTGTGTGTGTGTGTGCGCGCGCGCGCGCGCGTGCGCGCGTGTGTCCTCACTGTTCATCACTCAGCATCTCTGTTTCTGACTGGGCCGTGGCTCTGCTTTACTTTAGCATCTACATTTGCATCGCACGCTAATTATACACGTAGACTATTTGTCAGAAGTGTCTTTGAACGTCTCTGTGATGCTTTCATCAAATGATTTACTCTTCACTTTGCATCTTTCTGCTTTTTCTGTGGGGGGCTGTTGTTTTCATGTCACTATACTCTGCTCTGTGGTCTACATTTGTGTTACATCATGTTAAACTATGCATTTTCATGTAGAGGAAATGGATTGCAGTGTGTTATGTGCAGGATATTCACGGTGTAGAGACACAGTGGAAGTGGGCTGTTTTTCTTTAGCGCCATAGAACAAGTAGGGAGCACTGATGATTAAATTCCGTCGTATAGGTTTGAATTTGAAAGAGTGTGCGTGTGTCCTGTGTTGTTTTCAGCAGGTTCAGCACTTAGACACGTCCATGCAACACTTGTGCAGCGATAGAAATAGATGTATTGATTAAGCTGAGTAATGGGGCCGTTTGCTGCGCTCAATAATGGCACATACTGTAGTAAGAGAGACTTTCTCGGCGTCCAGGCCTTTGTTTGCTGTGATAAAACCATTTCACCATAACAGACATCCAGATTAGGACCAGGCTTCCTTTTTGTATTAATTTTGTTGCACAGATGTTTGCACAACATGAGGGAGTTTCCAGGAGGAGCTGTGCAAGGAGCTCAGATCCAAATGAACCAAGCACAGCTTTAGATTTTATGAGCACGGCACCGTGGACGTTCTCTAATAACTCTATTATCGGTATTAATGAGGAGCTAATGTGTTTGTATGCCGTAGTACGTTTAGTCATTTTAAATTCAAAGGAGTCATTTTACTGCAAACAGCTTTGACCTGGAAATAAATACCTTTTTATTAAATGTCATAAAGATAAATCCTAATGGAAGATGGTGTACACTTCCTTGTGTGAAGCTGGGAACTTGGTTTGTATTTTGCATTTCCTGCGGGGTCTTTTGTGTGAATGCTGTGTCCTTTACATCAGTTTTCCTGCGTGTTCATGTGTGCGCCTGCGCTGATGCCCACTGTTACTGTCACCGTGATGAAGAGGCTATGGATCGGGTCGTCGGCTAATGAGTCTCTGTGTGTGTCTGAGCCTGCTCCCGCTTCCGAGGTGTCCCAGTGATGAAGAATTTGCTGCCTCCTTCTGTGGGTGAGTGTGAGAGTGTGTTCACTAGGACGGTCATTAGCTGTCGGGGACCGTAAAGCCACTGACCCCTCAGCTGGAAATGGAGGAGCCCGACCATTCCCTGTTCACCCTGCAGCCCCCAGACGTCTGTACTAATGGACTAAAGCAGCCATTGATGAGGGGGAATATGGCAGCGAATCGACCTGCACACAACCTCCACCTGCTCCAGCAACGGTCTTTGCTTTGGAATGGTGTGTGTGTGTGTGTGTGTGTGTGTGTGTGTGTGTGTGTGTGTGTGTGTGTGTGTGTGTGTGTGTGTGTGTGTGTGTGTGTGTGTGTGTGTGTGTGTGTGTGTGTGTGTGTGTGTGTGTGTGTGTGTGTGTGTGTGTGTGTGTGTGTGTGTGTGTGTGTGTGTGTGTGTGTGTGTGTGTGTTAAAACAGTTCCCTGGCCTTTTTGTGTCTGAGCACTAAAATATTTATATTGACAAACTACCCTTCTCCTCAGTTTGTGCCACGGAATCCGCCACTTTATCGGATGCTTGTCAGGACACTGGGTCTTAATTAACCGAAGCCCCTCAGTTTGTAATAAGCGAAGCGCACGCAATCAGGTAGCGCCGAGGCTAATCTAGAGCATTCCAACGGATGGCGTGTACTCAGACGAAGGCTGACCATTGGCTCGTGGGGAGAAATCGAAGAACATAATCCGTTTTCTCCAAATCAGCCCAACTAAGTGAGGAAGCATGGTAATGAGAAAATGATTAGATTTTCTTTTCTGCTGCTGAAGCTCGATCCATCTCTTCGCCTGCTCCCTCTCACTCCCGTGGCCACTGAGGATTTGTTTTAACAGATTGTTTACCTCTTGCTTTTTCTTGCTGAATCCCAATTCTTAATGTTACAGCATCTCTCATTCATTTTCTTGTTTCATTATCTCTGGCTTCAACAACGCAGCGCAGATCAGAAGCTTTTTACTAATAGGTCTTGTTGCAGTTCCTCATTTTATGGATCTAATTACTAAAAAAAAAGCATAATAACATTTCAAATTTCAGCTGCAGCCCAACTTTGTTTGTCTCCCAGGATTTCAAAGAGCGATGATGCTGACTCGTGTTGTTTGGAGTTGATGGATGTCCGACTAAAGGTTAAAGTGAAGCTGAGTTTTAATATCCAGAATGTCTATGTATGTGGTTCAGGGTGGTTAGTGTGAAGGCTGCTGCTTTTGTATGTGTGTGCTTCTGTGTAGATACACCTGCTTCTTTGGAAGAAGGGATGATGGATCCAAGAGCACTGTTTTCATGGACTGACTCAGCTGTGTGTGTGTGTGTGTGTGTGTGTGTCTGTCTGGGCTCGAGGCTAAAGGGAACGCGAGAGCAGGCGAGCCACAGATCAATTTCCTTTTTATTGTGGCGGAGTGGAGACTTGAGATGCATGGCCTCCTGTGACCCAGATTCATTCCTCCTTTCTCCTCCTGCTCCTCCTCGTTGGCACAGTGGCATTACATCAGATGGAGGGAGAGATGAAGGCGAGAAAGCGAAGCAGACAGAGGATGGGTGAGGGCGAGCGTGGTGAATTGGCGCTCGTAATGAAAAGGAGAGAGAGAGAGAGAGAGAGAAGGGGAGGTGAGGACGAGTTGAAGTAGAGGCGGTTGCTGTTGGGACAGAGCAAGGATTGCACCTGAGAGCAGGGAGTTACGTCTGTGAACATCACAGGAGATGTCCTGTGTTAAAGGAAAACGCCAAAGGACCTAACACAAAGACATGATGGGGAAATAAAGCTGAGTGAGTGACAAAGAAGGAGCAAGAGTAGAAGAGAAGCATCACCCAGGAGAGGGAGTCGTGTCCTGTAATGCTAATTATCATTAATACGGCCTCTCTGCAGCGCCACACGTTGGACGTGGTGGTGGACCGGAGCTGGGCGATGTTTGACACCGCCCGACCTTCGCTGTAAGGGTTTAGTAGAAAGGCCAGACGTTCACCCGCTGAGGCCGTGCTACGCTGCTGTCGACGGTGTGCACGCGCCGCAGCGTGTTCCCATGAATTATAGATGCCGTTTTGTCGAAAAACAAAATGCAGCTGAGTGAGTGGAGCTCTTTGGCTGTGACAGATACTAATATGACATGTTATTAGACCCAGACTGGCAATGAAAAAGTAGCAATTAGCAGCTAATTAAATGATGGGACTGAAAAACTAAAAACTAATCAGAGCTGCATCGGTTTTCTAACTTATGGGAGTTTCCATCTGGACTCGGAGCTGAAATCTGCAAAAGTTGCTAATTATAAATTCTTAAATTGCCTCTATTTGTATAGACGATTAAACATAGCTGGAGGGGCACACGGCTTCAGAGAAATGTTGATTGGAACTATAAAGAATTAGGCGAGGCAATTTCCTCCCATCAGTAAATATACGTCACGTTACCTGGGACAAGTAATTGTTGTTTCACGTACGTGAAGAAAAACATCTTAATGAATGTGATACAAGAATTTGTGATCATTGCTGTTTTCTGTTCTTCCTTTCGACTACTGGAACAGACTTGTTTCTGGACTAGGGTTGCGCGGTATACCGGTATTGATTTGGTACCGCGGTTCCGAGGCATTTACAACGGTGCTATATTGCATGCGGATGGGACCAGTGATTACAGCGCCTGCAACAGCACGGTGACGCCACCGCGTTGTAACTACAGCTGAGAGGACGAGGAGCACGAAACAGGAAAAGCAGGAGGAAACGGGTAGCAAGTAGGTGAGCAGCGTGGACGGAGCAGGAGGACAGCTTGGAGGGAGCAGACACGTTGGGGAGGGAGGGGGAGAGGAGAGTGGCCGCCACCGCAGTCACCGCTGTGGCTTGTGGACAAAAGAAGTGCTACTTCTTTGCAGCGCAACACGTTTCAACAATCAGACAGCAGCGTTATCGTACGAGTTTGTTGATCTATTGCACAAAATCCATGGAACGCATTCAACACAAGAAGGCGACGGTAGATAAAAAACGATAAGCGCACGGGGAAGTTCTTTAACGTGACTCCGCCATGTTACAGGCACCCACGTCTGGATAAATACAAAATTTGTTCTAAAATAAGAAAAGCCTATTATTTTGATATGTTACTGTTCTAAGGTTTTAAATTAAGTCAGTAATGACATTTTTTGCGTTCTCTTTTTATATGAAAAAGTATTAAAGTATGAAATATATCGGCATACATGTTTGTATTGGTACCGGTACCGTTGTTGGTATCGTGACAAGACCATTCTGGACAGTGATGGACAATGAATCTGAAACATCCGAACCCCGTTAGGCGTGTGGGCCGATGCGGCCGAGCCCAGCTGATAGCGGGTGCTACGTCCTGAACGGATCAGCAGATTACGCACAGGCACTTCAGTCAATACAGCTGTTCACATAGACTCTGTGGCGGTTGCTGGTCGGTGTGTGTGGCTGGTTGTGTTACTGCGTGTCGGCCAGGGTTTAAGGTGGCTGAAACTCAAGGCGTTGGAGCCGGCCTTCTCCAACCCCGACAGAGCGCTGCCTGTTAGCAGTAGCAGAAACAGAACAGCTGAGGGTGTCCGTTCGGCCTGTCCTCACCTTCTGTGGCTGCCATCTGCTCCTCCCTCCTTCACCTCCACATTTACAATTCAATTCATAATTTACATTTATTGTTAATTCTGGGCTTTAGAGTTTTGGCAGACGCGTGTGCCTGAAATCATATTTACCAAATCAATTTACATCCTATTAAGCGCGGAGGCTTTTGGTGCGGCGCTCGGTTTGCTTTGGCCCGGTTCGGCCTGCTTTGGCCCGGCCTGCTTTGGCCCGGCTCGCCGTCCTGTCACCCGAGCCCGCGCTGACGACGCATGCGCCCAGATCTCGAGTCTGTCCAGTTCCACGCGAGTCCCTCGAATTTCCTGGGAGCTGTGAAGGTTTTCGCATCCAAGAGCGACACTGTGCCGCCGCCCGTGTGAAGCGCCACCACGGGAGCCCATCTGTCGCATGGAGAGGGAGCGCCGTTTCCACGCGGCCCCGCGCTGAGGGAGGGGAAATGGCCGCCTTTGTCTCGGCCGAGCGATGACGAAGCGCAGGTTTACGTACGATGTGCACATATAGAAACACGAGCAGACGCTTTCACCCACACGCGACTCCTGGATCCTCCGTTCTTTGTCTTGATAAATCGGAGGGTTTGGTTGTAATTACGTGCTCTTGTTTCAGATCGGACAGGATTTCACTGAGCCTTCTAGGATTTTCCGTCCTAATCTGTCTTCCACAGACTAGCTCTTCTTGGTATATGTGGAGAGTAAGCCTTAAAGTGGGAACCATACACACGGGGCGTTTGGAAGCATTTTGTGAACAATGTGCTCGTGGATGATGATGATAATAATGCTAAATGCATCGATCCATTACGATCTACAGTCCAGTCACCCCTGTTCCACCCCTGTCAACACACGAGCGTACGCTGAAGCTAGCAGAGCATGCAGCACATTATTAAAAGCCCTGTGACCTCCATCTAAACAGGCCTGAATTATACTGCTGATGAGAAAACACTCATCACCATATGGTTGTCACCTCATTAAACAAGAAGAGATCCCAATCAGCTCCTCTGATCCCCCGAAGCCTCATTCACCTCTGCTTGTTGAGCGTTGTGGTGAATTGTCACGGTACTACATGGTTCTGCCTTCCGCTCACCCGACCGGTTGAGGCCGATGGCGCCCAATCAGAGCCTGGGCTTGCTGCAGCTCGGGTTAAAGCATGTTTTGGATCTTTTGTAGATGTAGATCTATGAGAAGGGGGAAATTTGCTATATAGTGGACGCATGCACACTTTGTGGGTGTCAGATGTGCCACTGAGTCATTCTGTTCCTCCACACCTTCAGTCTTCCTATCTGCTCGCACATCCGTGTATATGCAGTACTGCATGTACAGGTTGGTACATACTGTTGGGAGTAGACCACAAACAGTTTTGTTCAAACCTGCACTACACTATCCTCTTTTTTTAATGTGTATTTCGGGTCAGATCATCACTGAGTCAAGGTCCAGGAAAGATTGTCAGGTGGCTTTAAAAAACAGTTCAACAGTTATTAACTCCCAACATCCCTGTATTTAAAGTTTTATTCTAACCCAACCCAAAGTGCTTGGTCTCCACGAAAACTAATAAATGGTGTTATCTAAAAGTTGAATTGGTCCTTTTAAAGCTCACAGTACTATACAGTAGATATGATTAGACAGGATTTTCTTTTCCAGCCTTTTTGACCTTTTTTGACATTCAGTGTCTACATCAACTGCTTTTTAACAGCAGCATGCACCAGGTTGTGCTCATCCCATATAACTTGGCCTCCCTCAGATAGGACTCTGTGTGGCTGCCCCCTGCATTCTCCCCCTGCCATCTCTGCTGCTCTCATTCCTCTGCCTTTTTTGGCTTCCATTAAGTCTTAATCTACGCTGGGTCTCCGGCGCGTCACTCGCTCCTCATTGTGTAGGATCGATGCGTCGCTAGCCTCCTCCCTGCCTGGGCCCTTATCTGTCCAGACAAACCACAGGGCCCCTAATGAAGGCCGACTTTCTTTCCATGCTAATTCAGCAGCGGCTACAGCCGATTGGTATTCTACCGATTGTCTGCCATCCAGCTCAATAAGGCCCTTGGCCCTAGAGCGAGGGATAGGTGTGCTCGCTTAGGCTGCACTCGTGTTGCTAACATACCATTACTTCAGGTGATTCATTCAGTTTGTGGACCGTGAGCAAACTATTGCTTAGGCTGTAGTACTAGCGGTGATTTACAATGGTCTGTCCATTGAGCCCTCATCTGTTATCTCGTGAGTATAATGCTGCCGTCGCGTTTATGACTTGCAGGCCCCGAACGCCGGTTCTCTCTGTCAGCCTTCTTGTTATGAGCAATGACGTCTTATGTGAGCTGTTCGAAGTTATGTGTGTTGTGAAGTGGGCATTAGTCATGATGCGCATCAGGCAGGATGAGCATCTGAATCAACACTCAACGACAGATGTGCGTGTTTCCGCTGTCAATCAGGTCCGACTGACAAAATTGGCATAGTGTCTTTTATGCGGATGAGCAGAGTTTTTACTATATCAAACTGTTAATCAGTAATAAAGATGTTTGTGATCAGGGATCGTTCTTAAAAGACAGCGTGCAGTCTGTGAATCCTAACCTATAGGTCACAGTCGGCTCTAAAGTGACGCAAGGATGGATGAGGGGGATGAGGGATGCGCAGGCACAGCAGGGTGGAAACAATTTCAAAGGAGATGAGATGAGGGAGAAATGGAAGGAAAGGAGACAAAGAGACTGAGCTGCATATTAGACAGAGGAAGATGGTTAAGTGTACAGAAGTGGAAAAGTGATTGTGGCAGAGTGGAGGGCACGGCTGGATCCCAGGTTTTATATGCAGCCTGTGTGCCACTATACTGAAGTTTTTATGCATATGAACTCTTTAAACAAGCGCAGACTGGAATTCCAGCTTCATATGTGCTCTGTTTTCTATGGTAATAACTGGAACCGATGGTTCTACGCGTTCATGGCGCCAAATCAGGCCATCGAATTATATAATTAATCCACTGAAGTTGGAGGACTGGGCTTTAAATCAAATATTTGGCCCACTTAACCACTCAGCTTGATTTTTGCACCGCTCCTGCTGGGTTTGTAATAAATGCGGGTTCTGAGTGCTAGTCATATTCTTGCTTGTCCTTGCTTTGATGGGGCAGAAGTGTGTTTTAGAGAAAAGCATATTCGTCCATAATGTTTCTGGCAAAGAATAAGTCGAATCCAAGAGGGACTCAATCAGCCTTTTCCCATTTGTTCTTTGACCTTTTAAGTTGAACTAAATAGATATTTAGAATTTGTCCATAACTAAATTATTACATTTAATTTAAGTTTCCCTCAGCCCTGCAGAGCATGACGCTCCAGTGTTTTTCTTTTGTCTGGTAGTTCACTGTCATGAATCCCATTAGCTTCGCTCTGATAAACTCCTTTTCTGTTAAATACTGGGACAAAACAAAGTAACAAATAATGTTTTTGAGACTTGTGAAACCAATGAATAGAGCAGGTGTTGTCCCAGTAAGAGTTTGAGCCCAGTGGACCACACGCTGACATGTCTAGTACAGCTTCATGAGGTGAAACAGTGCAGTGGTCTCAGCCTGTAAATGACTTAAAAGTGAATTGATAAAACCCAAAACTCAGTCAGTCATTGAATATGCATCAGTCTATCTATTAAAATTGATATGCACGACATGGTGCGGTTCCTGCCGTGCGCCGCAGACTGATGCACGGTGCGGCTCAGGCGCTGACAAACAGCTGAACTTTTCAGCGTAATAATAGCAGGTTTTATGACTAGGATTAATGGACATGTGTTGTGTTAATAATGATTGTTAATCTTCACCCTCCTACTCTGTCCCTAACACATGCACAACCCCTCCCAAACACACACACGCACGCGTCCTTTACATCCCCTGTTGTCTAATCATGGGGTATCAGTCCGTAGAGATTAGAGCCCCCATCCGCACTAATCATGGGATGTCAGATGGTCTACGTGGGGTCTCTCCCCCTCTGACTTGTTCGCTAATCCTGAGGCGTCAGTCGGTCCCGATACGTTTGGGGTTCAGTATTAAAACCAAAACATGAATTGGTCTGTGAAATAAAGCATTGATTTAACCGCTCATGAAAACATCATTGTCAGAAAGCTGCTTCACAAACACTTCTGTTCCACAGAAATCCTGTGTAGGGTTAAATGGAGGAACAATGAGATGGATCTGGCTGGTTTGTGGCTCCTTGCACCTCCACTGCACATAGTGGCATTTGCTCATGTACGTAATACATTCTGACCTCTATTATAATCTGCTCCGCCACTCAGCAACTTTTTTTTATCCTTTGACCTCAGGGTGTGGGCCGTCTACATCAGTTTCCCT
Organism: Betta splendens; assembly: GCF_900634795.4. NCBI lineage: Eukaryota > Metazoa > Chordata > Actinopteri > Anabantiformes > Osphronemidae > Betta > Betta splendens. The sequence continues at coordinate 4,282,775 of NC_040884.2, forward strand.
TGTCCTCTCCTTTTTACTGCTTCACACTTTTATCCTAATCCGCTCAGTTATAGTACAGTAGTTGGTTTATGATGCTTTTTATTATACATGCCCCTTCAGAAAGGTTACACACGCATCCTGCACTCTCTGGACGCTGCAGTGTAATGATGATGGATTTGGAGGTGAAAAAAAAGCATGCATGAGTCTGATGATACACCTCGATAAGTTGAGTAGAAACTCGATATTGGGTCATTATGGATACTGGTGCATCCTGGGTCACAGGTTGTCGTCTCTATGTGTGGGGGGGAAAAACAACTATCCATTCATAATTTGCCCTGCAAACAATTAACTTCACATTCTCACTGTTGATTGGGTGGAAGTTGCTGGCTCTTGTGAAAACAGACCTCCTCCACCAGAGGGTTTGAAATCCCAGAACTAGGCCGGGCTGAAAATGGAAAGATAAAATAACTCTCACCAATATGCAACTAAGACAGAATTTATTCGTTCCATAAGAATGTTCCCTACAGTCTTCCACCTGCACAGTGTGCAGTGCTGACTCCAGCAGAACCTCCGTGGAGGTGATCAGTCAAGGTGAATGGAGGGACCTCTTCCTCTCCTGCATGGCTAAACACATGGGGCTCTATCTGGTGGGCTCATGTTTGTCCTCTGCCTGACTAAAATCCAATTATTCCTGTCCTTGATGAATGGAGGGAGGACTTTGGGCCTCGGGGTCACCCTAAATTTATATGTGGTCTCGTAATAAGACTACATTCATGCACAGTGGCACTTGTGTGTAGTTTACATTGTTAATTTATCACAGTATCCTAATAAATAGGCAGTTGAGAAAAATTCTTAGTAAAAAATGCATTGGAGGAATCTGGGAGTCGTGATTAAGTGAGGATGGAAAACAGACGGCCGGAGAAAGTGGGAGAAGGGAGCCGACAGACGTGCACCATCAGACACAGGTGGTGCTACATACAGGCTGCTAATGATGCTGCAGGGGATATGTTGATGGGGTGGTTTCTAAGGAGAGAGTTAGAGGATAATAGAAAGACAGTGCTGTTCCAAAGAGGGAACTGGAGCCTTTGAGTGTCACCCGAAAATGTCAGCGTCCTCGCACGTTGAACGACGCTCAACACCAGAGAGAGCGAGCGAGAGAGAGAGAGAGAGACTCTTTATTTCCCACCTCCTTTCTACTCTTCAAGGTCTAGTCATAGCAGCCTTGACCCCAGAAGTGCTTCAGATGTCTGCAGCCAAGAGAAAACACAGATTTGAATGAGAAATCTTGATTTCATAATATGGGAACAGACAGAGGCTGACATGAAGCATCTTGATAAATTAGCTGTTTTTGATGATATACAGCAGTTACAGTGCAGTTTATCAGGGCTTGAGTCTTGATTAAGTTATTGAGGTTGTTCTGTGTGTTTAATTTAGCCGGAAGAACAGACATAGGACTCGACACAGTATCTTTATATATTTAACTTTTTTTTTTTATTTGCTGAACAGTCCAATTAAACCTGTGTAATCACTTTGGCTATTTTCTAAATTATTAGACGACCCTGCAATGCATTTTATTGTGCGTCTCCTGCTGCAGAGCTGTAATGAGCTGCTGTTCTGCTGAGCTAATTGATAGTTTGCTGCAATTTGTCTGAGGCGGCGTGTTTTATAGGTTTGGCAAGATTTGATAATCAAAGAAATGACTGTAATCTATTACGACCCGTCTCTCCCATCCCTGTGTCTGGACCTAGTTGTACATGTAGGAGATGCCATGAAGATTAATGAGCACAGAGGTCGCGCCGCCCAACATGGATTCTATTCATAAACGTCCCTGTTATTAAGCACCTGCAGTATTTGTCCGGTGGTGACCCTCATTCTCTCTGGCGGTGTTTTCTATGCTATACTGAATTAGCTATGCTCACGTGAGACTGGGGTAAATTAAGTGGCTGAATTATGTAGCTTTGCATAGCGAAGCAGCCCAGGTGCAGCCAGACACACAGGATCGCACCGCGCTGGAGACAGCAGGATGCTAAATCTCCGAGCTCTCATCCATGGCAACAACCCCACAGGAGCTGTGTGTACCGCCATCAAGCAGCCAGAGACACTAGGAAGTGCTTTGCCTGATGATGGAGCTCGGATCTGCTGGTTGGAGCGTTTGAAGCCAGCGTTGTGTAACGCGGCCGTCGCTCTGTGACTGGGGTTGTTTACAGAGGGGACAGGTGAATGCGGTTTCAGACGTCGGCGTCGGTGGCAGGGTCCAAATGAAACTTTTCCTCGCCGCCGCCTTTCGCTTTCATAATGCACCGATAATCCCGTCTTCCCCCCCATCGCACTCTACACGCAGCAGCCAAATGACCTCTGTTGAGAATATTGATTTGAATGGAAAGCGCCTATGTTCTAAATCTGCGCGCTCGCCATCCGTGGAGGAAAATAACACACTGTTCTGCAGCTCGCTGTGAAAATGTCATTACACCAGCTGTCTCAGGCCCAGTGCCCACCGCAGCCACTCAGCTGGCTGCTTAAAACCTGCTGAAACACACAAACAGAATGACACAGAGCTGCGTCGTGGGTGGATTTCTAATAAGATGTTGTGCTGATCTCCCTCGCAACTACAGTAAGCGGAATCCTAATGATAAATAGTATGTAATAATATGTATTTGGGTTTCGGTTCTGCTCTGTGAAATCAGCATCTGCTCCTGGTAGATAGAGATGTCTGGTCCATATAAACTACTGAATCTGCTTAATATGACTAATGGATTAAATTAAGCTGGGATGATGTGTGTGTGTGTGCGTGTGTGCGTGTTGAAATCAGATGGGGTGGAGCAGAGAGGTTGTGTTTGTAAGCGTTTTTATTCCCACAGGTTTGTACCGTGTGTGTGAGGATCCGCCTGCATGCATGTGCAATAAATCTGCATTAATTAAACGTGAGAAAGAAATTCCACAGCCAGAGATGTGATGTCGGCATCGCGGGGGTGGAAAATAGCTCTTTCGTTGATTCCCGACGACTTCACGTAATACAAAAAGCAAAAGAACTGCATCGTTGCTGTTTCCTAAGACACCAAACGGGCTGATTTTGCCAAAAATATCTTCCTTTACCACATTAGTGTTGAAATGAGCTGCGCAGTTTCCAAGTGCTGCTCCTCGGGGCCGCTGTGATCTGATGAGGTCTGATGTTTAAAGTGCGGGCTGGGTTTTTAGCTTGGTTTTCACTTAGCTTCAATCACATCCTGTGTCGCTGTACAACAAATGAAGAGGGTGAGAGCATAATGGACTGTGAACAAGACTTGCCCTCGCAGCATCATGAGGAAATGTAGTGCGCATCCATCTGCCCTTTCAAAGCTCTGAGCGTCTCCTTGTTGAGGTGAACTTGCCTGAGGCGGCTTCGATGTGACAGCATCCACAGTCGCAGTAGCCTGAGGCCTGTGTTGAGTGGGACTTGATGCGTGGTCGCCTTCGCTAGGTGCTGATTCAGCGAACACGGACGGGTTTTGGTTGCAGCTCCGGCTCCGTCCGTCATCACGTGTCTGCGTTTTCGCAAATCCGAGGCTCGGCCGCATCACGCTGTGATCGGCAGGCGTGTACGGGTGACAAAGAAGCCGCGGTCCGAACTGTTGGAGCTCCACATTTTTTCATTACTATTTCTGTCACTTTCTAAGTGCGGGAGTGTGAATGTGATCCAGGAGAGACTGTCAAACACATGGTGTCTATTAAAACATGTCTATAACTACAACCCTGAAATTACCTTTGGGTTACGTCTAGTTGTTAAACAGACTTTACCCTCCTCAGTACAACGTCTGTGTGATTGTGCTCTAGCTGAATTATAGGCCTGGACCTAATTCTACAGACGATGCATGTTTAAACACACTGGTTCCGTTGGAGCTGGAGTAGATCTGAGAACCGTAGGTTCTGAGGAGAGACTGCAGTAATACAGGTGCTTTAGTTCGCTGGTCGGTCTAAGCTCCAGCTACAATTTGGTCTTGAACTCATCTGTGGTCATGAGCTCTGTGTGACTGGAAGAAAACTGAATGCATTAGAGTCATTGGTAGCAAATTCAACAATCAGCAGTGTGCTTCAGTGCATAAAAGGTGACAGAGATGCATTAAAGGCACGCGTCTGTGGCTGTGCCTTCTTCCACTGCTGAAACTACCAGTTCGAGCGCCTGAGGACGGTTCGGATGCAGGATAACGGTGATTATGTTATGAAATATTTGCAGTTATAAAATCTAAATATAAATGCGGTGAGTACAGCGTGCCGTTAAAAGCCTGCTGTGACTAATGGGTTTCAAGACTGGGTCACAGTGCCACCCCTCCCTCAGCGGAATCCTCTCCCTTCCCCGCTCCAATTACCCGAGTGTGGTTCGCCATGATGACTTCTCACCAATCCTGAGGGGGCGTCGGGGGTGGGGTGAGCTGGAGTGATGGAGTGTAAATGATCTCTATGTCGCTGCCGTGCGGCTCGTTCCCCATCCGGCCGCTCACTCGCTTCGCCCCTCGGGCTCATGGACGGCAGCATCCGCAGCCGTTTCCAGATCCAGTGCACCTCGGACCGCGCCTCTGCCCCCGTGCGATCCCAGTTTCCCAGTGCGTGGCTGCAGCTTGTGCTTTAACTCCTTGTCTCCTGCAGCCTGCTGGCATGTATTGGCTAAGTGCTTCTTTGTTCAGCAGCACTTAATTATGAAAAGGGATCAATTGTGCCGACTGCACACACGGTTAACGTCTTGCATTGAGCTGTCACAACTGTCTGAGGGACAGTCTACTTATTAATACTGAGCACAGTTTCTTGTTTTAAATATATATTGTGACCCAGTGGAGACGGTTGATTGAAGTAACTATTCTTGGTCCAGCCTGCTTTTTAAACTCCACTTCCTCTGTGCTTATCACAAGTCTTTGATAAAGAACAACCCTCGTAGCTTCACTAAAGGTCTGACTTTAGGCTGCTTCCGTAGCTGTATTATAAGCAGCTGGGTGTTAGACTTGAACTGATAATGCTCTAAAATGGAGCGTCCTTCTAAGATCTCTGCATAAGATTATGCATTCCTGCCAAACCAGGCCTCTGATGTTATACTGGCACTGCCTGAACATTTGGGGAGTGTTCAGAGATGTGACAGTTCCTGGCCACGTAATCGCAGCCCTTTAGGTTCAGGGTGTCTAAACATCAGCACCTTGAACGGGCGGCTCTTTAGAAACGCGTTAAAGTGAGCTGTCACTGCGGCCGACTGGGACTCGATGCGCCGGTAATAATGATGAACGATGCACCCAAACTGGCCTTTCAGTCTCTGTTATTGCACAAAACCAACAGCGTCTGGACATTTCAACACGAGGTCGTCACTTAGCCCGAGCGCGCTGATGTGATGATATGCAGGGAGTCGGCCTGCGCTCATCCGTGGCTCCATTCATTTATTCGCTGACTGGCTGTGTTAAAATATTAGCATATTCCTCCCTCGCTGTGTGGCCGCGAAGAAGAGGCTTTAGTCCCGACACAGTGAAGCCCGTGGCTGAAAGGACAGAGAAACAAATCTCCTCTTTTGTGTTTGATACGGTTTCTGGTGCTTAAACACCTTTTTTGGATGAATTGAAGGTTTTGTCTAAAGTCGCTGTAGTTATTTATCGATAATCAAGTTTCACTACTTCCAGGTCGAGGCTTAGGTTGCTTTACTAACAATGGTGCCATTTATCCTTCTGTGTTCATAATTAATTCATTATGGGCTCATGATTTATAAATTCATCCCTCAACGTCCTCTTGAATATTATTGTGGATGTGTTATTACCACATTACGACAATACAATAAGATGTTTAATTTAGTAAAGCTGACCTTTTAATAAGCATTTCTGAGGACACGTCCTCAGAATTTAAATTCTGCGCGTCACATCGTGCATCCATCACCAGAGAAGGGAGGGCTTCACTATAAATTTGTCCGTGCTTTGCAGCTATCGTGACGTCTCAGCGTCTACCTGCCACCACACACCTCCTCCTGATCCCCTTTTCTGGAGACGGTGTCGACTCGTGGCTCTGCTGCTCCGTCGCTTGAACACTTCCAGAACCAGTGGGCGACGGTGGGATTCCAGAAAAGATCAAAGTCTGCTGAGCAAGTTTTTCTAAATACAGGAAGACGTGTAACTCTCAATTTAGCTACAAAAGACCTGGGAATAGCTGCAGCTCTCGACGTGGCCTTGAACTTTGTAGCGTCTGCGTGATTAGAAACTGCTCTGAATCTGGAAGCCTAGGATTATTTTTTAAAAATGTTAAATTTGGAAGTTAGCTGATAACCAAAACTCTGAAGAAGTGCTGTGAGCTGCAGTAATAAAATCCGTTGCTGTCAGAAAGGTTTAGAACTGTTTCAGACAGCTTCCTTTTATATTCTCCCTTAGTAAAAACCGGATTAGCGTCGCAGCGCAGAGCTGTGATACAGAGGCAGAGCTCAGACTGTTGCATGCTGTCACTGTTCACCTCTGTTCTCTGGGTTTTAGGCTTCAAAATAAATCTTTAGTTTAAAGAATTACCTTCACACCTACTGATGTACAGTGGGCTGCAGTTGTCCTTGGATCATTATTAGTGTGCGTTGAGTCAGAGTTGGATTAGTGTTGGGTCACACTGTAAAAACTACCCTTAAGAGAACAAACAACGAAAAACAACCTTTATGTTTTAAAACCCTTTTAAAAAAAGCATTTCCACTCTTTAGTCCTGTCGCCTTAAAAACCTATGTTCACACATCATCTACATTATTCATCTCTACTATACACAGCAGTTATGGAATTCATTGTAATAGCAAATCCAGGTAAATGCATTATTGATGATATTTAATGATGCCGTATTAGCATACGGGAAAGTCTTGCGCTGCGCCGTGAGCACTCTCTCTTGCGTAACCTTCTGCCAGACGCCCCCTGCGCCGTAATGAGCAGCGTGTTTATGCGCTTTCATTTCCACTAGAGTAAAGTAAAGTGGCCTGAGGCAGAGGCGAGACACTGAGCACCCCGACACTGTGTGGATGCGTATTGTTGAGCTCATTTGTGCAGATTTAGAGGTTTTACGTGTGCAGATTAAAAATATTATTCATGGTCACAGACTAATAACTTAGACTTCAGCAATTTGCCATTTAATGTGTTTGTGTGATGGAATTGTATAGCTTCAGTCTAAGTTCACAGGCTTCATCTGCTCTTTGGGTTTTGTGCTTAAGCTATTGTTGCCGATGGGGTAGGTTCTGGTTATTGGACGTAATCTTGCCAGAGGAGTCGGTGGATCGGGGCCGTCTCCCCTCAGCTGCTCCTTTGTTCTCCTTTCAGAGGACGAAGGGACGCCGTAAAATCTGGCAGAAGGGAAATGAGGAGACGTTATCAGCAGCTGATCTTAATACAATACAAACTGGCTTTCTAGGATCCAGCCAATATACCTCCCCTCGTGATCACCTCTCTTGTACTGTATCTGTAATAATTTCACTTCCCCAGCTCATCTGCGTCTCTCCGCTCCTCTGAGACACCCTTAAACAGAGAGCATAAATCGCTGTCGCCGCTCATTTCCTCACCCACCCATAAAGCGAGCTGACGGCTCATCAGTTTCCCTGCTGGATAATGTTGTCTTTGTTCATTTCTACTTGTGTGAGAGAAACTGCCTGTTATTTTTCTTTTCCTGCATATTTGATTGCTAGAATGATACAGCATTAACATTATAAATGAGATGAACCAGGCAGGTATTGGGAAACGAACCAGAACCAAGGAAAACGGCAGATGTCTGCACGTCTGTGTACAGTCCAATGGTCATTGATGCCAGAGGAGCCTGCTGCAGAAGGAACGACTTACGTTTTGGTTGGAAAAAAAGAAAAGTCCCATCGTTTACTTTGTTTACGCAATAAGTGAGAGAATGCATGAAAGTAGAAGAGTCTGCACTCTTATTCGTACTTCTCCTTTTAGATGAACGCTACTGGCAGGTCATCACACATCGTTATCGCCAGCTTGCTGATATGAGTATGAATCAAAACAGAGAAGTTGTGAGCATCTCCAGCGTACACACACACACACACACACACACACACACACACACACACACACACACACACACACACACACACACACACACACACACACACACACTCTGAGACTGATCTCTGCTGACTGGAACCACAATGCCAAAGCAAGGTCGCGGCACCTTCTCTCCTGCCTCCTGCCTCCAGGCCACGCAGGGTTCAAAGGCTTGTCCACCTGTCTCTCTGGCTCTTCCTCTGCTTTAAGTCTCCCTCTTTCTGTCTGCAGCAAACATCACATTAGGAGTATTGTGTGCGATCCTTTCGCTGAACCAGGCTAATGACTAAGCTCTTAACGGCCCGATTTAGCCGCTCAGGGTGAATCAGGCTACTGCAGTGCAGGTTCCTCACTCTGACTATTTCAGGTTGCGTTTTTATGGGATGACGATGACAACCAGTCCTTAGAGACCTAGTGGCCTACTAACAGCAAACACACTCATGCATATCAAAAACGAGAAAAAAAATCAATTTGTCTTCCTCGAACTATTCTGGCCTTAATCTGCGCTAATAGAGAATGTGTTTTTTTTTTTTTTTTTTTTTTTTTTTTTTTGCTTAAGCCAACATCTGTGACGATGGTGAATCATTTTTGATGATTAACCTATACAGTAATTTGTGCCAGTGTTATTTATTAACATTTTATTATTTCTTTGCACAGTATTAGATATTCCAAAAGTCCTTCCTTTCCATGTCTCTCAAGCGCTAAGCGCTCTGTGGGGCTCAGGAAGAAATTATCCCATAATGTACCTTGTCACAGGAACAGATAGGGGATTTTCCCGACAGATCGCTTCACCTCAGAAATAATTGGACTTCCGCCTTCACATCATCTCATCAGAGATGTAAAAAGATTTTGTGCGATTGGGACGAATAAGTGGAATCTTCTAAGCACCGTATCCCGATGGTTGAGATCTTTGATGACGTTTACCGCGTTCCTTTAAAATGAATGCGCCACAATTTTAGATGCACATCATTTAATTTCATGATGATTTTTAAAGTCTTTTGAGAACTTTGACCTTTTTAGAGAACTCTACTAATGAGATGTGGCTTTGTAAACGCGCTTCTCAAGTAAAACTGCTCCTTTCTTCCATTTGCCTCTGGCAAAAAAAAGCAGGTAGGACGGGCACCTGCGGATACTGTATCTACCTGCTTTGATGCTATTAATTGCATGTGAGTTACAAAGTGGACGGACTGTGTTTTCTGTCCACACTGACATGTCAGATTCAGGTGATAATGAGTAATTAAAAAAATGGCACAGTTTGTCCCATCAGACCTGTCGGAGTGTGTTTCCTAGTCTGGGGTTACTAATATACTAATATCTCTGCATTCCTTGTTGGAAACAGATCTACGGTCGGATTGTGTGCTGCCAGTTGTAAATGAGGCTGAAATTGCCTTTTTAGATCAGCGATGATCTCTGTAACCTAGATGGAGATAAGTATCAGTCGTTGCATATGAAACGGTGAAGAGCGGAGCGTTGGCGCAGGAGGAGAGCTAATGCATATCTTTGCCTAAACACATATACAGATCTATAATATGGTTGGCTTCTATTCATCTCCTGCCAGCACTGGCAGGAAGCGAAGGCAGCGCACAGACACAGCCGTGCCCTCTAATAACCTCCCTCCTCTGTGATTCTGCTCACACGCAGATTGGAACCCGGAGTCTGGTTCCTGGCTTCAGTCGCTGTGCAAATTGAACCCTTCAGGAATCCCATTGTAACCGGCCAAAAAGACTTTGGGGCAGAGTGTGTCCGTGTGTGTGGGTGGCTGCGACTCGGCCTCTTGTCGCCGTGTGTTTTGTGTATGATGATGAGGGAACGGCAGGCTAACGCTCCGCTGCCCCTGTAGATTAACACGCTCCGACCATATGGAGTCACACACCTCCATTCCCACACCAACGCTGCATGTGCCTGATACAGGGCTGGGTTTGAGCTGCTGTTCAACCAAATACTGAGTGAGACCATAACAAAGGGGCCTGGGTGGAGGAATCGACTTTCATAGATTTGTTCTATTTCGTTTTGATATAAAGTGGCTGGAAACACTGGGACGTGACGGCCATGCGAGATGGGCCGCAGCCTCCTCCAGTCATGAATATTGGCACAGTTTAGTCCGCTGCCAAGGCTCTTCTCAGCAATGATCTCTCCACTCGTGAGCTCACACTAATCTCGGTCCGTGGGCGAACAAAGCACACAGACGACCAAGGACGGGACACTTAACAGCTGCCATTACGTCTCCACTGAGGGAAGGGTTTTACCACAGGGTAAACTGCAGCTGGAGCGTCCTGGTGCCTGAGCAGGTTAAAGCATGCACCGGGTGCTCATTATAATACGGATTAAATGATAATGAGATCTCCTTCCAGGGGTTGGGTTGGAGATGGAGCCTGGAAGTGTAGAAGCATGAACAGGTCTGTGTTTGAGGCAGACAGAGGCTGTACAGTTTGATACGGCATCCCAGAAATGACACGACATAAACAGGAAGGAAGGAACCCTCTCAAGCCTCTAGTTGTTGTTATTGGACCTCGTGCTGCAGCACTGAGTGGAAAGAACAACTGCTTCTCGGTGGGAGTGACCCGATGTGGTCGTGGACGGTTTCCTGAAGCCGGGCCGGTTGCATCTTCACCTGCGACCCGCACCTTGTGTGGAGGTGTCCTGGACCCAGACGGCTCTCGCTCCTCGGAGCTTTGTTCAGGATGTGCCCGCAGCGATGCGGCTTTGCAAACACGGCAGCGAGTCGTGAAATGAGATTTCTCTGCTATCATTACCAGAGCGGCAGAGAAAAGCCACGTCTCACTCCGAGTGAACGCCTCGCCGCTCTCCCCCGCTCTCCCCCGCTCTCCCCCCTGCACAGGCACGTCCAACCATCGCTAAGACGGATCGATAGAGCGCTGAGCTCCGTAAGCCGCCTGCCGACAATACAGGAAATACTGTACGCCGTGGTGGGATGGGGATATTAGGCCGTTAAAGAGGGGCGTTTTAGCTAAGCAGCAGCGTGTTTGCATAGGTTCTCCAACAAGGGAGCCTTTGATCTCCTGCAGGGACTAAAAGGCTCAGGAGACCGAATCTCACCCTCCCGTGAAAGTGCGAACTGCGGGTGCATGAGATTCTTGCTGATCTCCCTGTAGTTGGCCAGATATCGAGCTCCACTGTTTGCACTGTGTGAGTGATTCTTCTACTTTTTTTATTTAAAAAAAAAAACAGGATTGTTTTCCACAAAGAAATCAATTCATAGCAGGTATGTCGTCTGGGTTGGTCACAGCTTTTAACCCTTCTATGCTCCTTTTTTTATTTTTTATTTTTTTATTTTTTTTTTTTTGCTTGTTCTTTTCTGTCGTCGTTGTTCGTCATATACTGTAGAAATGATAAAGGGGAGTGTTTGGTGGTGTTTGAAATGCTATAAATGATTCTGTTGGATCACTATATGAAAAAGCCAAAATAAACCTCTTTTTTTTTGAGGGTAGAAATTCTTTTAAAGCCAAATCTCAATCAATTCAACATCACATCAGAGCATCAGCACAGACCTTTGAACATATAATCCTCACCTTTCTGTCAGAAAAGGATGAAAGTGCATGAGAAAAAAATACATTTTGGATAATTTAGCAGTGTTACCCTTATAGCCATATATTTGCCAAAGGGCATGTTTTGACATCAAAGGGCCGGCTGTCAGCCTTGAAGGGTTTCTACTGATGGCAGATGATTGTGAGGAGAATGACTTGATCAAAGATTGACTCTAAAATTTGGAGACAGATTTTAAAGGCGTTTCTTCTGACTATCCAAAGGTCTGTAAAGGCCATGCTGTCTGCCTGCCACGGGGTCTAATGCTTAAAATGATTTCTGATGTTTTTCCCCTCGGATAAAATCATGCATCTGTTAAATCTAATGTGTTTAGCTTGCGATTTAATAAAAACTAGTTTGTTTAGCTTCCGCAGAGATGATGGCTGACTTTGTTTCAGTCCTTCCATCCCCTGAAGGTGATGCCGTCTTGGCAGCCAGGAGGTGGGTGCAGCCATGCACTGTCCGTGTGGTGCCAGGCGTTTCCTGTTGCTCATGCAGGATGACGGCGGGCGGTGCCGTGCTGTTCCCTCTGACCCGGTGAACTCCCCCTGGGCTCCCAGGCTTTTGGCCCGAGCACGATCAACCGCGGTGGATTAGTCTTGGTGTAATTAACAGTGGCTTTGGTGTTTCTGGAAGCTGATTTATGTAGATTTCATGTGGATCGTGAAGGGTTAGGCAGGAAAACGGCACAAAACAAACAAACAAAAGCACAGGTGTCATTTACCAAATGCTTCAGATTTAAGGTCGTGACACATGGGCTTTTTAAAGTCATGTTAAGGGCTGATTCTGACGATGCCTTACTTCACATTCAGCTGGCTGAATTCTTTACACCTCGTATCAAGGTGGCACCCAGTAATAGGTTCATTGGCATTTAAGGAGCATGGAGTTCCACATACTAAGCATAAGTAAGTTATCTTTTAAAAGCACAGCTATTGAAGACAAGTATTTTAATGTGGAGCTGAATTAAACGTGTTCTTTGTTAACTCTTCGCTTCACATTCACTGTTTACGTCAGACGTGTTGAAAAAAAGGGTTGGCTCATCCCTTTGTTGTCTGGTGGCTGCCGTGAACCAAAGCTTCACATTTCAGGTACAATATGAAAGATTAATGAAGGACATCAGAACCATTGAGCTGCCGTATCTGTGACGGCTCTTTGTTCAACCTTTTTGCTTTTCTTGTTCACCCAACAATTAAATGTTTCATCATCCAAATAAAATTTAAACCTTTAATCCTCAAGAAAATGCAATTAGTAATTTGCTTGCAGCCATCATTTATCTTTTAACGACTTCCCAACTTGTTTCATGAAAGCGTTTTTTTTCTTCGTGGCGGAACCTTCCAACAACACAATCTGTCGGCTTCGCTCGCCTTTCGGCTCAAGCTGCTAAACTCCCCACTGACGCGACGCCGTGTCAGTGTCGTCAACCTTCTCTGTCACTCTCCCAGGAGTATTATTGGCTTGCTGACATGAATTTGACAAATTCTCAGGGCAGCTCGAATCGAACCAGTCCTCCTCGCGTCAGGCCGCTGACGTTTAAACTACCGCCTTTGAGACGCAAACAATTTAGTGCATTTGTTTCCCGTCTTTGTTTGGCAACGTGTCAAAATGTCAAGGTTGTATAATTTGTAATATTCCTGACAGCACGGCGGCTCTGACGAGGCTGGATGGATCATTGGGCCCGTTTTCAGGAGGCACCTGACTGGGCTTAGACTTGGATTAGCCTCTGCAGGTATTGAGATTGAACTGCTCAGCCTCAGTCCTCCTTTTTTTCAAAAAACAATTTTCCACATGAATGTCTGTTTACTCCTGGTGCTTAGTATGTGTTTATCTCGTGAGTGTTTGCAGACGAGTTGGTATGTTTGCATTTGTCTCTGCCTCTTTTCTGTTTGAGCTCTTCACGTATGCGTGTTTCTGCGACGCCATTGTGCTTCTTCGCAAACATCTTCTGTCTCTTCGTTTTGCTTCTAGATCGATTTAATTTCACAATTGTGTTTACAAAGGAAACACAAGCCATTCAAGCAGCTGTACCAAAGCCTCTAAAGCAGGTATTGCCTCCAAAAATAGTCCCATGTTAACATACACAGGCTCTGAGTACGTTTGAAGAACAAAAGAATCCAACGCTGCTGTTTGTGTTTTTGTCAGTGGGATGAGATCTGTTTTCCCAAGTGCTTCCAACCTGTGTTGAATTTTTTGAATCTTCTTATTCATCTTTGCTCGTGCAGCTTCTCCATTTCCCTTCTGGTTCAGAAGGTGAATGAAGAGAGTGTTACGGTGCCCAACAGGATTCCCACCGGCTCCTCTGGATAAACTACTCTCCCGCTAGTTTCAATCTGGTGTAATGAGTCCATTTGTCTCTGTGCTACACAGGAACAGAGCTTATCTCTGTGTTTGCCATTAAAGGTGCTTATTGCTCCAAGAACAGCCCACTGTCATTAATACCTGCCAAACAACTCCACTAAGTTTCAGCAAGTGCCTGTTGAGTTCTCATACCATCTTTTAAGTCTTTGCACCTTCAATATTTTATCCATCGCATGACTTCAGAAGAAAAGATGCTCCTCTTTTATTCTCATCTCCTCATTTCTTTCTTCTTTCACATTCCTTTCTACCCCAGTGGTTTAGATCTTCTGAAAGACGAGAACGTCCCTTCAAGGATGGAGAGATTCATTATCTTCTCCTCCTGCCGCGCAAATTGCTGTGTCGCTGTTCACATCTGATCAGTAGATAATTGGATAGTTCCTTATCTGACGGCGTCCTAACCTCTTCATGAAGACGTTTTGGTCTTTTATTTGCTGAGCTCATCACTTGTGTGAAGGTTCCACATTTCCATTTCTCACCTAAGCCCCTCAAACTTTCAGGCTCCAGGTCTTGTTCAAATAAGCATGTTTAAAATGTTGCATGTAAAATTAAAAATACATTAGGTGTTGAATATTTAAACTCTAGTTTTAAACCAGAGAGAACCCGGCTGGAACCGTAGAGGTTTCTACCCTGGTAACGTCTCCTGGCTGTTGTTCAGCATCAGCCGTTCACAGCCCAGTTGTGGCTTGTCCAGCTTTCAAAGTTCCATCCTTTACGCCTCGTTTGTGCTTGCCAGCCAAATAGTTGTTGGGGGGTTGAGTGTGTGTGTGTGTGTGTGTGTGTGTGTGTGTGTGTGTGTGTGTGTGTGTGTGTGTGTGTGTGTGTGTGTGTGTGTGTGTGTGTGTGTGTGTGTGTGTGTGTGTGTGTGTGTGTGTGTGTGTGTGTGTGTGTGTGTGTGTGTGTGTGTGTGTGTGTGTGTGGGTGTCTAGTCTAAATGATTGGGAGGAGGCCTTTATAAAGTCCAAGGCCCATGTTTGGGACAGAAAAAGGGGCAGCATTAATCTTGAGAGTTCAAGCCTATAGTTGTCAGCCTGTATGGGGTGGGAAGGGTGAGCAGAGCCGAGACACTGACTTAAAGGCCTTTAGCCTCAACAATAGATCGGCTGTGTTAAGAAAAAGTCGAGGAGTTCACAGTTCAACCCTCTGCTGCCTTTTTCTTTCCCTCTTTTCTCACTGCACCTTTTCTAACCAGAGTCCACGTCTTCCCTCTTTCATGTTAAGAAGGTTCAGTAGGTGGATGCTGAGTTCCTCCCCCACTGTCCTTTCATGCTGCCCCTTGTACAGTAGCTGGTAGAATCTTTTGATCCTATCACTTCTGTGAGCAAAGATACCCTCCAAATGTTGTGTTTTGGGTGTGGGGGAAATTTATTCTGGGGAAATTGTTGGCTTAAATACAAGAAAAGTGACATTTGAATGTATTAAATGTGACTTAGGCTGCTTTAACTTCAGCTTCTGTCTTGTTTAACGAGTTTCATTTGCTGAAGCGTCTGGAAAAAACAGATTTTTGCCCTTTTTAGAAAACAACAAAATTAGCAAAATGTCCAAAGGATTAATTGACTTTACTTAGTGCAACACAACACGCTCTGATTAACAAGCTTCAAACAGGTGTATTGGCTCGCAAAGTAAAAAAGAGCCAACGACTCCAGGTTTTAAACCAGCCTTATAACAGAATGTGCCGATCATCCAAATGTCCACAGACGTGTTTGCTTTGTTTCAGATTCAGATTTCTCAACTAAAAACACCTTTTTCAAGTTGCTTCTCAAAATAAATTTGTACCCATCGTTGAGCAGTTAGTATCATTTAACTTAATGATTCACATCTGCTTGCATTTATCGTAGATTTTCCACGTTAGCATTAACATGTTTATTGCGTTTGCAGTTTGTCTCCAAACGTTCTAATTCAGTATTTAACATGGTGGCTCCGTGGTGGAAATTGGAGAAAGGAATGAGTGAGTTACAAAGGGAAAGAGAAAGTGAGAGACCCCCTTTATATCACCAGCGAGGGATTACTCTCCCGTCTGTTAAATCAAAATTCAATTCCTGTGCTGCCTTTTACCAGGTTTGGATGCTCCCTCTGGCCCCCGACGCCTCCCAGTAATGCAATTAAGAGCCATAAGCTTTTTACCCCAGGAGGAAAGGGGATGAAAGAGGGACTGTTCCCTGCTTCACTAAGTTGGGGGAGACCCGCGTTTGTGGGAAGATGGATTGATAAAGGGGCAGAGTAATAACCGTTGTCTCCATGCTCCTCTTTATGCAGCCATGGACGTGGAGAACGGGACCGGGTTGTTCTTCATCACCTCTAACCCACACAGTTCTTTTTCTCAGCCTTTGAAAAGTTATTGTGTTGCCATAGTGTCAGCGTGACTTTCTGAACAAAACCCCGACCATGGAGTCCGTCCCCGCTCGGCAGCAGAAAGCCGGCGTGGCGGCTTCACGCAGGATACGGCTGCTTTGTTCCTGAACGGTGTCGGCTGTTTTCCGAGTGTTGCACTGCAGCCTTTTTTAGATGAACGATGCTCTGGTCATTAGTAGTGAATGGGAGGCAGTGAACTACATGAGCCTGGTTCATGTGGGTCCCCACTTTCGTCGGTTGCCTATGGATCTGACCAGATGTTCCACCATTTCACTCCATACATGTCATTGTGTATAAATTATTGAAGAGTAGGGGAAACACGCCTTTTCCTATACTATATTTCATCTAATGCATTTAAGGGTTTGTTTAAAGTGTGAAATTACAGCCACACACGCGCTGGAGAGTTCTTCATTACGGGGTTTTCGCTCCCTGTGTTCTGCATGTGCTGCTGTGGATTTGTCACCTCGCCGGCGTTGTTAGTGTGCGTTGGGTGGCAGCGTGGGCAGCGCCTGAGCAGCTCCGCGGTGCGATTGAGGAGATAATTGGCTTTTCACCGAAGCCGTTTTATGCTGATGCAATTGAAGCGGCGTGCGGCGTAAAGGTTAGGCCGATATTAGGCCCCATACAAATGAGGACAGGAGAATGCACTGAGGCAGGCGTCAGCAGCAATCCCTTGTCCTGGTCTAACTTTGAGGGAAGGGGAGAGAATTACACCCTTCTTTTACCAGTGGGGCGTTTTAGTATAGACACAGATAAGCAAATTCAGTCCAGCCTTGAAGCACTTACATATTGAAGCAGGCAGCGGAGCTCATGGCTGCACATCTACAGTGATGCTGACCAGGAAGCTGCATAATGCATGAAAGTGAACCTCAGAGATTTCTAATAATAAGCTAATTATTCAAAGTGATTACTAAGCAGTGAATTTGTCAAACCTATTGAATTTAATAATAACCGGTACCGGTTCTTACTTGGGAACATGCCATTTGGTTCTCACCTTGCCATTCTACCACAACCCCCATCACTCCCTCTATACACTGGTTTTGTCTTTATGATGAATGTTCAATAAATCAGACCGCTGCTCTCCCTCTCAGCTCCTTTGTGTGTGATTGTACGTTGCTATGCTCAGCCCCTCCGCCAGTGAGCCGCGCTGCGCTGCTCTGGCCGGCCTCCGAGTGCCTTTGGTTGTAGTGAGGGAAATCAGCTGTGGCAGAGCTGTAAATTATTCCTTCGGCGAGGCTGGAGCCCACACTCGCCCCTGATCGCCATACCTTTATCAGGGCCCAGTCGGCTCCTATGGGCCCCTTATCTGTCAGGCCTGAAAGGCCCCGGCCAGGCAATATCAATGGCCACAGAATAGATGTTGTTTAGTGTGCAGGCAGGGAAAGAGAACACACAGAGGCAGACAAAGGGGGGGAATGGGGGAGGAGGGAGGTTCTTTGGAAGATGTAGGACTATTTGAACGTGCAGCTTAATGTACACACATTATAATAAGTGTATTTTTCTGTCATTTTGTTAGTACAAATTTTTGCTTTAGCAATGTCGTTCAGCATCCAAGACGACTATTAGAACTGAAAGAAATAATCAGCTGATTATTCAATCAGGAGAAAATTAGTTTCCAACGATACGATGATGAATGGAGTCATTCGTGCAGTGATGACAATAAATAAAATCAGTTTGTCTCTTTAATTCCACAACGTGAAGCTCTGACTTTTGCAGTTACGGGCTTTGGCACCACTCTCCCACTGATCCTTGCGCCGCTGCTTAAAGGAACTTCTGCTTTTCTTTCCTTTGGAGGAGCCCGCTGTTCCGCGACTCCGGCGCTTTGTTGCTACTGTCAAAACAGCATCTCCTCATCGGTTTTGTTCAGTCTGACATGTTCAGATGCAACATTTCAGTCGTATTCTTCCTGTGGAAAAACAGCTACTCTGTTTGCAGCACACACGTGTGAAAGGAGTCCATAAAATAAATTCTCTCCTACAAAAGCATTTAAAAAAGATCGTTACCACGCTTTAACAAAATAAAGCGGAGACTGTCTCTTGTTCTGCTGTCTGTTGGTTTAGGGCCGTGCAGCATTGTAAATGTGATCTTTAAAGCTTTGTATACACGGTAGACAGGACTCCGCTTTCTCGTCCCCCTCACCCCTTCACCGCCTGAGAGAGGACTTCCTTGCATTCTGATCGTGGGCCTGTCTGTTCTTCCAGAATCTAAAGAATACTAATCAGCAAGGCTCCCTCCATTTGAAGCCTCTGCTTTTTCAAGGAGGGTGGATAATAACAGGAGACCTATGATAAACGGTCCCATTTCACTTATTGTCCAGAGAATCAGTATCTCAACTTAAATGCAAAGAGTTGGAATAAAGTAAAATTGAGTACCATTGCTTCAGAGTAGTTTCACCTCATTCACATTTCAAGGATTGCCGTCAACTTTTATGGGTGTTGTACTTGTTATACTGTCCTTTACCTTGTGCAACTGTTACAACAGACTACACCATCAGTCAAAGCAGAGAAAAAGTGGTTAAGGAGCAACAGAAGAAGAGAAAGTGGCTTGAATTTCGACCAAACCTCAGCTTTGTGAGTTGTTTCATAGTAATTATCCTTCATGTTGAGCAAAGACCCACAGTGACCTCTGCCTCCTCCTCGTCACCACGATTTGCCTAATCTTCAAGCTTTTTGTGAATCCTTGGGAACATAAACCAAATGCTGATAATGACTTTTCACCCCTCAATCTCCTGCATATTCTTGAACAGCTCTAAGAACAACCACATTGCATCATTTTGTGTCTGTCCATCGTGGACAGTCCTTAACTTGATGGCAGGTGGGGAGAGTTAACAGACAGGTTTGAGTTTTAGTTATTTAATTTCATAGATGAACCTTTTTCCCATTTGTCCATCTTCAGTCCTGGAATAAATCCCTGTGTAAAGTCCAGAGCAGCTAATGTGCAAGCTTTGGCTTTGGGTGTTTAAATGGGTTCAACAACCCCCTAGAGCCTGGCACAAGCTGTACAGAACTCACACATACCCACACAGACACAGAGAATCGGAAAGCGCCGCTGCCGACCAGGCGTATTTTTCAAAGAAGCTAATGTGGTGTATTTGACCTGTTTGCTCACCCTGTGTTTTTAAAAGCGTCCAGACATCACCAGAATATTGAAAGACAGCCTTGCGTACAGCTAACACGCCGCCGTTATCACGCGAAGCCAGAAAGTTCAGGACGTCTTCCTCTCTCGCTCGGAGAACGAGACGAGGAGAGGAGGAAAAAATGAGGGAAGATCAACCTGAATTATTAAAAAGCATTTCTTGTGCACACACACACACACACACACACACACACACACACACACACACACACACACACACACACACCAAGGCTCCCAGCCACGTGTTGGCTTTGTTTAGTTTTCCCCAAAACATAGACTCAGACACACTTTTCTACTTTCCCTCTAGTAGCCTCCAGGATGGGGCCAGTCGGGCCTTGATATCCCTCCACCAGGGAGATCTGATGACTGCTGCCTGGCCTCATTTGAATCTGAGCTCATTGCAAGTTCCCCTGTGGGATCCAGGACCAAAACGCAGCCAGTGGTAAAAACAGTGGGCCTGAAGGGCTTTGTGTGCCTGTGTGTTTGTACATAAATGTGATGGCGTGGTGCATGTGCTCACCTTGCTGTCCAGTCCGGGAGCTGCCAGCCGCAGACAGAGCGAGGAAGGAGCACGGAGCTGTTACGCACGTCCCAGCCAAGTAGCCGGCATTCCCATTTTGTTTGCTGCAAGCTGAGTGTGAAACTTTGATGAAGAGCAATTTGCATCCCTGGATCTCTGTGAAGAGGGCGGCTTTGTCCGCGGCCACGCACTGCCGGCGTCCAAACGCTGCCCACCACCACCACCACCACAACCCCAGCGCTCTGCCCTTCACCCTCCGCCCTCCTGGCACCGCTCGCCGGCTGCTCGGGCCAGCAGCCATTTCCCCGTCGGGCCGAGTGGCCAGGAGCACCTGCTGGGCGCCCTTTCATCGAACCCCCTGGGGCTTCATCAGGGTGATCCAGGGGCCGCTTCCAACCGCGGCGCACACACACCTAAAAAACAGGCCGACAGGTGAAGATACAGATGTTAAACATCAAGTGTTTTCACCAGAAAGTCGGTTCGTGGAAACATGCTGCTAAATAGGCGCAGATGAGATCAGGGGTTAAATGGGGACTTGTACAGTCTTGAATTCCAAGTTGGAAACTCAGCATAATCTTTAAAAGGCAATTGGGAAGGAAAGGTTCCCCACCGTCCCTTTTAATAAAAGTGAACAAGAAATCCCCTGTGGTCGGTTCAAACAGGGAAACTGTTAATGGAGGGGGATGTCTGGGAGACAGTGTAAAAGGAGGTGTGTGTGTGTGTGTGTGTGTGTGTGTGTGTGTGTGTGTGTGTGTGTGTGTGTGTGTGTGTGTGTGTGTGTGTGTGTGTGTGTGTGTGTGTGTGTGTGTGTGTGTGTGTGTGTGTGTGTGTGTGTGTGTTTTGAGAGGCGAGTGTCTGGGTTGTATTTGTATTCCAGTGGCCCGTGGTTTCCGTGGCTACACCCAGGTGACTGGGAAACATGCAGAAGGAGGAAGTGGGAGAGCAGTAATTTCACAAGCGTGGCCCTGATGCCCACGATGATTAAAAAGACCCACACAGCGAGAGGTAACTCTCGGCCAGTCCTGTCCATAACATGCTCATCTGCAAGCTCACAACTTGTTAAATAAAGAAATAAAATACAAACGTTATTTAGTTATGTGTGACATAAAATATGATACACTCTATTCTCACCCTCCGCGGGTGGTCTCATCCACTTTCCAAGCTCGGGTCCTCTACCAGAGGCCAGGGAGCTTGAGGGTTCTGCGCAGTATCCTTGCTGTTCCTAGGATTGCACTTTTCTGGACTGAGATTTCGGATGTTTTTCCAGGGATCTGTCGTAGCCACTCCTCCAGTTTGGGGGTCACTGCCCCCAGTGCTCCGATCACCACAGGCACCACTGTGGCCTTCACCTTCCAAGCCTTCTCCAGTTCTTCTCTGAGCCCTTGGTATTTCTCTAGTTTCTCATGTTCCTTTTTCCTGATGTTGCCATCGCTTGGTATTGCCACATCCACCACTACGGCTTTCCTCTGCTCTTTATCCACCACCACAATGTCTGGTTGGTTCGCCATTACCATTCTGTCAGTCTGGATCTGGAAGTCCCACAGGATCTTGGCTCGCTCGTTCTCTACCACCTTGGGAGGTGATATATATATATATATATATATATATATATATATATATATATAAAAATAAGTAAAATATAAAATTTAAATTATTTACTGACCGTATTTTGGAAAGAGTGAGGAGTTAGTTAACTTATTGTTGAATAACTAAAATGACCATTATAATCACTGAAAAATCAACAAAAGTAAAAGACCCTAAATGAATTAGTCAATCTACAGTTTGTCTCATTTTTTACATAGATTGTGTTGGTCTAATCCCCCATCAGACCTTTGTCATAGTTTTACAGATGACTCCTTCTTTATTCCATGTTCTGTATTAACGCTTCTTCGTACGTCTGTGGATTCAGTCCTGCGCGTGGTCCTGGCATTGCTGAGTGTGCCTCGTGTAAATTCCTATATACCACAATGAATGAACAGTAAAACAGGTCACTCACAGCGACCCCCCCCCCCCCTTCAAAGTTAAAATGTCATGAGATTATTTTAAACAGATGAGCTCATTTGGCCAGATTACAAGAGTGTGATGATTCATAAATCCCCCCCCCCCACTTCCCTGACTGTCTCCCTGCTAATGTTCCCAAATCGAGGAGCTTTGTGGGCCAATGAAAAGAGCTTAGTCATTGTGTAATTTCATTCATGCAGTCGATGATGATGGGACATGTACGACTTAAGGGGATTAGCAGAGAAAACATGATTGCTTTGACAGCGTAAACCAGTGGTGGGATCATTTGTCTTAGTGGTAACGGTTTAAAATTAACATTGACCATTCAGAACGTTTGGACTCTGGGAAAAAGGCGAAGGTGTGATTAAAGGAACACTTCTCACTAACATCATCAGGTGCGTCTGGAACTTAAGAGGCTTTTTGCTCTTGTGGTTTTTTGCAGTGTGACGACCACAGGGAAAAGCATCATTTGTTTTGTAATATTCCATCACTGTTTCCATCCTCAATCACCTGCCGCATCCCTCGATGCTGATGTTTCGGCCTCACCGACGCTTCCTCTGCGCGTTATCTTATTTGTTTTTCTAATGAGCGCTCACACAGGAAGCAGACAAAGGAGGGGACATCTGGATGTTTGCCGAGGGGGGGCGGGGGGTGGGCGTAAGGAGGCGAAGGAGGGCGCGATCAATGGACGCAGGAGAGAGAGAGCGCAGCAGATGAGGAGACAAAAGACGGGAACTTGTGTACAGTGCTTTGTTGTGCTGAGAACGCACAACTGTGTGGAATCGGCGCGTCGCATAAAGGAATCGCGTTGTGCCGCCGTCTGTGAACCGTCTGAGCGATGCAGCGCAGCAGGGTTGTTTCTCCTTGGCATGCGTGACCTCCCCCGCGTCGCGGTGCAAACGCAGCATAGCGGTGCAGATGTGTTTAACTGTACGGGCGCACGCGACTCCCGGCGACCTTTTGTGGCTCGTTGGAGATTGAAATGAATCCTTCCTGCTTGTTGCTTGTCAGCAGCAGTGGAATCTGTCGCCTCCTTTGTCTGTGAAGCCCAGGCTCTGTTGGAACCCCCATCGTTCCCCCCTCCACAGCCACTCCCTCCAGTTGTGATTTTTGATAATAAGCCCGGTGGTAATTTGTCATGTGGGCCGAGCAGCGGCGCTGCGTGTGTGCGTTTGGGGACTTGAATGGCGGCGCTGGAGACGCGCGGCGGCCGGAGGGGAATTACGAGGCTCGCGGCGATTCATGGAGCCAGCGGGAACGATGTCGCCCCAGTGAAAGGCTTTTTGTTTTGGGGGAAGGCGGCTGCTGAAACCCCGCCCATCTCCGCTTGTCACTCACTCACTCAGCAGCAGAGTAATTAGGAAGAGGACTTGATGACTTTTTATAAGGCCACTTAAATGTGACTGCCTCTCATTCAGTGTTTACTGATCTGCCACTGAAAATTTGACTGCCTGTCCTAGAATTAAAATTGGAACTACAATTTGAAATTTGAATTAGAGCTGGAGTTATAATTGGAGATTTATTTGTTATTCCACATCAACCTGTCTTTGCAAAGCATGGTCACATACTGTGTTCACACACACACACAGCTCATATTATTGTGTGTGCGAGTTTGTCTGCGAGCCGCGGTGACGAGATTTCATATACTGCGAGGCATCCCCTCCCCCACGCATCACACAGGTTTTATGGCCCCACTGGGGCTTTTGAGCTCTAAATTTATGATCGCATATCGTATATTTTACAGACGCCTCTTAAACTCCTCAGCTTTACGCTTCTTCCTCTCCTTTGTGATTTCCCTTCGCTCACGATGGCATAAGTCAAACATCACTGACAGCACCTCGGTGATTTCAGAGCCCTACAAACTTTACATGTGCTGGGAGGAGCGTTGGTGAGGACTGATGGCTGATATCATTAGAATGATGACCCTGTCTGGGAGAGGCAGCGTCAGACTGATGGGACTGAAGTGGTGAGGTGCGACGTGGGGGAGGGGGTGAAGTGTGGGAGTATGTCTGTGCGTAGCAGAGCTGGTATCGGTGTCTGAGTGTTTAATAAATCAATACGGGTCAAGTCTGAAAGCCCGTGTCACCCAGAAGGCCTGTTAGTGTGTGTGTGTGTGTGTGTGTGTGTGTGTGTGTGTGTGTGTGTGTGTGTGTGTGTGTGTGTGTGTGTGTGTGTATGCGAGAGCTGAAGAGGTCATATTGTTTTGCTTCAGTACCTCTCATTAGAGGTGACATATGCACAGCAAAACCTCACAGCCTTCTACTGAACACACACACACACACACACACACACACACACACACACACACAAAGCGTGAGGAGTCACTCACTGTATTAAAAAGCCCCCACTTTCACCCCACTGTGACCTGTTCCATCTATTTCGGTCATTTTTCAATCCACCTTCTTGTTTAAAGTGCATCAATATTGTGGATTTTATCGGCTTTAATGTTCATTCACGTGTTTGCCAAATGCTTAATCTGTTATTTGATATCAT